>NW_017729025.1:46703075-46727083 GCF_001723915.1 Gavialis gangeticus | reverse complement strand
TCCATCGCCAAGAATCCCGCCTGTTTTCGTGGTCAATAGCCACCCCGGCCCACCGTGACACTGGGGCTTGGTTCATCCCCCTGGGACACTGCCCCTCCAGTGCTGCAATCCTGGCACAAGTGGGATGGGTGAGAGAAGCCCCCACCTCCATGTCCCCCCCCTCAACCCCATAGACCAAGCCAGGCAGCCCCCACAGGCAGGTGGCCCCACCTACGTGGAAGCCTCACTGGTTCCTGGGCCAGGAGGCAGCCGTGGGGCAGGAGCCCTGGCTGCACTCTGCGTGACAACTCCCATGCTGTCACCCCCACTCACTTACCTGGAGACGACTGCTGCTGCTGCTGCCACCATTGTCTCTTCCACTGCCTGCGGCTTCCCTCGTGCACCTCCCTGCACCAACCCCGGCACAAACTCCAGCGTGCACCTAAAGAGCATGCCTGTTTGCACTCCCTGTTTGCGCAGCTTGGGAGCGCAGCTCCCGCCCAGTGCAGCTAAATAGGGTCAGGCGGGGAAAGAGTCCCCTGCCCGATCGCCAGCACCCAGCCCCACTCACTCCCTTCCCCCAGCTTACCTTCTCATTGCCACAGCTGTCCCTTAGCTGCCAATTGCTGCTGCTGCTGCTGCAGGAGCTCCAGGATGGCCTCTAATTTAACTGGAACTCAACACCTTTTGCTGTCCTAAAAGGGTGAATGGTTGTGACTGCTATGGTGTGGGTATAGGAGAGGAAGAGTAAAGTAAGGTATGGGTGGAATAGCAAGCACCCAAGAGCAGAGCAAGATAGCAGAGACAGGTTGAGGGAGGCCTATCATGCCCTACTCTACTCTAGGGTCCCCTCCAGAACCCACTCATCTCTCACCTGCTGTGTGAGCTTCTCCAGACGGTAAGCCATCTGCCAGATGCCTAGAAAGCATAAGGTTTACACATCATTCTATTTGTCATCCCCTTCCCCTTCCCCCAGAACTCAGCAGTGTGCCCATCACACACTGAGGAAAGTGTCAGTTTTTGCAGAAATGTCATCCTTGGTATTGGGGCTTGTGTAGTGCTGTAACAGGTATCTGTTCAGCTGTTGGCAGGGGTTGCATGGCAGACCAGGCTTACCCCCCAGGCTGTTATAGCTAAGTGTCCTGAACCATCAGCACAGGTATGCAGGGGGCACCAACAGTATCAGCAGCAGTAGGATGTAG
Organism: Gavialis gangeticus; assembly: GCF_001723915.1. Classification (NCBI taxonomy): domain Eukaryota; kingdom Metazoa; phylum Chordata; order Crocodylia; family Gavialidae; genus Gavialis; species Gavialis gangeticus. The sequence goes on along the minus strand of NW_017729025.1, from coordinate 46,725,902 downwards.
TGGCTAGGCTGACCTTCAGCTTGCACAAAGAGCTCATTCCACATGGTCTAGGGCACATGCAGCAGTAGCATGCTCTGTGCCCATTGTAGTTGTGGGGGAGGCATCCTCAGGTCACCTCTCTGGAGAGTGCCCCAGGGGAGCTGGCAGCTGCTTGGCAAGACCCTCACAACAGTTGTCCTGCAGCCCTGTATGACATGACACCAGGCACCAAGGGCTGTGCAGCAGCACATCATACTGGTTATCCTGCATGGGCAAACGAGGGGGTGGTGGGACAGAGGGAAGGTTTTGTGGTGGCAGTTGCCTGTTGCTAGCCAATGTTGCAATTTCACAAAAAAGCTTCTGTCTTTTGGCTCTCCAGAGCCAACATCTGCACGAGGAGGAGAGTACAGTGTATACTGCACTGTGGCAGCACATGGAGAGAGAGAGAAATTCCTGGGCCAGGGAAGAGAGTTAGGTAAACCATGACTTCTGAAGGGTTAATGAAACTGCTCTTTGGAACAGGTGGAAGGGGAGGGGAGGACGGGGGATTGTTATGAGCATAAAGGTGTCTGCCACTTTCATGTAATATCCAGCCAGCTTCCTATCCACCTCGTAATGCTATATCCAAGTACAGTGCAAAAAATATTTTCTGGAATAAAAAAAAAAGTGTCCATTGATTATACCTTGTTTGTTGATGTACTGAGATGCATCTACATGCCATGCCATCAGGTCTGGTGGCAAGTTAGGGGGCAGTGGGGACAATAGCCATCCCAAAATTGCACAGAGCCATGCCACATGCTACACACAGGCACACACATCTGGGCAGGTATTCATGGCATAACAGCACAGCTGCTGCAGGGGTCCCCATGGAAACTGCCCCAAGAACCAATGCCAGGGGTTACTGGCAAATGTCCTGAAACACAGAAAAGGAAATGGCAGATGAACACTGTGGCAGGGCACTGTGTGTGCCTGCCACTTTAAGGCCCTGGAGCTGGCAGCCTCCAGGTGCCTAATGAGGGCAGCCATTTTAGGTTTTGGGCTGCCTATATAAACAAGGCAGTTTGGCTCCTGGGGGTCAGGTAACAACACTGTTTGGTTAGAGGTCTGCTGAGTTTCATCTGGAGGGGAAGACAGAGCTATAGTGTATGGTAGGAGGCTCCTGGTCCTGGATATGACCTAAAATTGCACTCTGCTGGGAGTGGGTGGCCTGGTGGGGCTCCCTGGTGCCCCGCCAGGAAATGCCAGGCCAATAGGGTATGGTGGGGCTCCCTGGTGCAGGAGCCCCCAGGAAATACCAGGCCAATTACCACCCCAGTGAAAGGTTGGTTGGGGTGCCTTAACCCCTAGCCCCCACAACTGGGTGGGTTACCCCTTGTTTCTGAGGACCCAGAGGGTGGACCCTCAGAGAATGAAAAAAGGGCCATAGACCCAGGCCTGTCTGAGTTTCCCCTGACTGGCCTATGCTGGGGCCAGGACTGGAAGGGGCAAAGGGCTAGGGGCCCACTGTGAGGGATGCCTAAGAGCTGAGGGCCTGGGGTCTCGAATGGCCTGGAGGTGGGCCAGGGCTAGAGGAACTGAAGGTCTCAGTGGGGGGACAACACCCAAAAAGCAACCAGCTCAGGGAGCTATGCTGCCCGGTATGATGGCGAAAGAGGCTACCTGAGGAAGAAGAATCTAGCTGGGGTTCAATCAGAGGATTCTAGGCCCCACGGTGGGGGCCAGTGATTAAAGGAACATTGAGATGTCATCTGCAAGGCTTGGGCTGCAGTATAGGGGAGGAATGGAGCTGCAGATAGCGCCCCCTGGCAGCAGGGCAGAAAATGGACAACCTCCCTCTTATTACCAACTAATTACTTAATTAAGATCAAGGCATAGTGGGCGGTTAGCCCAAGACACAGGTGGGTGGGCCATATGGAGATTGGCCCTGGTAGGCCCCCTGTTACAGACATGTATACTCCCTACCCCTTCTCTGCTACCCCGTGGTTGTAGTAGTGTACATACCACAACCACTGCAGGTAGTGTACATTGCCCCCCCCCACCACCACCACCATACCAGCCCTGACCACCACCAGGAATGTGAAGAAGGATGAAGAGCAGGGCAGCACCATCAAAAGGGGAACTTGCAGCTGAGGAAGTGTAGCAACTCTTCTTAGTACTTTAATACTTTCAGGTAACTTTCATATTTCTTATGATTGCATTCCAAAAGCATAAGCAGCGCCAAGAAGGGCAAACACTGGATGCCAGACCCACCGCCCAGGATATGCTGCATCCTGGGTCATGCATAGGTAATTTCAGAAGTCTTTGTAATGTAGTTTGTAGCCTTATGGGTGGAGGTGAAGCAGGTGGTTGTGGCACTGTGGGCCTATGGGCCCCTCTTCTTTTTCTACTGCAGGGCACTCAGATCAGAGATTGAGCAGAAGGACAAAGGAAAGTGAATAAGAAGATATACAATATGGTTAGAAACATTACAGATGGATAAATAGATATTGTAATTAAGTTTATTTTAATAGAGTCTATTTATGTAGTAATTATTTTGCTGCATTTTTACATTTCTTTTAACGTCTTATACTGTAATTTTATTTTATACATACCTTATTTTTATACTGGGTTTTTTAATGAGTGAGGGATTTTATTTTCAATAAATCATGCAATGTGTAATTAAAAAACTGAATAGGAATAAAGGTTAAAAGGTTAACATTAATAATTCAGGTCAAAATTCATAATATAGTTACTTATGAAAAAATGCCACATCCAGAAGTTATTGGTGTAGGAGTCCATGAGGTTTTGGGGGTGGGAGGGGGAGATGATGACTGCAACAAACTGTGGGAATTCCTGGCTTTGGTAGAGGGGGCCTTTTGGGGACATTTCAGGAGTGAGGGAGGGGATTAGTGATTTAAATGTGCTCCCCTGCTGTAATTCAGTACCAAAGATGGCAGTGGGGTGGATTGGTATGTGGCCTGTTGCAATTTCCAGGAAGTTACACAGCAGGCTTAATTTGTTTTAAAGCCTAGCTCATGTAAACAGTTATGCAACATCTTAAAGCAAACATTAAATTAAATAAGTTTATAAAATATAGAATTGAGGATTAAACCCCATTATGTGTACAAGCGCCTTTGCAGTCTAAATAGATGGCATAACAAGTTAAATGTAGTGTTGACTTACATCTACCATCATATAGATGCCTGTCTGGTTGAATCTGGTGAATGTCTAGTAAAGCAACACAGCAGAAGATGAACTAGGAGTTGGATTTTGTTGTAATCCCCTCCAAGTCAACAATACGAAGCTGCTGAATACAAGGCAAATCTGATTCTGAGATGTATTAAAAAGAATGCCCTGAATGATGCAAGGCAGGTGGCTATTCATCTCTACTCAAGTGGAATATTGTGCTCATTTTTGGATAAGGCATTTTAAGATGAAAGTAACCTGGAGAGAGTCCAGAGCAGGGTAACAAGAATGATCAGAGGTTAAAAATCCATAACCTATGAGGAAAGGTTGAGGGATTTGGGTTTCTTTAGTTCAGAAGAAGGAAGATATTTAAAACTAAATGAAGGATTATTGTGAAAAAAAAAAAATGAACAATTGTCGTCTGGGGCCACTGGGAGAGAAGGGGGAGGGGGTAGAACAGGAAAAAAAAATCTGTGTAGTTTGCAGTAAATATCTCTTATAATGTTTTGCTACATCTCTCATATAAGTACTGGGGTGCTGGAGTACTTGTATATGTTTACTTAGTGATACTGGGGACTCCTTCACAGGGCATGTTTGTAGGATGGTCTAGGTGTACTTGATCCTGCTTCAGTGCAGGTATTGGACCACAGTCTCCTATGAGAGTTTCCAGTCCCATATTTTTCTAACTGCACTACCATGCTTCTTGACTACCATTCTATAATGCTAGCTACTAAGTAGGTAGCTTCTCTTGCCTTAAGCTTAGACATTCATACTAAATTGGAACAATGTCTATTGAAGTGTTTTGACAGACTGCTATTCCTAAATTAAATTTGCAAGCAAAATAAAACTAAAACCCATGCAGGAGAGAATAGAAAATATTTCTGAGGGAGAAAAAAAAATGTGAGCAACAACAACACTCTAATGCACCTGGACCAATCAATGATAATAGTATGTGAATCAGCAGTATATCCTGATGGGTTTTTATATCATCCTTTTGTCCAATTATTCAAAGCATCTTAAGAGCAGAACTTTGCATGAAAAGTCTTGGCAATCATAACACTTCCTTTTTGTTGCTAAACAGTAAGCAATCACCGGGTGCAAGCAATTGTCTTCATCTTACAAAAGATGGAGGTTTGCTGGAATTGATGGGTAAATTCTGCAGATGTGATTTCCCCTCCTTCCCCCCTCCCAACTAATCAAACTTTGTTTTTAAATTGTTTGTTGTAATTTTGCTGAGGCTGACATCCTCAGGGAAAATCTGTGTTTGTGTAATACCACAGCTGTTGGGCAAATGGTAAAAAAATGTATAATAGGGCAGAGCAGAGATAATTAATTTGTATATAATAACAGCCTCTCATGCTCACCTGGCCCCACTGTGAACTATTGCCCAGATTTGAGTTCATCCTTTTTAAAGGTCTGGGGACTTTTTTTTTACTTGTGTGGTGGTTTTTTTTTTTTTTTTTTTCTGTTCCCACATGACCCCAGTTCCATCCTATTCATTTGTGATGTTACGATAAGCCCCAGACAATGTTTTCTCTAAATCAGTGGTTTTCAAATTGTGTTCTGCAGAACCCTGGGATTCCAAGATAGGTCTTCAGGGGCTCTGCAAAGAGAACTGGAGCAATGGCAGAGTGGGTCGAGAGGCAGTGTGCCACTACTGCCTGGCCAGGCCACCTGACTCTTCCTTGGTCTTTAGGACAGGGCAGGGATTCTGCAGCAAAGACAGTATATGAAAAGGTTCCAGTAAGCACAAAAAACACTGCTATGAACTGAGCCAAAGTCTCTTCTGCTTTTGCAGACTGATCTGAGAGAACAGAGCTTTTCTTCTCATTTTGTTCATATGCTGAGCATTCCCTCCCACAGACTTCCTGTTACCACATCCTAGCCCAGGAGGGGGAATGTTGGAAATAAACCGAACCATTCAAAGCCAGTCTGAGAGTCCAAACAAGGTCACCTGTGAATAGTGATGTGTTCTTATGTGTGTCACTACTTGTCTGTTGATCCTGCCCACTGCTTCCTTATTTATTGCAGTTTCCAGTTCACTAACTGTCCACAGACTTGATTCAGGTTGCCTCAAGGACCTTAACACTTTCTTCAACCCTGTCTGCTATCCCTTCCTATTTAGTACCTGTCTTTTTTTTTTCTGTTTTTTTTTTTTTTTTTTTTCCCTGTCTCGTATCACCTGATTATCCACCAGCGATGCAAAGGCCTTCTACTGAGAAACATTAGCCTTCCATTACACAGGTGCATCATGGAAATGCCACTTTGTTTCAGTACTCCTCATAACTTTGAGCACCCTAATTTCTTTCTCTAATCCCTACTTATGATTGGCTAACTATATCAAGCCAATACAGAAGCTGTTTGTATGAGAGACTGTTTCACACAATGCATGTGTATTGGGGCTCGGTGAGAGAAAAGAAATGTCATATAAACCAAGAAAGAAATGTTCAGCCTTACACTAAAATGATTGTTCTAACAGGAAGTGGCTCCACAGCTATATGTTCAGCTTGTATAGTTCTCTTCATTTTCTGTAACCCTTAATGATGAGGTTAGAGCCACTCTTTTACCAGGAGAAAATCAAAGGAAACTGTTAACTTACTTTAATATCTCTTTTCTTGTTGGATGGCAGAGTCCAAATAGTAAATGACATGGAGGAAAGAAAAGTGTGAGAGTGAGACTTGGTCTGGCTTTCATTGAAATCAATGCCAGCTGTGTCATTGATTTGAATGAGAGACTGGATCTGTAGGCTTATATTCACAAGGGTATTTAGGAACCTAGCTCCTAATGAGTTGAATGGGAGTCAAGTGCCTAAATTCTTCTGATGAACTGAGCCCTCCATCTTAATTCTTCTAATCATTCTTCTCATAATTACTTCCAGAATGCTGACTGTGGAGGCAGAAATCGATGTTTACATCTTATTTTTAAGTGTTAACAGGAGTTATCTTTACATCTTATTCTTAAGTGTTAACAAACCCGGGTGCATGCAGCAATTCAGCATTTTAAATATTTATAATAACACTACTTTCAAAATATTAATCTAAAAAGAACAGAATACATTTTCAGAGCAAAATTCACGTCTGGTGTGCATGGAAGACTACAATGAGGTTCAATCTACTAATTCTCATACAGTCTTAGCTTGAGCCTTAGTTGTTTTGTTGAGGACTCAGTCTTGACAAGCTCACATTTAATTTTAGGCAGCTCCTGCAGCTCTCAACCCCTGGATTGTCCATACATTAACATCTGAAGCTAGTTTTAAGCACACTTTGGCACCTTAAGTTATTCCAGCTCAAGGCAGACTTGTCTCTGATCCATGTTTCTCAGATCTGTTGCATTAATATGTGATCACTCTCCATAGATGAGCCACCCAAATTGCAGTTCCCCAGCATCCCGAGATGCACTGTACACTTCCTCACCCTCCTGTTTTGTGTGAACAGACTTTTCACCCCTTGGATCCTAGTGCCCAGGGGGTGGTTGTGGCATCAAGCCAACTCCCCCTCCCACCTTCTGTAGTGTGACCTTGCTACCCTCAGGAATGCAAACCCATGCAAACAGCCTGCAGAGCACATTCCAGCTAGCCAAGTTTCAGGCATGGATGAGTCCAGAAATTGGGTCTAGCAGGAGTGGGGAGGCGGGGCAAGGTAAGGTGCAAGATCAGGTCCCCATGAAATAAGGTTTCTTTCCCAGGACAAGGGCAGTAGCTCCCCCAAAAGCACCTTCCCTCATCACTACCACCTCTTAGCCACCCCAGAAAGCGTGACCAGAACCACCACACTCCAATCCCAAATCCTAATTCATTAAAACATGTACTTGTCTTTAATTTAAATTAGCCTTTTCTTTTCTTTTTTTGTTGTTTTTTTTTTTTTTTTTTTTTTTTTTTTTTTTTTACTTTATCTTTCAGTGGCTGACTGGCTTCATCTCACCACCCTTCCCCCACTGCCATTTCCTTTCCACCTCCCATTTCATTACCCACCCCACCCCATTAATACTCTGCTTCTCAATTCCACGTTCCCTCTCATCCCTACCTTTCTCTCATACCCCCAACCTAGAGCAGGAACGGATGCTCTGGCTCACCAGCCCTGTAGTGGCAACTCACAGCTGTAGCAACTAGTCAGGGCCCTGCTCAGCACCCCCCTAGTGTCAGGTCAGAACTGTGCATGTAGGGACCATCAAAGAAGGATTTTAGCCTTAAGGTGTGACCACTCCAAACTCTAGCTAGCACTAACACCAATCAACATTTGAGCAGCTTGAAGTGTAATATGAAACAAAGCCCTAAGTATCATAAGGGCATATATGCTACTGTATGTCTGTGAGAGTGTATATTCTACTTTCCCAAAGAAAACTGAATGGGGGACAAATGGGGAAGCAGTGCTGGACCCTGAGAGTACAGCAGATAGCCTGGGATTGCCTGATACAGCTGCCTACCTTGGGGCAAGAGTCCTGACAGCATCAGAGGAGCCACAGCCAAGTCTCGAGCGGCCTGAGCCATGCTTTAAGAGTGTATGCTGGATGAGGGTGGGTAGGAACCTGGCCACTTCCAGATAACTGGAAGCCCCAAGCCAGCTGCTGAAAAAGGCCGGAAGCCATCTGAGCTGGCACGCTGGGTAAGACCGGCACCAGGAGGAGAGCCAGCATGCACGGGAGAGCAGGCATGCAGGAAACAACACACATGCCAGGGAAGACCAACACCAGGAGGAGAGCCAGCACTCCAAAGAGAGCAAGCACACAAGGAAGAGCCTGCATGCTGGGGAGGAATGGCATCCGGAGGAGAACAGGAAGCAGGCATACCAGAGAGAGTCTGCACAGCGCGGAGAGCCAACAACAGACTGAGATCTGGCATGCCAAGGAGGGTCAGATTATTGTAGACAGGTGGTCTGGAGGAAAAGGTTAGCCAAACATGAGAAGCCAGGCCCAAAGAGGGAGCAGAAGAAAAGTGATGGAAGTCCAGACAGTCGGAGGAACGTACAGCACTAGGGGCATGGGAGCAAGCTCTCCAGACAGAGGAGCTCAAGAGAAGAATTCCAGGATATGAAGTGAGTGTCATGAAAGAGAGAGCAACTAACTGTGAGTTAAGGAACCCTGAATTTCCTAATATGTTATGTTCTCAGTTATAAGTTTGTTATACAGGCAGTCCTCAACTTATGGCTGTTTGAGTTGTGACAAATGGCACTTACAACCTTTGTAAATTATGACACCGTTTCGAGGTTCTGACGGGGCTTTGACTTTACGACGCTGGACACAGCTCCCTCCAGCTGGTAAAGCTGTTGATGTGCGGCCTGGGGGGACAGATCAACGCTCCTGCAGCAAGAGAGGGATTGGGGCTGGGGCCCCAATGAGGAAAACTCTGGTGCTTATAAGTGTACAATGCTAATTGTGTGTTGTATACAATGTCCTTAACTGCAAACTGTCTGCAGTGGGACAAGGTACTTTGTATACTGCATGAATACTTTTCATCTATAGGCATTGGAAATAATTTTCCCTTCCACATTTGGTTTAAATATTCTCAGAGCTGAGATATTTAAAGTCTGATTCAGCAGCCCTGTAAACAGTGTGTATGTGTAATAAGATCCAAAAGACCCATAGATGAGCTGCTACCATTCTATGCTGTAAAAATGTGGATGGCTGAGTGTTGCCTCCAGTCAGTTTTTCATCTAGTTCATCTAAATGTTTTGACTTTAAAAAAAATTTTTATTATAAATCTGAACTATTTATACACAGAATCTAAACATGCTGCTAATGAATAGCTGTCTCTGAAAACAGTAGATGACCCCTTAGTACAAATACCCTGTGAAAGGTACTTAGCTTTATAAATGATATGTTAGGTGAGAAAATAAAATCACTGCATAGGATTCTTCAACTATTTTGATTTTAACCATACAAGGAGATCTGTGGGTTGTATATTATTTTATTTACAAGTGGAAAAAGTTGGTATTCATGTGCATTACTAATGGTTAGAGCCTTAGCTGCTAGAGCAATCCATTGGAAGGTAATTTCTTCTGGTTAGGTATTTCCTCCACATTACCTTTCTTGAATTTTTAAAATGATTATGTTCATTGTTTAATTCATTATTTAGTAATTGGGCTCCACAGCTCAGGTACTAGAAACTGAAGATTAGAGTTTCAGGTTTGTAAATCACCCACATTTATTCCATCTTGGGCAAAAAGACGGGAAACTATTCTGTGTCCTGGGTAACCACTGATAAAGCTTAACAAAGAACATATAGAAAAAATATATCATTCAGTGGGATATACTACATATGATTTTGGTGGACTATGGCTAAACTACAATTTCAGAACTGAACCTGATGTGTTGGTTGAAATGGAAATTTTAACCTTGAAGTAGGTATAAATATATGAAAATCTGAAGTTGGGTTGAAGCTCTGCAGCAGGGAAGAATTATGATTTGAAGACCCCTTCCAGAAATCTTAAACTGATCAGTTTGGCAACATAAAGAATTAAGTTGTAAGCAATGGCTGTGCAAGCAGTGGCTGACAGGCTTACAGGGGAGCTGGTGGGTCTATTGGGTAGGGAGGTTGTCTGGTCCTGGGGAGTACTCAGGGGAGCCAGAAAAAACCTGGTCAGAGTTGGCGAGGTAGGAGCAGCACAGGCCTGGGGCTGGGCTAAGAGACTGGGCTTCCCCAGCCCCAGGGCTGTGCTGTGAACAGGTACAGACATTCACAATACCAGGTTGATCAAAAGCTAATTTAAATAATGTTCACCGAGGTTAATCTAAAGTTAGTTTTCCTCACCTCCAGATTGGGCACACCATTTTTTTAGCCCTGTGACTACCTGCACACCTGGGCATTTAGATTGCCCTGATCTTGGTTAGATCCATCTAAATGTACCACTTATAGGTACCCCTTAAGGAATTTTCTCTTTACTTCTCAGGAAAAATTAGTTAGATTTTTTTTTTACTTGACTTTTCAGCATCTCAGAGAGAATCTGTGTTCTAGGAATACTTGAGATGCATTACCTACTTGAGATGCTTGAAAAAATACATTTTAACCACTGAAGTTTCACATAGACAAATTTGGGTTAGACACTGAAGATATGTAGGCTAATAAATTTCTCTTTATAAAACATACCTTTTGTCTGCTGATTCAATAATGATTTATTCAGAAAGTAACAGCTCATTGTGGTGGTGAGCACAGCGCAAACGCCCTTGCCAGTGGCTGCAGTTCTAATAGCCAACTTCAAGAGGCAATTCTGATAGCCAACACTGATCAGAGCCTAGTGGAGCTCCAACTGTTCCCTGCAGTTCTCTGAAGGAAATAGTTGGGTGGGAAAGAGAAGGCTAATACATCATCATCATCATTATTATTTTCACCTGTGCTTTATCTCATTCTAAAATAACTATAGGTGGCCAAGTTAGTGGCAACATCATCACATTAAAAAAACAAAAAATGATTCATTACTCAAGAAGCCATCCTTCAGCACTATCTAACTTGCCAAATATCACCCTGAACCAAATGGCGTTACACCAAGTAGATGTCTAAATAGATTTATGCACCTGAGGGTAATTCTATTCCACATTTTTAAGTCCCTGAAAATCTGTTAAGGCATTGACTTTTTTGCATACCGCCATCTTACCCTAAAGACTGACTCACAATAAAGCAAGGAAGTGGAGGAGCACCCAACTATCTTGTATATTAAAAATGTTCAGGGTCTTGAATTGAATTTGGCCCCATCTTTTTGTAGGGTTGGAGTGTTATTGGCTATATCTTTCATCTCCCTCATTTACAGAATACGAAGAAAGAAGTGATAGATAAATCGTCGAATCACAGAATCAGTGGACTGGAAGGGACCTGGGAGATCATTAATTTCTGTCCCTTGAAAGGCAGGAGGTTAACAAGTTCAAACTAGCTCAAAGAGGTGCTTATCCAGCCTCCTCTTGAACAGGACGGCAACTGCACGACCTCTACTGGGAGTGTGTTCCAGGTTCTAGTTACCCTTAGAGAGAAAAAGTTCTTCCTTATGTCCAATCTAAATCTTCCCTGTATTAGTTTGTGGTCATTAGCCCTCTTCCCCAGAGGTTCCTTCCTGAAGAGTTGCTCCCTCAGGTCTTGGTGCTCCCTCCTGGCATACTTGCAGGTGGCTATCAGCTCACTTCTCAGCCTCCTCTTACTCAGGCTCAACAAGCCTGGTTCCCAGTGTCTCTCCTCATATGGCCTATCCTCCAGGCCCCTGATTATGTGGGTGGCCCTTCTCAGCACCCTTTTGAACTCATCTGTGTCCTTCTTGAAGTGCAGTGCGCAAAACTGGGCACAGCACTCCAGCTGCAGCCTCACCAAAGCTGAGTAGAGAGGGAGAAGCACCTCTTTGGATCTGTTGGCAGCACACTGGCTGATGCACGCAAGAGTTCTATTCACCCTGCTGATGACTTCATCGCACTGTTGGCTCATATTCATCTTCTAGTCGACTGTGACCCCCAGGTTCCCTTCAGATGCTACACCAGCCAGTGGGCTGCTGCCTATCCTATAGTTATGGTGAAGGACCCAGTACTTTTTCCTGTTGAACCTCATCTGATTCTGATCAGCCCATAGAACCAGTCTATCTAGGTTGTCCTGGATCCTTACCCTATCCTCTGGTGTAGTCACATTTCTCTACGGCTTGGTACCATTGGCAAACTTAATCATACAGCATTCTACCCCTTCATTCAAGTCATTAATAAATACGTTAAAAAGCATGGATCCAAGCCCTGATCCCTGGAGACAGCCCTCCAGGATGACGCTGTCCCATTGATTACAACTCTGGGACTGGCCTCTAAGCCAGTTATCTATCCACCTCAATGTAGGCTGGTCCAGGCCAGTACCCTCCAGTTTAACTGAGAGAATTTCATCCGAGACAGAGTCAAAGGCCTTACTGAAGTCTAGGTAAATGATGTCTTCCTCATGTCCCTTGCCCAGCTGGTTAGGTAACTAATCGTAGAAGGACACCAGGTTTGTTAGGCATGATCTACCCTGCCTTAGTACTGCACAGGTCTTTACCTAGACATAGCCTATGGTCCCAGCCTCCACACAGGTGGAGCCATTGACTCCAGGCTGCAAGGACTGCCTGGTACGTCTGCTGGAGACTGGAAGCTGGGGCACTGGCACCCCCACTTGTGGGATGTGCTCATTGGTGGAGACTCTGAAGGGCTGGGTGAGGGACCTCCAGGCAGAAGTGAATAGGCTGCAAGTCATCAGAGAACATGAGGCAGTGATTGACACATACTGCCAGGCTCTGCATCCAGAGAAGGACACTATGGAAACTGGGCAGAAGAACAATTGCAAATCATTCACCAATTTTGCCTGTACTCAACTTGAGGTAGTGAGGGCCTTATTTCTAAAGATTCCGAGCACTTTTGGCTCCCTCTAACTTCAGGCAGAGCAGCTCAGGTTTGGTGCTTCTAAAAATCAGATAACGTTGTTGAGATACCTTGGTATAGATTTAAGAGTCTAACTTTTGCTATCCAGTTTTAAAAGTGAAAATGACAAAACAAAAATTTGGAGAGAGAGGCAATATTCCCAAATTCCCCTATCACTGTACTGTTAAGTTACAGAGCTTGTGCTGGAGGTGGGTCTTTAGGAGGGACTTGTTATTGTGTTCCTATATAGCATTAGCTCAAAATGCTGGACAAGCATTGTTAGTGCTTGCAGATTTGTTGTGAACTGCTGCCACTTGTCTATCTTGATAAATTGGTTCATATAAAGGATAGTTCTGTTAATGCACAACGTGCTCTGGATTTTGCTTGGTCAGGACAGTCATTATTTATGCTGAAACACCTATGATCTTTTTCCAGTTTTCAGGGGGAAAAAAACCCTTCACTTACTAACTTTTTGCAGTCCCAGCAAAGTAGGCTAATCAGGGGCAGGTTGCATGTTTGTCTGCCAAGTTAGGAGCAGAGCTTGTGACTGTACCACATACCTTAGATGCATTCAACTGTGCACCTGGTGTTAGTTAATTGGGTGAAGAGGTTTTGCCTGTGGGTGGAAAGGAATTAGTGACAGAAGGTTTTTCTATTCTCCCTGTACCACCCCATGCAATGAGATGAAGAACATGATTGACTGGCCTATTTTGCAGACTATCTAGGTCAAGACCTGGGAATGTTTGAGGTTAAAAGGGGGGTTATTTGATTTACAAAAGATAAATAAGCAAGTTCTAGGGTACATCAAGGGCAAATCTTCCCCTTTCATTGAGTAAATCTTGAATTTTTATTGCGGGGGGAAGAGGGGGTTCATTATGCTTCTCTAAACGAGTGGTTTTTTGTCTAGGTTGTGGTGCCTATGTGTAGAATAAAAACAGCAACAGGAAAATAAAGCTATGCTTGTAGACAGAATAATACCATATAAAATATTTCACAGTTCCAGAGTCTCCCCCCCCCACCCCGAGAAAAGTCTTAAAGAGTTCTGCACACATCTTAGTTAAGATTGCCAGAACCTGTTTAGTTTATATCTAGTTTTACAGATAGAAAAATGGAGGAACAGAGCTTGAGGGCCATACCCCTCACAGTCTTCTGTGACTGTGGAGGGTCCTGGCCTCATCAGGATGGACTGTGATCTCCTGCAAGGTTGGGAAGGCTATTAACACTTCTCGATCTAATGCCAGAGATGGACACCACAAATGGTGTGAAGTCCACCTGTACTTAAACTCGTTCTGCATCATTTTGAAAGGAGTTTTCCTCATGGTCTGTCTGAGGGAAAAGGCTATATAGTCAAAGGGAACACTATATTTCTTTGTGACACATCTTTTCCAAGCCTGCATTCCTGGAAGAGTAGAGAGGAATGCCCTTACCATGTTCAAACACTGAGAGATCAATAGAACATTAGTAATGCACATTAAGAGCAGAGGCATCATTCTTCTGCAGCAGTTCAGAGATGGGGAACCTTGCTGTTCCTAGCGAAATACACATTTGAGCCAAAGTTGTGTAACTGTCCAACTCATCAGGAAGTAAATAGGTTATGGAGGCAGGATTCCACATAACTTTCTCCCTGTTGCAGAATTCTCTATAAACAAGTAGACTCAAATTACAAAAAAACCCAAACCCAGCTTGCAAAATAAAAGAGCTCTAAGGATCTCTTGTGGCAGAGATCTGGAGATAAATTATACCAATTCCATGAATCTAGGAGCCAGTCTCTAACATTTTAATTGGTTTCTTCAGGCGTCTGGGTTTGCCAGAGCTGGAAAGAGCTGTATATGAAGCCAATTTGACCCAAGAAAGATAAAAATAAGCCAAGCTCTCTTTCAAGCCATTCCAGTTTTGTAGAAAAAAATAATATTTATTTTTTAAAGGAGGCACATAACTCAGTGAAACAAAATAAAAACTCACTCATCCATAAGGTGTCTGCAGGCTTTTCCATGAAGAAATTACAGGGCAATCCATAGTCCAGACCAACTCTATTTAATCTTTGTCCTGAATCCTTATGCACTTATTTCTTTTTTTTCTGTTCTTTTTTTTTTTCTTTTTTTGTTTGATATTGTCTAATATCTTCTAAAACAAAATCATCAGGATCTTGTCAATCTAAAAAGGTAAGAAAGTTGTAACTGTGTGAGCTGACCTTTAAAATCAAGGATTCAGTAGAAACCTTTAACAAAGACCTAACCCTAAGTCTGTACAGAGTCTCACTGAAGTGATACATGTTCAAACACTTTGTCAAAACTAATGTGTCCTTGACAGTGCACCTTAAGCCTGATACAAAGCCCATTGAACTCAATAGAAACACTGGCCCCAGGTATATTCAACCATCTTATCACAGAAGTCCTTCATTTTAAGACAGCACTGTACTTTATAGAAATCTTGAACTTCACTAGCCTAAAACTAATTTTTCAGTCTGCCAGAAAGTTGAATTCATAGAAGTATGAGGATATGCTGGCTCATATACAGTATCCAAAGTGTTAAGCCTCATGTTCACTAGTATTTCTGTAGTAAATACAAATTTTGGTTAAGTCTTCAGACTTACATGTATGTAAGACTAGTATAAGTTCTCTGTAACCTTTTGTCTTGGGGAAGCAGAATGTGCAGTGGTTATAAAACAACAGCCTCTGATCTAGTATCGTTTTACACCCATTTTATACTCTGTCTGGAGAAAATGCAAGGCTATGGAAAATTAGGTTTCTGGTCTCTACAGACAGAAGGTGGAGTAGAGTGGCACCTTAGAGACTGACTGGTTCAAAAAGACATAAGCTTTCATAGGCAAATGCTACAAAAACTTATACCTCTCTGAACCAATTTGTCTCTAAGGTTTCTACAGTTATTCTCTAAAGTAATATTCTGTCAGGCTTTTATTTTATAAGTTTCTCTATTTCTGGATTTGAGCACACTAGAAAAAATTGTCTCTACTCTGAAATTTAACTTTGTATGTTTTCTGTAAATATTATATATAGATGATAACATCCTTGTTTGGGGATATCACGTTTAGAAAATGTATACAGTCCTGTATTTGCAACATTCAGCCACAGGAAGGGAGGACCTTAAGATTAAAGTTGGTTGTGCACTAAGAACAAATTTAAGTAGTTTGGTGATTTCTAATTGGATTTCCTTCTGATGTAATTTTTCCCCTTTGTCTGAACTCTCAAATGAGTGACATGCTCATACACATTCAAGAAAAGAAAAAATCTGCTTCCATAAGTGAGATTCAATTAATCAATCAGTGATACTATATCTGATGACTAAATCAAATTTAGTTTAATGATAAGGAGTTTAGAAATCTTAGCATCATAGAAAGATATGTCTGGAAAGGACCTCAAGAGGTCATCTAGTCCGCTCCCCTAATATCTACCTTAAACCTTCCTAATATCTAACTTGCTGCTGTTTAAACCCGTTTCTCCATGTCCTTTCCCCATGGAAACAGAGAACAATTGATTGCTATCCTCTTTGTAACAACATTTGGTATTTAGAGTGCCTATACATGACCAAGGAAGCAGCTCCAATGTGCTGTAATTCCAGCGCTTTGGAGCATGCATGAGTAATCGAATCTGCTGGAGTGTGGCAATTCCACACTCCAGCAGCCTCCTGCATCTCATGTATCAGCAGCCCTGTGCTTCAAAATGGTGGCAGGGGCACTTTATCTAAAACTTATTTGGCAAGTTTTAGATAAAGTGCCCCTCACAGCCATTTTGAAGTGTGGGGATGCTGACACATGAGACAGTCCAGATGCTTTAATTAGAACAGCTCCTGGAGTTGCTCTAATTAAAGTGCCCCCCCAACACATGTACACGCACACGCGCGCGCATGCATACACACTCTCTCTCTCTCTCTCTCTCTCTCCTGGAACATGTATATAAACACCTTTAGAGACTGTTATCAAGTTCCCTCTAAAGCTTCTCTACTCTAGACTGAATAGTACCAGTTCTTCTAAACTTTCCTCATGCCCTGGATTCTAGACCTTTAATCATTTTTTTGTTTGATCATCTTAGGTCCAATCAGTTAGGAAACCAAGCAAAAAGTATGGACTTTGTGGCAAGTCACATTGGTTGGATATGAAATTGTAAATATCGCTCCTTGAAGAATTATTCATAGAGACCCTCACATAAAACTGCTGTTGCACAAGAACAGTGAAACCATTTTCAAAAAATCTGAGAGTTTGTGGGCAATTTAGAAAGACGAAAGATTATATTTAATAAATAGATTTTTCTATGTTAATTGTTCATGCTGCTCTATTAAGGAGAGTTTTTCAGTTTGAACTATGACCTTTATATTTTTGTTTTGTCTTGTTTGTTTGTTTGACATAGAAGTTGTTCATTTCTCTTATTTTTTATTCAATTTTTCCAAATTGTACATTAAGAGACCTTACAGACTTATCTCATAAATTTGAATAACATGAGAAGAGGAAAAAAAAAAAAAATTTGTGACCAGAACTCTCTTGTATTTCCATGGGCTCTGAACAGTGTGCTTTGAACATGGGCTCAAAACAGTGCACTTAGGTCACAAGCCTAAACTTAATAATATGCTTAACACAAGGCTAAATATAAGCACATGAATTGACTTCAGTGCAACTTGCTCAATACCCTGTTGAATTACAGCCTGAATAAAGACTCAGTAGAAGATGCAAGACAGCAGCTGGAATTTGTGATGAAGAACATTAAAAATCACAAGACGAGTGGGAAAAGACTGAAAATGTCAGTGATGAAAGCTAAAATAATGGATTAATACTTTGGCTTTTTTTTTAACATTCATGAACAGAAGGCATTACAAATTAGTATGGTGGCCTGCAAAGGTCCATTAGCCATGGTTTAGTTGTCTTTAGTAAATGCTTAAAAGTCAATTTTCCACTTTAGATCAAAAAGAGAGGGTAAAAACTTGAAAATAGTAATAATATTATTTTGGTGCATCTCCTTGATTTTTCCATCTTAAATAAGTTAAAAGCTATTTCAGTACCAGACATACTGAGGGATACTTGTTATTTTTGAACTTTTAAGTCATTCCATTTTAATCTGTGATCTGATATTTTTATGAGGCATTGTTGGGTTTGGAGTTGGGGGGCGGGAAGGGGTTTCCTGTCTGACTGCAGCTAGCAACTTTTTCTTCAGCTTTCAAAATGGTGAGGTTATGAAAGGTCCAGCTACAGTCACGCAAAAATTATAATAATAAAAATGTAATAGAAACCAGGAACTTGGAATTCTGCAGGAGCATGAACTTTTTACCCTCCAAAATCAGGTCTTTTGCCTTTTTTCTCAAGATGTCAGTCTGTCTTCCTGTTAATCAGTGTCAAAGAGCTTTGCTGCCAGGGAAGTTTTTAAAATTGCATAATATGTGCATCTTTTCTATAAATGGCTATGTTGGAGTTCGAACAAGCAAGCTGGAGAAAGACGCAAGACACACACTCCGTTCTGGCAATACCAGTGACTACTTCAGTGTAGTCCCATCTCTTACATGAGTAATGGGTTTGATCCAATGTTTCTAAACTGCAGCTTTACCTTTTTATGTTGTTTTGTGTTTCTCACTTATTGAGTGGTTAACCAATACTCCGCTCTGCCCCTTCTCCTTCACATTCCTTCCTGCTATTATGCAAAGGTCATTCCTGTCTTCCCCCTGGCAGACTTGCTTCCTCCATTTCCCCCCATCATCAGTGCTTGTAAGAATGCTGACTGCATAAGCAGGGGCAGAAATGATTGCTCATCTCTCTTCTCCAGAGCAGTAAACAGCTGATACCCCCAAGCTATCTCTAATACTTAAATACATACTACTGCCAGTTTCTTTCTCTCTGTGTGTCTTTCAGATCTCTGCTTCTTAAAGAGACAGCATTACACTCTGCTAAAATAATGAAATATAGATTAGCAGTCACTTCCAAAGTAAAAACAAGTGTCACTATAATGAGAGAAACAAACATCTTAAAAAAAGAACATTATATAGCGGGGAAAACATTCAGAACAGCTTGCTGCCATATTCTGAGAGATGAGATATGTATACTCAGAGCTTGTTAAGATTTTTCCCTGTGTTTTAGAAAAATAAAGCAAGAGGGAGAGAGGATAATATTTAGAACAAAGGAGAGGGACTCAAGATTCCTGATCTGCCTTTGCATCCACCATGATTCTTCATATGATCTTAAACAACGCACTGGCTATAATGATTGCTTCAGTTTACAAGTGTGTACAATGGAATTAATAGACTCCTTCCACAAGTATGTTGTTGGACTTTAAAATCTCAGGACAAGAAATAAACTACATTAGTGTAAAGTGTTATAGGTCCAAGAACATAACTTTGCTTTTAACAGGTGAGATTATGTGGCTGTCACCCATAAATTCTATCTCCTCAGTTTCCATGTAGCTTATAAAACTATTCCATGCAACTAAGAGCTATCTCTAGATATAATTCTCCGTATAATAATGTATGTTTGAGAGATTTAATAGACAAATAAAGTACTGGGCACTGCTTCAAAAACCACAGAATCTAAAGTTAAGATGCAACTTGACAAGGGCTACAAATAATCAAGGTATGAACATATGAACAATTTACCAGGGGGCAAACAGCGGTGAGGCTTTTTGATACATCAGCTTCTTTGTGGTAAGTGCTTGTGTGTATGCTTTTACCCAGCAGTACATGACAGCCAACCCACAGTAACATATCTCTCTTTCTTTGGGAGTTAAATTACTGTGGGTTACCTTCCACTTATCCTGGGGTAAAAAGTTGAATAAAAGAAATTATGACAGAGGAGCTGACTTTCAGTAAAACCTTGTTTCCTTTTTCCCCACAGTAAAATGTTCATAATTCCATATCCATTATATGAGACAGGGGGAAGGAATAAAAAGATAACACCGAAAAGGTCATTTAGTATCTTCATCTGGTGATTATCACAGATACAAAATGTTCTGTAACTTCTTAGACTGTAGATTTTCCCCTAAAGATACACAGAATAACTGGGATTAATTTTATCACATGGACTTCTAACCCCTTGACTGCAACTTTTAAATACAAATAGTACAAAAGATAAGGGAAACCTGTGAGATACTAAACATCAGCAAGTCCCATTGGCTTCACTTGGATAAACTGGAGACCTGTTTTAGGTCATTTTAAGGTGTTTAACAGAATGTCCATTACTTATGTTTCAATAGTTCAGCTGTATGATTGGTCACCAAAGCTATGTAGTAGTATTCTATTCTCTGACTAGATGGCCTACTCTTTATACACTATTTCCATCTCTAACTAGTTTATATAAACTAGTTTGTCATGACAGAGACTGAACTTCATGATTACCAGGTAAGACTGCTTCAGGTTTACTATCATAAATCATACAAAGCTTCCTCCATGCCTCTGAAAAAGCTAATGTAAAGGTACAGTATGGGTCAAACCAAAATTCTCATTATCATGTTTGGAAATGCTTTTGAATTTTTTTTTGGCAATGCTGGGGTCTCTGGTACTTTGGGTTTTCTTATTTTTACAGGAGCTGTGGCAGAATTAATTAAATTCTATTTGACTCTCATTCAGGATGAATTGGCTATTTCCATGATCTATCTGAATTTGTCTAGTAAAGGCCTGTAGACATTCCTGGAATAATATGTTAACTGTAGGTTACAAAAACAAGCTCAGTTAACAGATATTGTAATTGGTTCACTTACAGCCAGTTGCCAGGACCACAAACTTAACCTGCCATGAAGCCTGACCAGGAATATATTTTATGGGTGCAATGTCCTGTAGAATTCCAGGCTCTTGTGATACACACACATCAGTAGAGAAACAAACTTCAAAAACATGCTCATGTCCAAGAGAAAAAAAATATAATACACACACACAATTTAAAACAACCTTCAGCAGTAGTAAAATACATTCTGTAATAACAGTCAACCATAATGGTCCTTCAGGGAGCTATATACTAGAGTATTATAATGAATGGGTCACAAGCATCCAAGTCTTTCCCCATGTTAGCCAAGGCCACCTCCATTTTTAGGTCTACTAGTGGAGGGCATCCTGTGTACTTAAATTAATTCCACATATCGTGGGTCTTTTAGAGGGAAGAGAGACTTAGAACAAAGATAAAATGTTATCTGTATAGAAATGTGTTATTAAACTTGCAGCTTTTCTAGTGAAATTATGCAAGCTTCAAAGATAGGGACTGTACTGTCTTTACAACTAACTCATTGTGTGACTTTGAGTAAATCCACAAACCTATGTATTCCATCCAGACTATTGTCTGTTTAGTTGGAAAACTCACAGGGACAGAAAAAGCTCTTACTAGAAGTTTCCACAGTGCTTAACACAACAGGGCCCTGATCTTAATTGGGAAAAGTAGTTGTTATACTATTATATAAAATAATAGTTAATAATTAGATCAAATGTAATCAAAGCATTTATGAGTAGAACAACCCATGAGTTCATTTGTTCTTTCTTCTTTTTCCCTGTGTCAAGTTAGTGCTGGTCACTTCTTCGTTAACAGATAAAACCATGCTGCAAGTTTCCTCGTTTCTTGGAATTTTGTACCTCTAGGATCAATTCACCATCTGCTCTTTGGAGATAATGACATCAAGAAGGCTATTTTGCTGTGAAGATTTGTTCACTAGGATCTGTACAGAGACCCACACAGCTTGGTTTACCTAGGTCAAATGATCATCAGTTGATAATGACTTTCAGTTGCTGCTATCTGAGATTGAATTTGAAGTAGAATCCTAAAGGTCAAAGGCTCTAGATCCTATTTCCCATTCTATACTCCTTGGTTTGTTTAGTAATTCAGCAGTCTTTTATCTTGTTATCAACAGCTGTTTAAACAGAGAACAGACATCAGTTACTTCCTTTTGAAGTATCAACAAGAAGTATTTTGAGTATTTTATGAGAGACACTAAGCAGGTAATAAATACTCTTCATCACTCTACATCTTGGTACCTGCTATGTTTTATTTATTTATTTATTTATTTATTTAATACTCATGTAGTTGGATAATTTTGAGAATTAAGTAATAAAGCAAGGATTCTTCAGTCCTAGTTTAAATTACACTTACTGCTAATGAACTGTACTAGATTCATAGCTCGGTGACAAAGTCCTCAAGTTTATCAATGAGCAAAGCCAGAATAAGCTTTTCCCATACTGTTCCAACAACATGACTTACCCTTCGAAAATCTAGAATAAAGTTGTTGTGCAACAAAAGGCACTAAGTCTTGAATTCCTTTGAAACAGAGGTAAGTTTATTAAGTCTATTATTTCTTTCTAATAACAATCCTATCCACACCTAACATGCACCAAACATTCATTCATACATGGCCATATCACGCTGTCTTCAATTGATGGCCTGTTGAATGGGGATTCAAAGGTTTGATGTTAGGAGAGGGGTCTCCAGTATGTCTCCCCAACATGCGGTCTGGTTCTGGTTCTAGTCTTGATGTAAAAGGACACCACTGTGAAGTCCTTTCTACAGGTTCTTTTTTAGCTTTTTCCACAATAGTGGCAAATCACCAACTGTGCAACTCTCCTTTAGTTGCTTGGCTGGTTCCATTGTTCTCCAATCACCACACATCTTACAGCAGCTACTTTAGCCTTTCAAAACGGTTCTTATATTAGTAGTGTAGAAATGCAGATGTTGCCATCTTTTTTTATCAGTTGGCAGAAGTTAAGAGAATCTTAGGCCTTTGCGGCCTGTTTTGACCAGCTCACAACCATTCAAAAAACTCTTGATAATGTTACAAAGTTCAATCACCCTATTTGCAAAGCATTGTGCTATTATACTCCCAAAGTAAATACAAAAAGCAAAACATACCTACCTACTTATCTATCCATCCTCCCCTTCCTGCCTGTGAAAGAGTAAACAGCGATGCGGCAAAACGAGTCGGAGAATGCCACTTCCGGAGCTATTACTATATTAGGATAGAAGCTCCAGGAAAAGAAATGAAAGAGGAGAAGGAAGTCTCAGAAAGGGAGAAGAAAGAGCGTCTGAAGGAGAAAGTGAGGGAGAAAGAAGATCTCCAGGAGATAAGACACTTACCTCAGGATTTGTCTCCCTGCTAAGCGGAGCTCTGACAGAGAGGGGCGGATCCCTGAAGAGGCACCGGGGACATGGCTGGCAGCCACACTGACAAGTAAACAGACCAACAGAAAAAGAGAAGAGTGAATTGACTCACTCCCACAAGCTTAGTGAAAACAACTGAGTGGTGACCACAAGGATTCAAGGCTTCAGGCACGCATCAGATGAAAGGTACACACTCAGGATAGCAAAAGTAGAGGGAGAAATAACAAGGCTTGAAGAGAAAAGTCTGCTCTAAAAAAAAAAAAAAAAAAAAAAAAAAA
>NW_017729025.1:46690511-46697887 GCF_001723915.1 Gavialis gangeticus | reverse complement strand
ACGAAAGTTTGTATAGTGTTATAAAGATAAAGACAAGTGTTAATCTGCATCTGATTGTGAATATATATATCGGCAAGTGTGTGGGAATAATTGAGTGAAGTTTTCCTCTATAATACCAGGATTCCTAATAGAGACACCTAAAGAGCAAAATAAAACAACAAATATATATATAACAACCCTCCTGACAAGTGACATCATAAAGCAGAACATATTATAATAACATCCAAGATGTGGCAGGTGGGAAAGTCGGGGTACTTACAGCTCTTTGGGAGATTATAAAAGGATACAGAGAGGCAAGGTCCACCATCACACTGCCCTACCCCATAAAGGTTTTATGATAACAAATTAATGTGGCACAAGTGGAAAGTGACTGAAAACCGATACCATCTGTGCAATAAATATAATGATGAAATAGACAGGGCTGTAGCTTTCAGTTCCCAATGGTGAGCTCTCCAAATCACAAAGCTGCTGGCACGTTAATTGGTCCTTTTGGCAGAAATCTTAACAGAGCAGCCAAAAACTGAATGGTCAGTAGAACACAAAGGCTCTCACATCTGATAGTCATTCTTTTTAAACAGGATAGAGACTTATTAGTTGGAAACCTTGCTGCCTGTGTCTGCATCTGCTCTGTTCAGATACAAATGGCCTCAGTAACCAGGGCTATTAAACCAGCGTTGTGCCCTCTCCAAATATATTGCTAGTGCATTTGCTATTGATATGTAGAGAGAGACAGGTATGACAAAAATATTCAAGATTTAGTCAGTTTCCATTGTTTACAGATTCATATTTTATAAAGATAACAGATGGATCCAACTACATTTAAGATCATGAAGAGAGAGCCCCGATTATCAAAGGCATGTCATGTGAAAGCATTACTAGATCTAGGATGCTGTGATAGGGAGTAAAGAGGGATTGGCTTTCCGAAGCCTCCAAGTTTTAATTTAAAAAACATACAAATACATTCTATAGTTTGGAAAAGGAACAGTTTATGAAGTCCAAACTCCTTTTTCAAAGCAATCAGTTACATTATTTGTCTGTCTCTGCGCTTTCGGTGATTGAAATAGGCTCTTCCTCCAGGGATGGTTGCAGCACCCTCCAGGAGCCACCTTATGCCTGTTCTCCTAATCTAGCTTCCCCCTATCAGGCCGCCTCCTCTCTCACCTGCCATGTCTTGATGTCAAAAGTTAATAGATTTGGGTGGCTGTGTAGAGTTTGGCTTTCCGTGCTTTGCCTCACCATACTAGTACAGCATTAGGCTGCCAGTCAGCCTATCCTCACCCTTAACTGGAACAGGGCTCTTGCTTTTGTCAGCACCTCCCGTCCTTCTCCCCAACCCAATCATGCTCTCATATTCGTCCTCTGGACCTTCAGGCCTTGGTGCTTCTCCCTAGGTTTTCGCCTAGATGCCCAGCAGATCCTGGACCCTGGCAGGGCTCTCTCTGGGCCTTAGCCCCTCACAATATGCTGTGTCTACCAGCAGTCCAGCTGTGACTTCCTTTAACTCTGGTCACCTTGTGTGGGTGTCAGTTCTTTGTCTTCAGCCCCGCCAGTGCCTGAGCATCAGCATCTCAGCCTTAGCCCTGACTATGCCTCATTTCAGAGTACCAGGCCCTCTAGGCCTGTTGGGCCACCTACCCCTGCAGGCCCTTTCTCTCACCCTTGCCAGTCGGGTCACCTTTTGGGGATCCTACTTCTCCATGGCCTTGCTTTTGCCCATCCCACTTGGGCAACCTACCTTTCTAAGCTCTCTTCTAGGACTAGTCCCTATCCCAGAGCTGCAGGCCACAGCCTGGGCTGCACATGCCAGGCTCCAAGCCCACAGCACAAGCGAGGAGTATGTCTGGATCACATCGCTCTTTCTCCCTGTGCTGGATACCTGGCCCTGCCTCACTGCACTCATGCTCAGGCCATGGCCCTCTCAGCCTTAGCCTGCCTCGCTTCCCTCGTATACCATACATCTCTTTCATATATCAAGCCTGAAGACCACTTTCTGATGTAAGTATCTGAGCTAGTCTGAGCCTTGACTCCTAGGTTTAGGCTTATGTGGTCCTTTCTCCTCCTCTTCCTTCCATGACCTGATCTGGCTTGCAGTTAATAAGACCCAGGTGGTGCTAATCTCCTATTCAGTAGCCTAGTGTTTTACTGACTGCTGTCTTTAGGCTGAGTCCTGCAGCCTGCTTGACTGTACCACCAGCACCTGCTGCCCTTTATGTCTGGCCTCCTTGCAGGCTGCATTCGCTTTGCCACACTGTTTTTACCTTGTCCAAGTAACAGGGGAATGTGGTTGCCTCTTACACTTCCTTCTTCATTATCAAAGATTTCTATTTGGAGGCTTATTTATTTAGTTATTCTGCTACTGGAAGCTATGCTGATAACAAACCACATTTCCCTTTTAAAAATAAACACAAACAAAAATAGGCTAGAACCAGATATATTGGCAGGTTCATAAACAAAAGTCAATCAAAAACTTATTTCCCTTCTAAAACTGAAAAGCTAGACAGGCAACAAATATGCTTTTACATTCAAAACACAGGATATATGGAAAATCTTAAGTAAACTGCCTTATTTTAAGGAAAATCCATGCTTTATAAAAGGAAATTCACGAGAGGAAACAAGAAGGTGGGCAAATTTTGATTCAAGCAAAATTTACTTTCTCCCTAAAGATTTGTATGTAGCTTTTATTCTTATTCAGTTTAATGAAACCAAAGAGAAAAAACAACATATTTTTGTTAAAAAATAATTTAAAAAATCATAACTTTTTATGCCTTTCTGAGGTGTTTTGCTTAAAGAGCTGTTTTTGCTATATATTAACTTCTCCCAAAATGTTTTTTCTCTAAGCAATGACAGCAAGGCCTACGGCTGAAAAAAGGTCATTTTTTTACTGTGGACAGTTCTTTCCTTCACTCAGTGAGAGAGAAAGGCCAGTATTTCTATGATGTGCACTAAGGGTGTTAATATTAACTCTTTGCTTTATATGGAAGGTGCTCAGATAAAGTTTTGTATTGCCACTCATTGTTCTAAGATAAATAAGGTCTTTTTTTGGCCTTTTCTATACTAGTATTGACTGGTGATGCTGGTCACCAAAGGTTATTTTCCAGAAGTTATTACGAGAGCTGTTTAGTGGCTAATGAAGTTGAAGTAACCCGCTTCCAGCAGAGTTAAAGAATGAAAACATAAACTCTTAGATTCCCCTCCCCTCCTTCTAAACTACCAGTTAAATCATTTGCATCACTAATCCAATAGAATCTGTTGGTGATAATGACAGCTATAGCTTGCAATGGCATAATTTTCCAGTTCGTGTGAGACCTTGGAGTCTACAAATCCTAAGACTTTTATTTCTGTTCTTAGACTGTCCTCAGTTTGAAGCAGTCCTTACTGAAAAGGTCCAATATGGAAGCGTATTTTTGCAAACATCAGGTCCATAAATCTGTATCTACAAAGTATGGCTAAAATCAATCCTAAATTCTATAGATTCTGATTAATCTTGTTTCTTGATTTGAATCCATTAATAGATTGACTGTTGTGTGAAAAGGCAGCATTGGCACTAAGCATTGACATAAAACAAAAAAGTTCAAAAACGTTTAAAGTTTTATATTAAAACTTTCCTTCCCAGACCTCACTGTCTGTTTTTTCTGCAACTAAAGTATGGGTCCCAGATGTCTGTAAATGAAAATAATTTGAACTGAAAAGTATTAGAAGAATTCAAACTTTTCTGTGCTCCCAGACAAAAGGATAAAATCCCTTTAGAAGAAGTAAAGGGGAAAAAGTATGAAAGCACCCTGATTGAAATATACAGCACTAGCATATGGGATAGGCAATTTTAAGATGGCTTGTGCAGCCCAGATTTCCATATCCATTATTTAATCTCACGTTTGCTGGGTTTCCCTCCCCAGAGAAAGGGTCCCAAGTGTCACGGTGGAACCCGAACGAACAGGCTGGGTCTAGCGGCGGTGGAGTTCTGAGTGACACGGAAGCTGGATGTTCTTTAATTGAATGGGTTTATTAACTTACGCTTGGTAGAGCGCAGGTACGGAGTCTTCAGTTACAGTTAGTAACGCACAACAGGGGGAGCCTGTTGTCCCACGGGGTTCGCCGACAGGCCCTTGCTTTCTACTCCCGGTGCCGGAGCCCGGGAATAGGTGCGGCTGCCTGTCAGGTAAGTCCCAGGGATGGTCAACAGTTTATAAAGGAAGACAAATAACAAACAGAACTGTAACGCGTCGGTGTCGCCAGTCCACAGAACAGTTGGGTAGCCGAGATGATTGCCGAAGTCAGGAGCCAGGTAAGTCACGCCGAGGTTGAAGTCAAAGTCCGTAAGGGTGATCCGGAATCGTGGTCGAAGATAGTTGGAAGCCGAAGATCAGTACAGTTAACGATACAGAATGCCAGGCGGGGAGAGAGGCCAATAGGCCCAAGGGCCTAACTGAAGGACAGTCCCTGAAGGAGTCAGCCTCTGTCTCCAGTTACGCGGGTCTCTCTCTCTGTCTCTCTTCCCTCTCTCTCTCTGTCTCTCCTCCTCATGGGAGGGGCTCACTAGGCTTTTATCAGAATTTAGGTAGCCAATCAGAATGTAAACTCCACAGAACTTTCTAGTCTGATTATATAACATAATTGGGCATGCGCACTGTTATCCTCCCTCACACTGGGCATGCGTCTGACAGGGAAACTAGGTCACCCTTGAGTGACAGGCCCAGAGGTCATGCAAAGGCCACGTGCAGGGCCTGTTACTATGACGCTTACAAGAGAGCCTCTGCACTGGCAGCACTAACAGAGCAAATTTCCAAGACAACGTTATTAGGAAAACTTTAAGAACAAGGACTTGAGAATAAAGATAAAAAGGAAGAGCATCTTCACAGACAGGTTCACTAAATTAGTGAGGAGGGCTTTAAACTAGGTTTGCCAGGGGATGGAGACCAAAGCCCTGAGGTAAGTGGGGAAGCAAATGACCTGGAGGAAGCACAAATGGGAGGGGGCAACAGGGGAGACCCTATTCTTTCTTAGAAAGGAGGGCAATCAGCTAGTTATCTCCGGTGTCTGTATATAACTGCACAGAGCCTGGGATCCTGGAAAACAAACAGGAAGAACTAGAAGTCCTTGCACAGTCATGGAACTATGACATGTTTGGAATAAAAGAGACTTGGTGGGAGCTCGCATGACTGGAGCACTGTCATGGATGGGTACAAACTGTTCAAGAAGGACAGGTAGGGGACAAGAGGAGGAAGAGTTGCATTTTATGTAAAAGAGTGATGACTGCTCAGAGAACCAGTAAAAAAGGCTTGTTGAAAGTCTCTGGTTTAGGGTTAGAGGGGAGAACAACAAGGGTGATGTCATGGTAGGGGTCTGCTATAGACCAAAAGATGAGGAGCATGAGGTGGGTGAGACTTTCTCTAGACAACTAGTGGAAGTTCCCCGATCACAGGCCCTGGTTGTCATGGGGTACGTCAATCACCCTGACATCTGCAGGGAGAGCACTATAGCAGTGTGCAGGCCATGCAGGAAGTTTTTGGAGACTGCTGAGGACAACTTTCTTGTGCAAGTGTGTTGTGGAAGGCTGTTCTGTTTCACTTCTGAGATGGTTAACTCTGTTGCACTCTGAAAGCATTATGCCATCTGTATGGAAAATGAAACTGTTGCACATGTGTGCTGTGGACTCCATGAAGCACTTGCTGGAATCTGTTGAATTACTGAACTTATAGCCTACTTACATCAACAAAACATGGACAGTACTGCAACCTAGTTTTGGAGCAAACCTAGCTTGGTTCTTTCCAGCTTCTGTGAGGTAGAAATCAGAGATCACCTTGAGTGACAGTGAATGCCTGAGGTGAGAATGGTAGTAATTGGATGAGACTGGAAAGTGTGATATGGATGGCTGATTGCTAGCTGATAATTGGACTGTGAATGATAAGAGTGGGGTGATTTTTGAGCCTTAAAAGGCTCAAAACCCAAAATTAGAGTTCTCCTTCTGGTCTTTTGCCCTGGTTCCTTTCTTGCTAAGAGTTTCCAGTTGTTCCTGTTCTGGTTCATCCAGATCAACCCTTGGAATAGTGCCTGACAGCTTGGTTTGCCTCCTGTGGGGTATGTGTGTCCTAATATGAGGAGTGAGTTACTTTAAATCTTAGACTCAACCTCTGTGTCTTAGGAAGAAATTCCTAGGGACATAGTGATGAGGGTATGAGAGTACAGTGTGGGGCATGTGTATGGTGAGTGTGAACTGTGAATTGAGAGTACTCAATTGAGCGAGGGTCCAGAGCTGACTCCTCATTACTTTTCTCCCTGTATCAGACCACTTAGCCGATGTGACTTTGGAGCTGCTGGCCATCATCTTTGAAAACTCATGGTGACTGGGAGAGGTCCCAATAGATTGGAAAAGGGCAAATATAGTGCCCATCTTTAAGAAAGTGAAGAAGAGAGGATCCTGGGAACTACCAACCAGTCAGCCTCACCTCAATCCCATGAAGCAGGTCCTTATGGGATCCATTTCTAAGCACTTGGAGAAGAGAGTGGTTAGGAACAGTCAGCAAGGATTCACCACGGGCAAATAATGCCTGATCAACCTGACTGACTTCTGCAATGAAATGACTGGCTCTGTGGATTCAGGTGAAGCAGTGGACATGATATAACTTGACTTTAGCAAGGCTTCTGATATGGTTGTCCATTATATACTCACAAGCAACTAAAGGAAAACGGGTTTGATGAACGGATTGTAAGGTGGATAGAAAACTGGCAGGATCATCAGTCTCAAA
Source organism: Gavialis gangeticus (assembly GCF_001723915.1). Classification (NCBI taxonomy): domain Eukaryota; kingdom Metazoa; phylum Chordata; order Crocodylia; family Gavialidae; genus Gavialis; species Gavialis gangeticus. The sequence continues at coordinate 46,691,144 of NW_017729025.1, read as the reverse complement.
GGGTAGTAATCAATGACTTAATGTCTAGTTGGCAGGTGGTAACAAGTGACGTGCCCCAAGGCATGGTCCTTGGGCTGGTTATGTTTAATATCTTCATCAATGACCTGGAAGATGGCATAGAGTGCATGCTCAGAAAGTCTGCAGATGACACCAAGCTGGTGGGTAGGGATAGGATATCCCTAAAAATGCTGGAAGGTAGGGCTAGGATTCAGAGAGACCTCAACAAACTGGAGGATTGGACCAAAAGAAATCTGATGAGGTTCAATAAGAACAAGTGTAAAGTCCTGCACTTAGGATGCAGCATGACAGTGCTCTGAATTGAATCGGAACCCTACAAATTGATCAGGGAGATTTGGAAAGATTCAGAGATTCAGACCTAGAGACAGCTTTGAATGTTTTTTCTGCATACCTTTAGGTAGCAGGTGGCTCGTGAATGCTGTGATGCTGGGGCACATACAGCATCCCACAGGCGTGCAGGGGACTCCCCAGTGCACTCGGCAGCAGACCCAGAAGTGAACCAGAAGCACTTCCAGTCCACTTTAGGGTCTGCTGGGGAACACCTGGGGAGGGCCCCCCCCATGCCTCCCCAGCTCTGTGACTGGTTCCTCCTGGGTCTGGGGGGGGGGAAGCCGG
>NW_017729025.1:46684130-46685511 GCF_001723915.1 Gavialis gangeticus | reverse complement strand
GTCCACTTTAGGGTCTGCTGGGGAACACCTGGGGAGGGCCCCCCCCATGCCTCCCCAGCTCTGTGACTGGTTCCTCCTGGGTCTGGGGGGGGGGGACCCGGGGTACCCCTGTGGCTGAAAGCTGAACTAGGAGGGATACGGGGGGGAGGGCCCTGCGTGCTCCCTGGAGGACCCAGAAGTGGACCTGAAGTACTTCCAATCCACTTCTGGGTTCACCGCTGAGCACGTGCAGGGCCCCCCCACACACAATCCTGTGGGACACTCCATGCGCACCAGCATTGTAATGTTCACAAGCTGTGCCTGCTACCTTAAGGTATATAGAAGAAACTTTTAAAGCTGTGTCTGTCTGAATCGCTGATTCTCCAAATCAGCACTGAATCTTCAGATTCAGATTTGGCTGACTTGAATCAGGGTCAGTGATCCAAATCAACAAATCGAATCACTGTCCCTGATTTGGGCCAAATCCAAATCTGAATTGAATAGGGCCTGCTTTGCACACCCCTACTAATTATGGGTTTGTGCATGCATGTGCAAAATCAGGTGCATACAAGTTGGACAGGCCCTGCTTTTAGGGAATTGTAAACAAAGTGCACGTGCACTTGGTATTGAAATGTGGGAATCAGTGAATTTTGTTCCCTGGTTTCCCATGTCACACATTTCATTAGGTTGTTTTGTTTTGTTTTGTTTTGTTTGTTGTTAAATGGCTCGCCTTAACTTTTCTACCACTTAGGTTCATCTTTACATGCGTACAGTCCTGGCGGGCAGTATTTCTCAAAGTCACACTACTTCCAAGGCCACAACTGACTTGCTCGAGCTGAATCTACTTTACAGGTAACTTTGATAAAAAATTTGGTGCAAAAGCTCAGTACCTTCTTATAAAAAACAATTAATCAATTCAGGTTCAAAGATAGCAAGTCTCTTTTTTTGAAAAGCATTCAGCTGATATCAGGGATAAAATAATTTTGCCCATTGATCTATCAACTTTGGCTTCTTCTCAGCAAAGTCTCCATTAGCAAATGTTGCTAGGGTCCTGGAACAGAGAAGAAGTGTCTCTTTAAACTTGACACGTAAATTGCCCTGAGCAGGAAAGTGACTGTTGCATTTATTACCTACATTATTAGCCAATTTGTCAGCTGCTGTTGAAGCCATTTGCTTGCCCTGACAGATAAAGGAGACATAAGAGCATCCCACAGCAGGAACAAAGGGAAGAGATAAATTGGGAGAAATTGATTTGTGATGAAAGTCCAAATCATCAGGTTATGAAACATGGAAAGGACAGTAGCCTTCCAAAAGGAAAGCAGAATCAATATTGTATTAGCAAGTTAAACATCCTTTCCTTTTCTGGTTTTTTTTTTTTTTTTTTTTTTTTTTTTTTTTTTTT
>NW_017729025.1:46663957-46679130 GCF_001723915.1 Gavialis gangeticus | reverse complement strand
GAAAATACAGTTGAATGGTTAGGCCTTCTGTTTATTAATACATGGGAACATGAGTGTGATTTTAGTTTTGCAAGATCATTTAATACTAATGATTTGTTAACAAAATGGCTACCACAAGAAGGATAAAATAAATAGTGACCTAGGGAGTCAGTTCAGTACCTGATGAGATTCCTGAAAAATCTTCCCAACAGCTCAGGAGCAGCAGCTTTAAAGCTTGAATACCTCCCTGGATCTAATCATAACAGAGCTCATTTCTATGAACAAGGCTGCTTGCTTGCCTGTTGTTTTATCTGGCACTGATCCCTGCACAAAATCAATCTCCAATTCCTTTTAATGTTTAGCACTAAATCCAGAAAGCAAAACAAAGCATAGGAGTCATGCATTTATTATGGGAGTCTCTTGTATCTGGCTTCAGGGCAACCTTCTAATCAAGAGAATGAATAAACAGTCATTTACTTACTTTCAGGGAACAGGGGGGACAGCTCAATCTTCTTGAAGGCCAGCACAGAAAGAGAGGGCCTCTGATTCATAAATCAAAACATTAATAGCCTGTTAATTTAGCCTGGCAATTATTAAGATGTAAAGAAGTTTGTATTACTGGGTTTATTGATGGAGGCTTAGAAGTAAAAGCAAAACCGCCTTAAGTTTCCACCTCAGTAGAAAATGGTAATATCTGGTAACCAATACTAGCATTGCTATGGACAAAGATGTTGAACAATATACTCGCACTGAACATTTTTGCCTCCTTTAAAAATGGGATTGTTTATGTGTTTAGAGAAAGAAACACACAGGGGAAAAAAGACTAATAGAAATTTGTTTTTCCATCCCAGCAAAATTTTCAAGTTTTTAATTTTTCCCCATTTTACACTGGAATTTTTGAAAATGAGGGAGAGAGAAAAGTGGGAAGGAAGTGAGGGAAGAAGGGAGTGCTTTCCTCCCCTCCCCCTGCAGAACAGCCAGATGTGCAAGACATAAGGCATTCACCTGAGATGCAGGAGACCTAGTTTGAGATCCATTCAACCCAGGAGCTGGAAGTGCCAGCCAAGTCAAGGAATTCCAGGTAGAAATTCAGATTTTGTTGATTCTGACCCTACTGCAATACCTATGCAAAGATATCAGAACTGAAAAAGGCATCATTTGGGGTCCTAAAGTATACAGTCCCAATTCACTTCTGAGAGTGAATATCTTTTTATGCTGGAGTCACTGGAGTTATATTGAGGATTTGATATTTTCATTTCAACAACCAATACTTATCTGTATACTGTATGTAGTCTGTCCTCCATACACTTTCAGGGAAGGGTTCCTAATTCAACATTGCCAAGTCCTTCTATATTTTATATGTCTTGTAGATTTGTAGCTCCTTAAGATCTGGAATAACATGAGTATCCCTTTTTATAAATAAATAAATGAATGAATGAAAGAAAAATAAAATGGAAAACAATTGTATCAACATCATTGTTTCAGAGAAAAGCTTGCAAAGTGATCCAGTTGTACTCTGCAGGCTTAAAAATCAGTGGATAAATACAAAAGAGAAGAAAATGTTCTAAAGTATTACATCTGTAGCTATTTTAACTATTCCATTAAAATCATTTTTGCTATATTAGAAGCAAGGATTTTGGTGGGAATCTTTTTTATTAAAACAACTATATAGCTGGGTGGGACATAGACAAGATGCTGGGTACCATATACCCTTCTTTGGGTCTCCTTGCGTCTCACGTTTTTCCTGAACCATCATGGATACAACTTTCTGCTATGTTAGTTCCTAAACCAAATGAAGTTGCTGATGATGGAAAAGAAAAGCCAGACAGCATTGACTTAAAAGGTATTATGAAAATGAGTACTATGGAACTTACAGGAATGTCTTCCTCTAATCAGAGATGTCTAATGATGATTTTAAATGGTGATCTCTGGTACATCTATAGTTAGAAAAGTGAATCTGGAATTTTCAATATAAGAAAAAATATTAAGCATTTACTCAGTATTGAAGGGCAACTCTTCAGTAACTATACTGAGCTTTGGAGAAATGCATGTGTACAATGGTGAAGAGAGATATTCTATCCCAAATAAGTGATATGGTTGTGGAGCTGTTCATGACAGTTCTTCAGCCTCATTGCTGAAATAACCAGAGCACAGTGGCACAGTAGTTAAGGCATTTGGCATATTTCTAGTCATGAGTTTAAGCTTGACCCTGTATTTGTGCTAAACGATATTCTAGTGAATTCAGCAGCAGATGGATAGCTTGTCAGTCATGCTGGGGAATCAAGGTGACTAGATAAGATGCCACATCAATCACTCCCTTGTGTTCTCTCTGTTACAGAAAATGGTGTGTCTTAACAACTGAAGTAGACATTTGACTTGATTGTTGAAACAGCTGTGTTTAGTGGATTCATCTACACGTGCGCTTTACTATGGAGTTTTCTAATTAGCTTCACAGTAAAGCGTCACTGTCCACACATGCACTTAGGGCTCAGTAAATTAACTTTGCCATATGATTTGTACTATCTTATGGCAAAATAATTAACTGTGATCAAACGTTTGTATGAAAGTCAAAGACATTTGGCACAATTGTTGACTTTCTGACTCTATCACTAATTTATAGGGATGACCTATACCAGTGGTACCCAACTTTTTTGCTCAATGAGCTAGATGACTGGTGCAGAGTGGGACCACAGACTGGATATACTCTGTGGGCCTGATCTGGTGTGCATGGGCTAGGGCTTAATTGAGCATGTGCTGGATGGGGCCCCCACCCTTCTGCCATATGGTAGCCACAGCCCTGCAGACCTGCCAGCACAGCCCTGACACTGCACACTCCAGACTGGGCATCATCACCCTGCCCTTCCCCCACCTCACTCCATGCACTCTGAATTCATCCACGCTGCCCTGCATGTTCCAGACTGGGCCTCACTGCTTGGCCTCAGCTCAGCCTGGCACATGCAGGATCCAGCCTTGCCACCCACCCAGGCATGAGCTGGATCAGGTCCTACTGCCCTGCTACTTCCCCATGCACATAGGATGGGGTCCCATCCCCTGGGCTCCAGCCTCACACTTAGGATCAGGCCTGATGCACCAGATCAGTCCCCTTTTCCTGGGCTTCATCCCTGACTGCACAGGATCAGCCCTATTGATCAACCCTCACTTTACATGTGTACCTGAGTGTAAGTTCTGAAAAAGCCTGGAGAATTTTTTAAACAGAAAGCAAATATGAAATGTATTTCTGTTTTCATTAATATTAATATCATGATTTTCAGACATTAATAGTTTTTTAATTTTGTCATAAACCAAAGGCAACAGAGAGAACCAACATATGAAATTAACTAAATATGGAGACTCATTTTTTTGCATTGCAATCAGATTGGATTACTGCAAATAAGGAAACCAAAAATAAACTTATTTGTAAAGCACCTGCAAATTATTACAGGTGCAATGTTATGGCTGCAATTGCACTAATTCATTTACATATTTTGGCACCTGACTAAATGTGCAACTGTTACTTGGATGTCCAAATAGCACTTTTAGCTAGTTATTTGTTCTTTAAAAATGGAGCTGCTCTTCTGAAACAAGTTGATACTAGACCAGAATAAAGGAATTGGAATCTGGGTCTAGAAAAACACTATAGTAAGTATTTTTAGAATGACTTGTTAGGGTGACAGCTGAAAAAAAACTGAATCAAATTAAAATCAATAAACAGAAAATTCCCAGAATAAACTGTGTTAATGCCATGTATGATTAAACTGAGAGGGCAATGTTGGAAGTAGTCACTGAGGCCCAGAACTTAACAAAATACAAAAAAAATCATATTTATGTTGATATCATACAATTACCAAGAATTATTATAATTACTTGGTAATATATTCTATAAGCAATATTAAATGTTGTACTTCAGGGTTTAAACCAAACATCTTTTTTTTTTTATTTTTTTAATTCAGGATGAGATCTGATGTGGAAGCTGATTATCCCACATCCATCTTATGCAGGCTCTTTAGTCCTTCCTCTGAAAAATCTGCTCATATAGATGGGACAATGGACGACATCTTATAGATGATACAATAGACTACTGGTTCTTATCCAATATTGCAGTTTCTCTGATGTGTGTATTGGATTAATTCTGTCCTCAGAGGTTTCAAAAATAAGATGTGTTCCAACTCATATCAGCGGCAACTAAGCTGGGTTACAGCGGAGGACTTCTGAAAAAAAAATCCCTAAAATTGTAAGTGTTTAGATATTTCAAATATCTGTCTCCTCCTTTGTCACAGCATTGCCATGATAATGTATCATTATTACAACATATAACTAAGCCCTTATTTCCCCATCCACAGCCAGAGGTCCTTCTGAGACTAGTGAACCCACAGGTTTAGTACGGTTAAGGTAGAGCAGTTTCTGTATCCAACCACACACAAGGCAGAGCTATTGTGAGGATCGCATCTGGTTGCCTTTGACTCCCTGGCTCAAATAGCTAGGTACCCATTTACAGCTGGGTCAACTGGGCACAAGCCAAAAGTAGGTTGTAAACTCAGACTTCTAGACCTTGATCAAAACACCTTAACCACTTTGTTATTACAGACCCTAATGAGATCCCAGATATTTTCTCCCTTTCTATTTTTCAACCTAGAGTTTTCTCTTTCCAGTGCATCAGTACTTGCTGTACTTTGAATGCCAAAGAAAATATGAGTCAAAACAAGATAATTAAAAAGGAAGAGGAGGCAAAAAAGATGGAATACACCTGCTTAGCAGAATTTATAGTTCAAATCTCTTGGCTGTACCAATCACTTAGAACATTAATTTGCCTTTTAAAGGATTAATGTGTTTAATTAAGTTTATGAAGTAATTCCATAAAGGCTAAGTCTGTATCTGACAGAATAATGAATTCTTTCTTTTTAAAAAAGCCCTAAATCCATATATAACTAGCTTTTGGGGCTTTTCCACACAATGAAATCTTTCTGAATTAGTTTCACTGTAATAGGTGGTTCCCTCTATCACATTTGCTACGTCTTTTGTGCTCAGCTGAAGAGATAAAAAGAAAAGCCTCAAGCCCCAGTGCTATATGCTATAATTAACATAAAATCCTTTGTAACTTCTGAAACAGAATCTGATATAGTAATGGTGAATGATAAACAAGCTACCTCATCTATTGGATCATCTCTCCCTAGTTTGCTTTCCTCCTCATTCTGCATGAAAGATGACCTCTGCTTTCTACAGAGACAAAGAACTACCTGGGTTGGAGAATCCTAAATTAGCATCCTGGAATATGACACCATTTTTTGACTACCTGTATCAGTGGAATTATATCTAATGATGAACCAACTTCCTTTCCCAACTGACTGTTGTCTATCTATCCATTTCAGAACACTAAAACAGTCCATGGTATTTTGGTGGTCAATGCAATACAGTTTGGTGACAAAACCATAATGATGTAATGCACTAATTGTCCAAAAAAATTGTGGACACTCAGTGAATGAAAACTCAGCACACAGTTACAGGAAGATTTGAATGATCTAAAAACCTATTATCTTTTTCTTTAAACATTTTGTTAAACTTTTTCATTTTGGGTCAAATAATTTGTTCCAATAATTTGTTCCATATAACACTTTTTTTTTTCATTTTGCTTGCTCATTATTTAACCTTTTTCCTGTTTTCAATGGTCAATTTCTAAACAAAAATGCTGCTTGAAAACAAAACACATAATTTCAAAAAATAAAAAAAAATGCAATGTTTAAAGATTTTTGCAGCAGGAACTATTAGCCAAATTCAATCCAATTTTGCATTTCGGTTTGTAATGAAAATCTATTACCCTAGTTGAAAATTTTTGACAAAACTGATATTCCATCTCTGGGCCAAGTCAATAGTGTGATTCTATATATTTTTCTGTCAGTTAGGGCTAAACTGAACTGCTAACCAATATTTCTCAAGAAAAAAAATGTATGAAATAAATTCCAAAAACATTTTTGTTGTCTTGTTCAATGACTTCAGTAGAATTGTGACAATTGACACCAGCTGTATGCCTATTTCACTATTACAGTTACAGCTTCAATTTCATTTCCTGGTTACTGTTTTTAATGTTATCACTGAACTCATTCAAGTAAGAAAATCATTGAAAAAGAATGTAACTACACAAATACCGACTGTGTTATGTTGAATCTGATTTTAAGAAACATCTGTTGGTAGAAAGTAGACCAAGGGGATGTTGTGACTGAACAAGGTAAATGCAACCTCCTTTTTGGAAAGGGTCATCTGCAACTTAATTTGAAAAGTGGAAGTTCTTCACTGGAAAGGGGGCTGGAAAATATTTTTATTTTTACTGAAATATTTTTAAGAGCCCACCATAGAAGTAAAGCTTCTCTTCCCTAGAAAAATTTCTGAAAGAGAACAGAGTCAAACATTTCTGCAGGAAAAATTATTGGCGAACAGTGTTACAACCTGTCCCATAACATGATGCATGTGGGTATGGATGTGCATATCTAACTGACCATTGGTACATATTTTTTTTCCTGATAATCAGAACCTCTGTTTATTAATATGTACTTGGAATTAAACAGGATGTTCAAAAATCAACATACACTTCTCTGATTTGTCACCATAAGTACTACTATGAAGGCATGCTCACTTTATTTTTTGCCTCTCAAAGACAGAAGACACACAATGTTAAAATAATGCATGATTGTTCTGAAACTGGAAATGTTTCTCCATCCACAGGTTAAAACTATGAAAATGGATTAAGTAAGAAATAAAATCATTCTTCTTTTAGATAACATACAGTCACTGGTACATATTATAGAGCTTGGCTCCCGTCTTGGCCAACACCTTACTCGCTGGTGACAACAGTGTGGGTCACCATATCTGTCCCCTGATCGTTCTGGTAGCTGTTTCTTCTTTCCTGCCATGACTTTATCTTATTTTACTGGGAGACAGTTCCCCACAGGTGACTCTCTGGGCACCATACCCTGGCTTCTTCACGGGGCTCCAACCTCCCCTGTAGAATCATAGAAAGTTAGGGTTGGAAGGGATCTCAGGAGGTCATCTAGTCCAATCCCCTGCTCAAAGCAGGACCATCCCCAACTAGATCATTCCAGCGAAAGCTTTGTTAAGCCAGATTTTGAAAACATTCAAAGATGGAGCTTCTACCTCCTCTCTGGGTAACCTGTTCCAATGTTTTATCACCTTTCTAGTGAGAAAATTATTCCTAATCTCTAACCTTAATTTCCCTTGCTCCAACTTGAGACTGTTGCTCCTTCTTCTATCACCTGCCACCATTGAGAACAGTTTAGTTGCATCTTCTTTTGAACCTCCCTGCCCCCCCTTTCAGGTAGTAGAACTTTGCTATTAAGTCCCCTCTCAGTCTCATCTTCTCTAGACTAGATTAACCCAGTTCCATCAGCCTTTCCTCATAAATCACGTGCCCCAGCCCCCTAACCATTTTTGTTGCCCTCCGCTGGACTCTCCCCAATTTGTCCACATTCATTCATGGTAGTGGGGAGCCCAAAAATAAACACAGTACTCCAGATGTGGCCTCACCAGTGCTGAACAGAGGGGAGTAATCACTTTCCTTGACCTACTTGCAACACACCAATCAATGCAGCCCAGTATGCCATTAGCTTTGTTGGCAGCAAGGACACACTGCTGGCTCATATTCAGCTTACCATCCACTGTAACCTCCAAGTCCTTTTCTGCAGAACTGCTGCCCAAACAGTCAGCCCCCAGGCTGTGCATGTACATGGGATTATTCCATCCTAAGTGCAGGACTTTGCACTTGTTCTTGTCGAACATCAATAGATTCCTTTGGATCCAATCCTCCAATTTGTCTAGGTCACTCTGAATCCTAGCCCTACCCTACAGAGTATCTATTCCTTCCCCCAGCTTGGTGTTATCTGCAAACTTGATGAGGGTGCACTCTATGCCATCCTCCATTGTTGATGAAGACATTGAAAAAAACTGGCCCCAGGACCATTCCCTGGGAAACTCCAGTTGATACCGGCTGCCAACTAGACAGTGAGCCATTGATTACTACTCACTAAGCCTGATGCACCAGCCAGTTTTCTATCCACCTTACAGTCCACTCATCCAGCCGCTACTTCCTAAGCTTCCCTGGGAGAATGTTGTGGGAGACTGTATCAAAAACCTTGCTAAAATCAAGGTACACCACATCCACCAGTCTCTTCACATCCACAGAGCCAGGCATCTCATCATAGAAGGTAATCAAGTTGGTCAGGCATGACTTGTCCCTGGTGAATCCATGCCGACTGTTCCTATTCACCATTTTTTCCCCTCCAAGTGCTTAGACATGGATTCCTGGTGGATCTACTCCATGATTTTCCCAGGGACTGAGGTGAGGCTGACTGACCTGTAGTTCCCTGGATCCTCCTTTTTCCCTTTCTTAAATATGGGCATGTTTGCCCTTTTCCAATCATCCAGGACCTCTCCTGATCACCATGAGTTTTCAAAGATGATGGACAATGGCTCTACAATCACTTCTGCCAACTACCTCAGCACCCTCAGATGCATGCCATCCAGTCCCATGGACTTGTACACATTCAGCTTTCTAGGTAGTCCCTAACCTGTTCTTTCACTATTGAGGGCTGCTTACCTTCTCTCCAAACAGTCCTGCTCATGTAGCAGAAAGCCCACTTTGTACATTTCCTTTCTGGACCTGGATATAACAGAAGCCTCCTTTGCCTGCAACTGGAGCCTATAACTGGGGTAGCTTCCAAGGTAAACTATACCTACTTGGCCCGCACTTGCAGGGAGGCAGTCAGAAAGGCCAAAGAATAAATGTAACTTAGATTGGCAACAAAAATTAAAGACAACAAAAAGTTCTTCTTCAGGTATATAGGGAATAAAAAGAAGGTGCAGGGTAGCATAGGACCCATACAGGGCAAACTAGGGCAATTAGTGATAGATAATGGGGACAAGGCTGAGCTCTTCAATGAGATTTTTGCCTCTGTATTCTTAAACACAGATCAGGACAAATCTCCCAAATGGATCATAGACAGGCACAAAAGGGAAACTAGCCCATCAGCAGTTAGCACCAACTTAGTGAAGGGACACTTGGAAGGGCTGGATGTGTTTAAGCCAGCATGCCGGGATGATTTACATCCAAGGGTACTGAAGGAATTGGCTAGTGTCATAGCAGAGTCACTGGCACAGCTGTTTGAGCACTCGTGGTGCTCAAGTCAGGTCCTAGAGGACTTGAAAAGGGCCAATGTGGTCCCTATTTTCAAGAAGACAAGAAAGGAGGATCTGGGTAACTATAGACTGGTTAGTCTCACCTCCATCCTTGGGAAAACATTTGAACAAATTATCATGACATTTGTGGGAGTCCAGTGGGGAAAACAATGTTGAAGAGCAACCAGCATGGATTCATAGCAGCTAGATCCTTCCTGACTAGCTTTGTTTCTTTTTATGACCAGGCCACAAAATGCTTAGATGCAGGAATTAAAGTGGATGTCATCTACTTGGATTTTAAGAAGGCTTTCAATACAGTATCTCATTCTGTTCTCACAGATAAACTGGGCAGCTGTGACGTAGATGATTACATGGTCAGGTGGATGGCAAATAGGCTTAGGGATCATACCCAGAGAGTGGAGGTGGATGGGTTGTATCAACCTTGAAAGATGTGGGCAGTGGAGTCCCACAAAGCTTGGTCCTTGAACCTGTGCTTTTCTATGTCTTCATTGGAGACTTGAGTGGGGGCATGGAAAGCACTCTGTCCAAATTGGAAGATTATACCAAATTATGGGGTAAAGTTAACACACTAGAGGGTAGCAAATGAATCCAAGCAGATCTGGACAAGTTGGAAAAGTGGACAGAACAGAATAGGATGCAGTTCAACAAGGACAAGTACAAGGTGCTGCACCCAGGGAGAAGGAATCACCAACACACTTACAGGCGGGGAGTGTGGGGAGGGAGGATCTTCTGAGGAGCACAGCAGTGGAAAAGGATCTTGGAGTCATTGTTGAAACCAAGGTGAATATGTATCATCAATGTGAAGAGGTGATCAGTAAAGCTAACTGCACTTTATCATGCATTAGCAGGTACATGACAGACAGGTCCAGGGAGGTGATACTTCCCCTCTATACAGCACTGGTCAGGCCACAGTTGGAAAACTGCATCCAGTTTTGGGCACCACATGTCAACAGGGATGTAGACAACCTCGAGAGGGTTCAGAGGAGGGCCACTCATATGGTTAGGGGCCTGCAGGCAAGCCCCTATGAAGAAAGATTGAGGGCCTTGAATCTCTTCAGCCTCCACAAGAGAAGGTTAAGGTGTGATCTTGTGGTAGCCTACAAATTCATCAGTGCGGGGGCAGCAAGGAATAGGAGATGTTCTGTTTATTAGGGCACCCCTTGGAGTAACTAGGAGCAATGGTCACAGGCTGACAGAGCAGATTTAGGTTAGACATCAGGAAGAACTTCTTTATGGTAAGGGTTGCCAGAATCTGGAATGGGCTTCCAAGGGAGGTGGTGTTCTTTCGCACCTTGGAGATATTTAAGGGGAGGCTAGACATGCACCTGGCTGGGGTTGTTTGACCCCAGCGCTCTTTCCTGCCCTGGGCAGGGGGTTGGACTTGATGATATGATAAGGTCCCTTCCAACCCAAACATCTATGAATCTATAAACTGGACACAGTACTCCAGCTGTGGACTCGCCAAGGCCGAGTACAGCATGAGAATGATGTCCCTGGTTTTGCTTGAGATGTATCAGTGAATGCATGCCAGAGTCTGGTTTTGCATCACCTGCTATGGCATTGCATTGGTGGCTTATGTTCATCTTGTGGCCAATCAAGACACTTAAGTCTCTTTCGGTCATGGTGCTAGTGAGCCCTGCTGACCCTATAAGTACAATGCTTGGTTTGCCTCCCAAGGTGGAGCACCATGTCTTCTTTTTCGAACTGGAAATATGGTGACCCTAGAAAGGAACATAATATAATTTCCTACAAGCTATGAAACCAAGTCTTGAAACAAGGAAGGCAACCCATCACAAGCTCTCCTCCAGCGTCTGCACCTGTGGCATAGGAATCTTTCATTATATACTGAGAAACATGCCCTATTTTCCATATGTCACTTGAGGAAATCTCTTCATGTACAAAGTCCAGCAGAAGGAATACACAGGGACTATCTAAAGGTGCTTAAAACACACTTAATGTATAAGGGGTTCCATTAATAGTTTTCTGACTGGTATATCTTCACTGTACTAAGTCTGATACTATATCCATCATGACATAAAACCTAATCTGTATTACTACTGGCCAATTAAACTGCATAGCACTTAGGGATGTATCTTCTTTTATGTTTGTGTAAAGCAGTTCACAGCTTGTGCTCAGAGAAATAAATATAAAGATATTTGTTAAAAATAAATTCTGGTGAGCTTTTTTCTTGTGCATCTGCTCCCAAATATTTGAATAATGACATAGAAAGAACAGAGCCTACAAAAATAGATTAATCACATGCTGGGATTTTATGTTCTAACTTTACCTACAAGGCTAACACATAGGTTCACAGTGTAGGTTACAGAAGGCACAGTCCCACCCATTTAACTATTGTTAATATATATACACATATATTGCATTTGCTTGATGTGTTACTGTCACAGTGGTAAAAGTTGAGAGACTAAAGAACCCTAAAGAAAGATGCCCAGTTAGTCTAGTTTAATTGAAAGATTCAAAGAAGGTAGGGGAAAACAATCCCCTAATTGTGAATTTAAATCCCCCTGATGCATGGCCCCAAACCTGAGCTCTGACCTTATCTTTGCTTCTGGACCAACAGCATGTCAGCAGCATTGGGAGTCACTGTGTGAAAAAGTACAACTGTCTCCTGGAGTTAGAGTTGTGTGAATAGACATTTTCATAATGTGACACTATTTTTTTTTTCTTGGAAGATCATAGGACTTTTTTCTAAAATCTCTCTTTTTCTTTTAATTTCACAATTTCCTAACAACCTGCCTATCAAAGATATTGCTATTGAAAGTGTTTTCTATTGTGTTTTTGTTTGCAGTGTACAGAAAAAAACCCAAGATAATCTGCTTTAATCTTTCCATTGCTTCAAAGAAAATTGTCATTTGTCTGGGACCTGGCACTATAATGGTCACTTGAATACATTAAATAACTTCATAACTTTTGCAAAAGGATGTCAAATTCCCAATGTCCTGGTAAAATTCCAGTTTGGTTGATTACATCCCACTTTCTGACACCCTGCCCCCCCTTAGAATTAAGTACATTCTTCCCCAGCTCTTATCCTAACTGTGTTACAGTATCACTGTTTACATTGAATTCCAGAAGTGGCAACATTTCCAGGTTGGTTCAAATGATTCTTTAACACATGCTAGGGTGTGATAGATAGATCAGCTGTAAGCATTTATACGATTTAATTAATAGTATACTATTAGTAGTAGTACTTTCAAAGCATGTGAATAATTAACCCAAAAACAAACATACAAAAAGCAAACCAGGAGATATAGACTGAGTGATATTAAGTTTCAGTGATATTTGCCATACTGGTTGAATTCACAAACCTTTACTGACATAAATAGAATTTTAAAGAAGTACAGGGGTGACACAGAAGTTAATTGTGTCTTTAATGAAGGGTGACATGGTACACCTTATTTATTCCACAGTTCCTGCTGCTAATATCTTACTAGTAGGAATACAAACTTTTGGTGACATAATGAGCCACTGTGATGCTTACACTGTGAGATATCTACTTTCACCAAGTATAAAATGACTAGAGGTGAGTGAACTGATCATAACAAACAATTTATCTGACAGATTTAGTTCTGTCTACAAAATGGCTGTGAGTGTTATGAATATTTTATTTGTAACTGTTTGAGAAACACTTTCTGCACTTTATTAAGGACTGTGGTAGTGAAAGAAAGGCTATGTTTAACAACCTGATTTGACATCGATATGACACCACTGTGCTCTGTTCTTTAAACTGGCTCCCCAGTGAACACACAACCCAGTTAAAATTTTTCTATCCTCTTCAGATTTCTATAGAATGAGTTCTAGTTACCTGTGAAATTGAATTTACCTCTCTACTCATAACCTGATAAATGTTTACATTTCATTAGATGAGGAGAACTCCTGACCAATATGGACTAGCTTGTCTGTGCAAACAGTAAGATTTTCATGGGATGTAGACTATGGAGATGACTCTCACAAGAAATAATTTTACCAGTGGCTCTGAAATCTTTCAGAACTAAACTCTTCAATTGTATAGCTTTCCCTAGCTTGACTATGTTTTTCATACACAGCTACTGACTACCTTTCATCCTTATGTTGCACAAAACCTAGAAATATAACTAGTACAATTAGAAAATTAGTAAAAATTCAGGAGGTTTGGAGATTAGTTGCTTACCTGAATCTTATTCAAGGCTACCTGGTTTTTAAAACTGAACAGGAAATCCCTTGAGACAGGACTGATTTTACTACAAGCCTGTTACTTTAAAAAAAGGGAGAAACATTCAAGATTAGGAAAAGTGCAAATAACCTGTCATGGTGTCATCTTGCACCTTGCTTAGGGGACAACTTCTGTTATGAATGACTTGTTACTATTTAAGCAACCATTAAAAAGAACTGTATTTCTTTCTTTCTTCATCTACACGAGCACTACTGCACCATTACTAATCATGAGTAAACTTGTTAATTGCATTGCAGGTAGCAAATTTATCTGTGATTAGTGGAGTTTACCATGCAGTAAGCATGTGCCCGTGTAGACACACATGCTTACTGCACACTAAACTACGTTACTTCGTAATAAAGCGCCTTGTGTAGACATGTTCTGTAAGTGCTAAAAACTGCACTTATGCATCTATGTAAGTGCCACTTAGTCACATAAAGGTGAAATAAGAATCAGGTTATAATGCTAAACACCTGCATTTAAACTTCAGAGCTTGCATTTTGGTTGAGTGCTATCAGAGTGAGTGCCAGCTCTGCATTGTGGAATTCACTTAAATATGTACTGTACAGATTCATCAGAATATTGTAAGGTACTCTTGACTTTCCAAAGATAAAGTCTGTGAATATAAATTATATTTGATGTAGTACAGGAGCTCTGGTTATGAATATAATTTTGCTGGGGTCAGATGATAGCATTCACACCTGAATTTAGGCACACTGAAAGGATGATGATGACACATGAAATCTAAACCAAGAAGACATTCTCCTGAAACCTCAAGAGATAATCTGATCTGACAATGTTTTAGGCCAAAAGGGCAAACAAAAAGAGGTTTGCCAAGACATCCTGATTTACTGAATAATAATGGTACCAACATCTACTTCGTGTGAATAATCAAAAGCAAAATGTCTCTGTAAAATTCCCAGGGAGGCTACACTGAAATAGAGATTACCAACAAATTAGCCAAATCTAAAATGCCCCTGAATGTAAGATGACCCCTCAATAATTAGATTCTACTCATGGAAAATCTATAAATTTCTTATAATTTTCCATGTATCGAATCTAATTATTGGAGGGTCATCTTTAATTCATCCTCCCCTGCAGCAGGGCAGGCAGTGAGGAGGTAAGTGGTGTGGCGTGGTAAAGTAGCTTTTCCCCTACTTGTGCCAGCCCACCCCACCCCCGTCACCTCTGCTTCCTGCCTGTCCTCCTGCAGCCTCAGGCTCCCACCTCCCTAAGCTTCTTCTCCTCCCTCCCCCAAGACTGCTTCACCCCCACCCTGCTCCCCAACCTTTTCTCTCCTCTACCTATATTCCACCCAGCTCTGTTCCCCTCTCCCTCACATCCTGTTCAACCCTTTGCCCTCCCAGCCTCTGCTCCCCTCTCCTCCCCCCCATCCCCACCCTTGCTCTGTGCTAGCAGTCTTTATTGTCATCCTAGACTGGAGCAATGAGCCTGGACCCACAGCAGATGTGTGAGCTGCATAATGCTGCTATAAGGTTGGCCTGGGACTGTGCTCAGTGCCCCGGGCTGCTGCATGGATGGGGCCTGCCAGTGAAAAGCAAGGGTAAGTAGGGGATAGGGGTAGGTGGGCAAGGGCCGAGTTTGGATGGAGAACGTGAGGGACCGGGTGGGGTGAGAGGGCAGCCGGCTGTATTGTGGCCATTGGTCCCGTCTTACAGCAGGCCTTTCGTGTTGTTAAACCCTGTGTCCCGTGCCGGTTGGTCAATGAGGAACGGGCTGCAAAACGTCCTGTTTCTTCCGTTGATTGGTGGGAAGCCAGGCGAAA
>NW_017729025.1:46653253-46658957 GCF_001723915.1 Gavialis gangeticus | reverse complement strand
CTCCAACCCCAGGTAAGGTCTGGAGCCTGAGCCACAGCAGCCACCTGCACACCTCTCCCCCCACTGTCCTCATACTTGATTCTAAGATGAAGAATTTTTTCCCCATGTTAAATAAGGTGGAAAACCTCAGCTTAGAATTAAGAAAATATGGTAATATCTGTGGGAGAACATGCTCCAGTTAGGGAGCATTTTCAGGAAATAAACCAATATTTAGGATCTTGCTTTCGACAAGTTCACTTATTTAAATGTATCTGATTTTCTAAGAAAAACCTTAAGAAGCCCAACCACAGCAATAGTAGAGGATATTGTGTTAATAGCCTTAATACCAGGAAAATATCACTTAGATCAGGTCAAAAAGTAACTATAAAGAGATGTGTCCATCACAATACTCACAAATACAACTGGAGCACCATAACTATCAGACTCCAAAGAAAGCGGATGGATAATACAAAAATAAGTCCCTCATTATTCCTTTGGGGAGTTCACTTTGTGTACCACAAATTGACAGGACAACTCAAAGAATGCTCTCACTGCATTTGCCTGCCTTTTACCTATTATTTTGACAGAGAAAGAGCTTCAGTATCCAGGACTATCAAGGAAGCACCACAAACAGACTTGTTTTTGAGATATTTGGCTTTTTTCACTAAAAGATATGTTTAAGTCAAACCTGGAGTTTCTCTCTCTCATTGCCCTTCTAACCTCTCATCCTTTTTACCTTACAAAATATATGTTAATGGAAAACTTTTTTCTGACTTAACATTAAAAAATAAAAGTATCCTTTGCTTACACATGCACATCTCTATCTGTTTCTCATTTGGTGTCTCATGACCATCAGTCTTCTTTATGA
Source organism: Gavialis gangeticus (assembly GCF_001723915.1). Taxonomy (NCBI): domain Eukaryota; kingdom Metazoa; phylum Chordata; order Crocodylia; family Gavialidae; genus Gavialis; species Gavialis gangeticus. Next base: position 46,658,110 of record NW_017729025.1, on the reverse strand, counting down.
TCCATTCATTCCCTTTCACGACACCATTAGCCTGGTAGCTATAATTTTTTTTGATTGTTTCTGAATCATGTGGGCAATATGTTTTCTGTTTATTTTATTTTTGTCTTTTCACCTGCTCCTCTAAGTTGCTTATTTAAAGCATTTAGGGGCCACTAAAAAGTTCCCATCTATTATCCTCTTAACTCTTCCCAGGAAAATATAGGATGAGTTGTGTCACCACTCCAAATATCCCTATGCCAGCATTAAAAATGTGGATCTGTGCCTAATGCCTGTCTACACCTGGCTGCTAATCTTCTTTGGAAACTGAATATTGACTGATAGCCCCTATGTTATCAGGCACTCTCCTGATTTGATTTATTCTTGCACAGGGTTGTTGGGATGATGGAGGAAAACAGCCTGTGCTACAGATGCAATGAAGCCACAAGTCATAAAATATGGATCAAGGGATTTTAATGTTATGTCAGATCTGGGATTTTATTTCAGGCCATTGTAGGAAAAAAGCTTAATTGCCAAACTGAAATCTAAACTGTAAGTCATACAATGTCCATGGTGGTTGTTTGGATTGTTCTCTAGTCTAGACACGCAAGGAAAATGTAGAGACTGTGTGTTAAGTGGATTGATTCCAAAAAAAGAAAATTATATTCTTCTTTGGACACACTTTTCCTGTAGCACCAAGGTACATTTGCGTGTCTGATTCCTGAAACAGGGCAAGTGGATGATAGTTAAATTAAGGACCACCTTGGGCATGTCTACACAAGACATGTTAATGTGCATTAGCTTAATTTAATTTGCATTATGGGTGTGCATCTACACATGCGTGTCCTTAAGGTGTAATAAAGATGGCAAAATTAGGCTAATCATGCCTAAATTTGATATCTACAAATGAAAATGCAAGTATCAAATTTAGGCATGATTATTTAAAGCACATTAACCCACATGTAGACACAATCCAGCACTAACTTTAGTGCCAGGTCTTCCCAGCTCCTATGGCCACATGGCAGGGCTGCAGGGACTTGGCAGTAACTTTAGTGCACAAAAATATGAAGGATTTCTTAATGGGAAGGATGAATCTACTTCAGTACTTACCCCAGATGTGTTAAATAGTTACTGAGGATAAAAGAAAATTTGGGAAAAAAAGTTCATATGTAAAAATCATACTTTTGCTGAGTGAATGCTCCATTATTCTTTTGTTTGCTATATTTGTGAAAGCCTAATTTATTTGTGGGGGTATACTTCCCTTGCTGAGTTTATCTGCCTTTGGGAGCACAGTTCAGATTTTCCAATGACCATCTTTAGCACAGTGAATATGTATTTTCTAGCTAGGTAAATCTCCACTATCCAGCATTTAATTAACTGGAAATTCCATTAACCGGAATATCTGGCTGGCTGGCTGGATGTGGGGCAGGGGGGCAGGGAAAAGTTCGCACGCAGCAGGTGCCACCCACCACTCTGCGCTGCCACCACTTCTCGGGCACCTGCCACCACATCTCCCTCTCCTCCATTTGGCATGTGGCTGCCACTCCCTACCCCTGCCCTCGCGTGCCCGCTCCATATTATCTGAAAACCCCTGTGGGGGGTGGGGGTTCAGATAACCGGAGTTTTTACATAGTTGGCAATTCCCTTACCCTGGGGATGCCGGATAACAGAGATTTTACTGTATGTATATTCCTATTATATTATTATATGTGTATTGGCACTGGAATATTATACATTTCCATAGCCCCCACCCCCTCTAAGTTTTTGTGATCTCTTGAGTACAGGTATAACTTTAATATGCAGTATTCATAGTTTCATAGTTAGTAGGGTCGGAAGGGATCTGAGCAGGTCATCAAGTGCGACCCCCTGCCATGGGCAGGAAAGGGTACTGGGGTCAAACAACCCCGGCAAGATGTCCACCTAGCCAGCACCACTTCCCTTGGAAGTTGGTTCCAGATCCTAGCCGCCCTGACTGTGAAGTAGTGCCTCCTGATCAGTTATATTTAAGTAGTGCCTTCCTTTTCAGTTATATTTAACTGGTGTTAATATGTTCAGTTTCCCAGGCATGGGTTGAGTGACTCATTCAAGCTGGCTTATTTCTCTAGCCATATGTGACGGGAAGTGAATATTAAAACTGAGATATCCCTTTTAAAATCCCTGAAAATCCTTTCTTACTACTGTGAGTTCTAATATTTAGTTCTGTATTGTAGACGTAAGTCCCTGCAAGCTTCCCCTACAAAAGTGTTGCAGGTAGTATTGTTTTGATAGAAAACCAAAAGGCTTGACCCCAGTTCTGGGCATGTGGCTTCTCCTTGCCCAAAATGACCCTAAATTCCTTCTGATTTATTTGCTGTAATCTCTAGTTATGAACTGTGAATTGATAAAATGTTAGCTTCAACCCCAGCATCAAGATTAAATATAGAAAGCATATTTCTTATACACAGCAATAGATGCCAAGCTGCTTCTGGTTTAGCTCTGGGACACCATGGCATACCTGCAGTCCTTACATATAAATTGGGCTGATTTTATCTCAGTTAGTGATTTGAGATCTTGCCTCTACAGTAAATACATTACCTTGCATATCTGTGCTTAATGATTTAGCTTTTCATTCAGATAAAAAGGAAATGCTGTCAGAGGCAAGGTGTAAGTGAGTCATTTAGCCTGTTGTTGGCTTTTGCAGGAGAAGCTCCCTGAGGAGCTCCTGGGCAGTGCTGCAAAGTAAAGTTCAGTCTTTAAACAAACAAACAAACAAACAAAACAAACCTCCTCTGTCTTCTCACAGACACTAGGAGAAGAGCCCCTTTCTGCTCTGGCCCCAGCACACTTGATTCCTCTTTGCAGCAAGCTGTTCCCTTCTCAACTTGCTTCCTCCTCTCTCTTGTTTTCTCTTCTTTCTTACCCAAATGCTCCATACCTGGGCTTTCTCAATGGGGCTGACTGTTCTTCCTTAAAGGGACAGACTGCCCAGCTACAAGGGTTTGGAAAGAGATGCACTTTGTCACACTATGCTTTGTACAGATTCTCATACAGCCATGGTCCTCCAAGAACTTTGAGTTTTGTTATCTGTTCTTTGAACAAGTGCTGTCTCCTGTATTTGACTCCATTATCTACATTCATCTACAGTGCTTGAGGGTCCAGTCCATTGACTTCAATGGTTTTGCAGCCTCCTAACACCAAGGGTGATTATGGTTTGTCTATTATCTCCATTGACACTTTGGTGCTTTCTGCAGCTATGTAGATGCTTATTGATTTTTGCAAGACGATAGTTTCCCTCCATATTATCCCTGTAATTGATAAGGGCGTTTCTGTTCTGTTCAAAGGAAATAGGATCAGACTCCTAATCACCCTTTTTTTAATCTTTTGCCAGACTCACTGAATCCAGTGAGGCATTGGATAATTTCATTTGCAGTATTCCCAAATTCAAAGTTGCATACATTCTAACTCAGTTTGTTTATTTGTCAGCTCCACGTAACCCAAATCATCATCTTTATTTTCCCTGATCTTGAAGCATGAACCCAATGCTTCCTACATCACAGTTGTTTGTAGTTTCAGCTGAGAGACCATGGGCTGAAAAAGACATGGGTAATAATCCATCCTCTACAAGTCCAGTTCAAGTTAGACATGTAGGAAACTTACCTATATCCCAGGCTGTTTCTTTTCCATAGATAAATACAGGATTTCACAGAATGATGTGGTTTCCTTAGAATCTTCAATCAGTACTACAAATAAAAATTTAAAAAAATAAATTATGCAATTTCTCTCATTTCTCACCATTTTTTTCCTTCTCTTCCCTACCCCATTTGGAAAATCCTACTTCTTCTTTTCTTTAATATTTTTTTGTATTTACATGATTCCCAGTGCATTTATCTTTTCTGAAAGAAGTAAAATGTGTATATACACATGTATTAGAGCTGCGGAGGCAAAGAAATGCTATTCATCCTGGAATGTTTAAGCTTTCAAATGGGTCATTCATGGCTCACAGGTTCCAAAATAACAGTTGAGTTCATTGTTTTTCAGCAGTTGTGCTGGCACATCCTGGCTTCCTTCAAGAACAGCTCAAATGCTTGTTAAATTTGGAGAAACCTCCTTGTATAAACAACATTCCAGATCTACTCTGTTCTAATGATATGTTGGTATTTGCTAAGAACATAGTTGAAAGTTAGTTGGTCTAATTTACTAAACCTGACTCTACTGCGGTAAACCGTGCTCAATTTCATAATGGAGGTGGGGTGAGCCATGTTATTTTACCATGTGTTAACGGCCACATAAAACTAGAGTTCAACTGTCACTATTTTACCCTAAAAAATCCTTCCCTGGCAAAAAGCTGAACTCATCTGGATGCAATTGACAATCTAAGATCTCTTGTGCGTAACACTTTCCATCAAGATGCCAGTTTTTCCTCCCACTTTTCATCTGGCCTCACAAGCATTTTCTTTGGAGGAGATTTTGATGAGATGATAGACCTCTTCTGCTGAAGCCCCAGAAAAGCACTCAGCCTTTGAGAGAATGCAAAGATTCTTCTTTGGGTATCCAGAAAAAATCCTTTTCCCATTTGTTCCTCCTTAGATTGCTTACCAGTAGTGAGAAGGAGAAAGTTTAGGGTGATATTCTGTTTATGCATTAAAAAAGTAATATTGGAGTCAACCTTAAAAACAACAGAATTTAAGAAAAAGCAGCATCTTCTGTTAAGTAGAATCACAGAAAGTTAGGGTTGGAAGAGGACTCAGGAGGTCATCTAGTCTAAGCCCCTGCTCAAAGCAGGACCATCCCCAACTAAATCATTCTAGCCAGGGCTTTCTCGAGCCAGACCTTAAAAACCTCCAAGGACAGAGATTCCACCACCTCTCAAGGTAAACTGTTAGTGAGAGAGTTTTTCCTAAT
>NW_017729025.1:46647159-46648253 GCF_001723915.1 Gavialis gangeticus | reverse complement strand
TTCTCGAGCCAGACCTTAAAAACCTCCAAGGACAGAGATTCCACCACCTCTCAAGGTAAACTGTTAGTGAGAGAGTTTTTCCTAATATTTAACTTAAACTTCCCTTGCTGGAACTTGAGACCATTGCTTCTTGTTCTGTCATCTGCCATCACTGAGAAAAGTCTAGCTCCATTGTCTTTGGAACCACCCTTCAGGTAGTTTGAGGCTACTATCAGATCTCCCCTCAGTCTTCTCTTCTCTAGACTAAATAAGTCCAGTTCCCTCAGCCTCTTCTCATAAGTCATGTGCCTCAGCCCCTAACCATTTTTGTTGCCCTCTGCTGGACTCTCTCCAACTTTTCCACATTCTTTCTGTAATGGGGGGCCCCCAAAACTGGACACAGTACTCACAGGCCTCACTAATCCTGAATAGAGGACAATAAGTACTTCCTTTGATCTACTGGCAATTCTCCTACTAATATATGCTGTTAACCTTCTTGGCAACAAGGGCACACTACTGACTTATATCCATCTTATTAACCACTGTAACCCTGGGTCCTTTTCACCAGAGCTGCTGCTTAACAACTTGGTCCCAAGCCTGTAGCAGTCCATGGGATTGTTACATCCTATGTGTAGGACTTTGCATTATTCCATATTGAACCTCATGAGATTTCTTTTGGTCCAATCCTCTGATTTGTTGAGGTCTCTCTGAATCCCAGCCCTACTCTCCAGCATATCTACTACTCATCTCAGCTTGGTGTCATCCACCAAATTGTTGAGGGGGCATGCCATCCCATCTTCCAGATCATTAATGAAGATATTGAACAAAACTGGCCCCAGGACTGACCCCTGGGGCAGTCCACTTGATATTGGCTGCCAACTAGACCTCAAGCCATTGAGTGCTACCCATTGAGCTCAATGATCCAGCCAGCTTTCTATGCACCTTACAGTACACTAATCCAATCCATACTTCCTCAGCTTGCTTGCAAGAATGTTGTGGAAAACCATATAAAATTCTTGCTAAAGTCAAGTCATATTACATCCACTGCTTTCTCTGCATCCACAGAGCCAGTCATCGCATCATAGTTTCATAGTTTCTAGGGTCGGAAGGGACCT
>NW_017729025.1:46646627-46647148 GCF_001723915.1 Gavialis gangeticus | reverse complement strand
CTCCTTAGCTCGTTGAAATTTGCCCTCCTAAAATCCAGAAGGCAATCAGATTAGGAAGGCATGATTTACCCTTGGTGAATCCATTCGGACTGTTCCTGATCACTTTCTTCTCCTCTAGGTGCTTAGAAATGGATTCCTTGAGGGCCTGCTCCATGATTTTTCCAGAGAGTGAGGTGAGACTGACCAGTTTGTCATTTCCTGGATCTATCTTCTTCTATCTTCCCTGGCCGGCTTCAGGGATGATGCTCAAGGCAACCAGCACGGTTTCATTAGGGGCAGGTCATGTCAGACCAACCTGATTGCCTTTTATGATCAGGTCACAAAGGCAATGGATGCAGGTGTTGCCGTGGACATAGTCTTTCTAGACTTCAGCAAGGCCTTTGACACTGTCTCCCACCCCATCCTCATTAAAAAAATAGGCGACTGTGGCATTGATGCCTACACAGTCGGATGGATTGCAGATTGGCTCAAAGGTCGTACTCAGAGGTGGACGGGTCATATTCAACCTGGGGGGAAGTGGG
>NW_017729025.1:46635274-46646349 GCF_001723915.1 Gavialis gangeticus | reverse complement strand
AATTTCTTCATCAGCGATTTGGACGACGGGGTGAAAAGCAACCTGTTTAAATTCGCTGATGATACCAAAATTTGGGGTGAGGTAAGCATGCTAGTAGGGAGAGAAAGATTGCAGCAAGATCTGGATAGTTTACAGGAGTGGGCTAACATAAACAGGATGCATTTCAATACTGACAAGTGCAGGGTGCTGCACTCAGGCAGTAGAAACCAGCAGCACACTTATGGAATGAGAAACTCCCTTCTAGAGAGCACAGAGGCAGAAAGGGATCTTGGAGTCATTATTGACTCCAAGATGAACATGGGCCGACAATGCGAGGTCACAGTTGGCAGGGCTAACCGGACCTTGTCGTGCATCCACAGGTGCATCTCAAGTAGAGCCAGGGAGGTGATCCTCCCCCTCTATGTGACACTGGTCAGGCCACTGCTGGAGTACTGCGTCCAGTTCTGTGCGCCCCATTTCAGAAGGGATGTGGACAACATTGAAAGGGTCCAGAGGAGGGCCACCCGCATGATCCGGGGACAACAGGGCAGACCCTACATTGAAAGACTGGCCACTATGTTTGCCCTTTTCCAATAGTCCTAGACCTTCCCTAATTGTCACAAGTTTTCAAAGATAATGGCCAGAGGCTCTGCCATCACATCAGCCAACTCCCTCACCACTCTCAGATGCATTGCATCCAGCCCCATGGACTTGTACATGTCCAGCATTTATAAATAGTCCCTAACCTGTTCTTTCACTACAGTTGGCTGCTCACCTTGGGCATTTTTCCATATGGATGTGCCCGGCACTTCATTGCTTGCAGTTGTATAAGCAATGAAATGTGTGTCAGCAGCACTGAGAAAATGGTGGCAGCATGCTTTTGAACTATAACACGTATAAGGTGTTTATTTCAAAAGCACACCGCCATTTTCTGCATCCTGTTGTGCATTTCGCAGCTTGTACAACTGCATGTGGCACAGTGCTTGTTCACATCAGCTCATGTGCTGAGCAGACTTTATTAATCAAGTGGCAGATCTCCAGCACATTTCAAGACAAAAAGGTATATGTATAAATGCCCTTTCTCCCCAAAGTGTGCTTCCAGGTGCAGTAGGCTGGGAGTTGACCTTGCCTGTGAAGACTGAAGTAAAGAAGGCATTGAGTACATCAGCCTTTTCATCATCATCTGTCACTAGGTTGCCTCCATAATTCAGTAAGGGACCCACACTTTGCCTGACCTTTCTCTTGTTGCTAACATACTCTTAGAAACCTTTCTTGTTACTCTTCACATCCCGTGCTAGCTGCAATCCAATTGCTCTTTGGTCTTTCTGACATCATCCCTGTATACTCAAGCAATATTCTTATATTCCTCCCTAGTCATCTGTGCAGGCTTCCACTTGTAAGTTTCCTTTTTGTGTGTAAGCTCACTGAAGAGTTCTCTGCTAAGCTTAGCTGGTAACCTGCCATATTTCCTATTCTTCCTGCACATTCGGATGGTTTGTTCCTGTGCCCTCAGTATGGTTTGTTTAAAATACAACCAGCTCTCCTGGACTCCTTTCACCATCAGATTGGCCTCCCAGGGATCCTGCCCATCAATTTGCTGAGGGAGTCTGCACTGCTGTATTGCCCTCTCAGCGTATGTCAGGGAGACTAAAGTCCCCCATGAGAACCAGGGCCTGTGATCTGGAAACTTCTGTTAGTTATCTAAAGAAAAACTCATCTACCTCATCCGTCTGTTCTGGTGGTCTATTGCATACACCCCACAACATCATGCTTGTTGTTCTCCCCTCTCATCTTACCCCAGAGACATTCAACAGGCCTATCTCCAGTTTCATACTGAAGCTCTGAACAAACATACAGCTCTTTTACCTACAGTGCAACTCCTCCTCCTCTTCTCTCCTGCCCTGTCCTTCCTGAACAATTTGTACCCATCCAGGGCAGTACTCCAGCCATGTGAGATATGCCAACATATCTCTGTTATTCCAATCAAATCATAGTTCCTTGAATGTGAAGAGTCCCAATTCTTCCTGCTTTTTCCCCAGGCTTTATGCTTTCATGTACAGACAACCTAGGTAACTAGCTTATTGCTCTACTTTCTCAGGAAGAATGAGGAGGTCTCCCATATTGCTACCTTCTGGCTGCACTTTCTCCAGGTCTTTTGCAAATTGGTCTCCATCTCCCAGAAAACCTAGTTTAAAACACTCTTTATTAGGTCAGCGAGCCTGTCTGTCAAAATGCTCTTCCCACTCTTCATCAGGTGGATCCCATACTTCCTACAAAGGAAGCTGAATCTCTGCTGGTAACACTACCTGTATAGCCATGCATTGATCTGCAGGATGTAACTGTTTCTGTCCGGGGCCTTCCCCTTGACTGGGCACACACTCAAGCACACAACCCACCAAACAACCCTCAGCAACCAAATACACTTACTCTTCCAGAGCAGGATCTGGTGCCTGGTGCCTCATTCCTCTTGCCCTTTCTCCTCTTCCTCCCAGTGAATTGCTTGCAAACTGACCTATTTACTCTCCCTGTTCACTTGTACCTTCTGCACCTGCTCTTGAGCCCCTTGTATCCATTGTACCTTGTCATTGAGGACTAGCTGTAGAGGATCTCAATGGTGTATAGCTGGGTTTGGAATGTACCTGAAGGGGTTGACTGGGATGTGCCTAATCCACATGGTGCCATGACTCAATGCCAGTGGATGCATCTATACATGCACTTTAATGCACAGTGGCCTATTCTACTGAACATTAAAGTGGCACATAACAAAAAGTGCTAATACATTAATGTACAGTAGAATAGGCCACTATGCATTAACCATTACCTAAAAAGTTTGTGATTGCACTACTGTGCATTAGTGCAATCTAATGCACATTTATTTAGTACTTCATATTGGAGGTACTACATTTACTATGCATTAAGAGCACATTAATGCACATGTAGATATGCCCATTATGACAATCCCTAAGTTGTCCTTATTTTTAAAAATGTAATTTTTCACTTTAAAATTAATTTTCATGAGTTATTAATTGAAACCCATTGACAAAATTAACATTCTAAGCATTCTAATTGAATTAAAAATAATAAATACCCAACCCAACAAACAACCAAAAAATAGTGTTATTCATGTTGAAAATCCTGAAGTAATTACTAAATTCTACTTGCTCTGCAAATAGGTTGGTTTAATGAAATCATGAACCCAGTAAAGATTATGGGAGTTTTGATATTAAGTTCAGGGCAGCCAGGATTTCACTCAAGGATTCTAGTGGGACTAATTGCAGAATAAAGCACTATTGAGCCTTATAAAGGTGGCAGAATCTGGTCTTATAATAAAATAAACAGTTTTGGTTTTCTTCTGGCCTTCTGCAACACTCCCTCGTATAGCACAAGAAGAACAAAGAGAGGTTGTCCAACTTCCCATTGCTTTTCAGAAAACAGTCAGATAAAGGATGCCTTCAACAGGTATAGTTTGAGTTACAAAGAGGCAACATATGTCTTAATTCAAAAGTGTAGGAATTAAAATCCACATTGCTTTTGTACAATGAGTAGTTCAAGCTCTTTATTTTCTTGGCATGCAGCCTTTCCTTCTCTTTAACGGCATTAAGTTCATGTGTTTATTTAAAATATCCACATGTCTTCCACAATTTAGAAAGAGCTCTCTCATTTGTTTACCTAAAGTAGTGCTGTAAAGTTGATATAGTCTATAGGGCTCTCTTAGCTAACCGGTTTTTTTCTCTGATTCAAACCTAGTGTGGCTTGGCTCTCAATTATTAATCCACTATAAATGTACAATCATCCTTTTCATAATCTCATAACCATACTGTACCTCTTTTTCTAAGTGAATGTAGCAACTGTGACAGCCCAGGCAACTGAAGCAGTTACACAAAAAACAGGTACAGCAAACTGCAAAGCTTCCCACCCACATTATGTAACCTTTGGCAATGTGTTTCAGTCCTGAGGAAATTATGTCTAAGGTCAGAGTGGGCTCAGAGTCTGTTGTCCTTTCTGTCTTTGGTCTGTCTCTGCCAAGAGGGCCTATAATTAAATATAGTGATATTTGTGATTGTGGTTTTGAGAGAGAGATGTTTGGTTATAAGGAATTGGAGTGAGATCATCAATTACATTCAGTTGGCTAGTTATACTTCTAAAATACAGTCTATTACCAATTCTTATATCTTTAAATTTAAATATTCTGACAGATGTGGTTACACTTAAGAGTGTGACATCCTTCTTTTTACATCCTCTCTCCTCTCAGTTTGTTCTCCGTTCATCTTTCTTTACCTCTTTACCACCCTTTCCCAGATCTTGACTTCACATTGCATGTTATATAGCTCCTCCAAGTCAAATGGAATTTCTCTTGTTGTCTTTCAATCCCTTGCTCTTCTCCATTAAATCCCTCCTTAAAACATATTTCTCCCAAAAATCTGTAATCCTATTCTTACCTGCTGCAGTACCTGAAGTTCTCCCATACCTGGTAATAACCTGTTCTTTGAAAGCTGGGCATCAGTACTGGCTTAACTGGTGAAGACCATGTGGTCCTGATACAGTCCAGGGCTCTCTTCTATCCTCCTCCGTCTAGTTTGCCTGATAAGCCTTGTTCTTCCTTCAGTGGTTGGGAAAGGGACTTGTCCCTCAGGGTTAGGTACATTCAATAGCAGAAGCCAGAGGCATGTTGTTTTGGCACTCTGGGCAGGAAGTGGGGAGAGGGTGCAGGCCAGAGACCATGGAGATGGGGGTACAAAGCATTGGTGCTGGTGCTCTATCTGAATTGGTACCCAAGGGTAATAATGCCTTGCTCATCCTGCCCTAGCTCTGCTACTGGCTCCAAGAATATACTTGAAAATACAACCTCCTACCTTCTATTTATTTTTACAGCTACCCCACACCTCCCAGTGCTCCTGGTTCAGGGCCAGGCCTCCTCTAGGCTCACTAAGTCCTAGATCTGTTCCTCTCAGTATAGGTCATTCTTTAGTTCTACTTTGAGTCTTTTTGCTGGGCTCTCAGCAGCCCTGGCTGTTCTCCAGGCCCACCCAGTTTTACTTTGGTCCCTCCCAGCTCTGGCCCTTCTGCAGGCCTACTCGCAATTTTTCTTGCCAGGCCCAGACTTCTCCAGCAAAGCTCCTCTGCCTTTCCTCTATCTCTCTCTCTTACAGTCTTAGTAGGGCAGGGCCTTCCAGTCTGGCATATCCCTCTTAATGAGCCTTTCCTTCTTTTCCCTTCTTTGTTTGTAATGGAAAGCAGAGTTCAGTGTATTATTTTTTTCTCTTTAGCCCTTCTTCCATCCTCATAAAAGGCTGAGAGGTTATAACCCTACACAAATCATCTTTCAGAGTAGTTGCACAGTTCTCTGGAGTTCTCTCCTGCATTCTCTCACTGTAAAAGAAATTAAGAATAAGTGGCATGGATCACAAAAATGTCAGCAATACTTCCAATAGCTAAAGGCGTTACAGCAGATAACTAATAAAAAAGAATCAATTTGGCTCCACTGACAAGGAGTAAGCTCCAATAGTACCCTCTTCATATTTTCCATGACAAATGAACTTGAGGTCACACTGCTTCAGGACAAGGTAACCTGAGGAATCAAGATAGTTCAAATCACTGCTCCTACAACTTACAAAAGAAAGTGTTTGTTTAAGCAAAAAAATGCAGTAGATTTCCTTGAAACTGTTCGGGACCTACCCTTTTTAAAACAATAGTTGACAATTTATTCCTATGCTTATTTTCTGGCCCCCACCTTCCAGGAGGGACATATGTTGAAATCACCAGATAATACCCCATAATTAGTAAAATCTCGCAGAATGACACTGACTGGATAGGAAGCAGCATAGACTTATTTGCTTCTTTAAGACATCTCTCCAGAGGCAGACAACTCTGTCTATATCTTGGTGGTTTAAAAAGGTCAGGCTCGCAAAACTGAAAACAACTATGAGTCAAATCATTTCAAAGGAAGAAAAAACCCACAAAAATGTGAATGATAAATGTGAACTATTGGGAAACATTTTAGTAGGTACATAAAAAGTCACAATCCCATAATCAATATAGTGTCACAGTAGTTTAAAAAAATACCGACTCAAAGGTGACACCAAAGCAGCTGTGAAATTTCTATGGTTCAACAAACATAAACAATAAGTTTTTAGGACATAAACAAAAAAGAAGTATAGCTAAGGTTTCCAGATTTTTTTCCTACTTGCATGTGGAAATGGTGGAGTAAAATCCAGGTCCTCTGGTAAAATACTTGAGGAAGCACAAAGAGGAAGACACTTGCTCCAGTTCATGGGTGACATTACCTTACCTATTATAGAGTAAGGTGGAAGGACAAGATAAATCTTATGCTGATGGATGCTTGAGAAAAATGACTTCCAGGGCTATTCCTTATATCCAGTATTTGCTGCGGACTGTACCTAAGGACATAATTTTCCTGCTTATCAATTAAATGACCAGCTACCTAACACAAGGAATAAATAGTCAAGATGAAATATTTGTGAACACCCAGGATCTGAAAATTATTATTATTATTATACTGGAAAATATTTGTAACCAACAAAGACTTTAAAATAAATCTTAATCAGTGTCTCTGAATGATGCTTTTTGTCAAGAGGGTTAAATTAGTAATGAATAGGAATAATTAAATTAGTAATCTATCCTGCCTAGAAGTTCTACCACATCCTATGATTGAATAGTACAGTAGTTGAACACACATGACAATGCTGACTATTTAAGAACAACTTTAAGACATTTCAGAGACCATTAAAAAGTTTAAATTTTCAAGCATTGCCTAGCCAAAAGTTTGGTAAATGTTTATTTCCTGTGATTCAGTTTTGGAATCTACTGGAACATTGTATTTCTGCAGTCAGTAACGCTGAATACGTAGTGATGAACAGACATAGAAACCTCCTTAAGGAATAGAGCAGGTGTCATAAAATAAACAAAAATATAAAGTGTTATACTTTTGTTTTTAATAATTTAGTAGAACAACACAATGCTATCAAAATAAATCCCTTTTTTCAGATCTTCGCATATCTTAAAAAGAGCAAAGCATTATAAAAGGACCCTGAGAGAATTCAGTGTTGTGGGGTTGGAGTAAATCAATAGGAAAATGTCTTAGAGCTATACAGATAAAATTGGTAATTTTAAACTTTTACACCACCCATTTCTACTAGCTAGTTCCTTTCACTTAAAAATAACATCAAAACCAAAGCCTCAGCACTTTCCATGTGTTTGCAGGAGGATACTTCCCAACTGTTTCAGAAATCTACCTCCTCTAAAAAAAATCCAATGATGTAAATTGCAGTACTTTGTTCTTGGTAGTTTTTCAGAGCTTATGGAACTCCATCTGCCATACTAATGCTAGGGATATCATTTATTAGGAAGAATTTAGTCAACTAATACTGCTTCTATTTTTCTTCTACTTGGCTATGATTTTATTTCATTTGTGTTCCATTCACAATTATTTGCTAAAATGTTTTCATGAATAATTCATAGCCTGTAGTCAATTAATTAGTGAGATACTTAGTGAAAATTTTCAATATTCAAAATTCAAACACTTACAACTGGGTGTGTTGACAAAATTATATATGTGTATATAAATTTATGTGTGTATATATATGTGTGTGTGTATATACACATACACACATACATATACATACACATATATATAATTTTGTCAACACACCCAGTTGTAATTGAATTTTGAATATTGAATATTTTTTATAAGCTTCTCACTAATATCTTGGCTTGATAGACCTAGCTGCTGAAATCAAGTTGTTGATATTAGTACACATACCAAATATGAAATAAGAATAAACTTTTAAGTACTATTCTGCAGTATTCATTCAGAATGTGTGTTTTAATCTTTCATGTTCGTGCACGCTCATGCTCTCTCTCTCTGTCTCTCTCGCTCTCTCTCTCTCCAGTAAACCTATATGCTGGGATATCAGTGGAAAGAAGATATTAAAGAAGTAGGAACACAGGAAAAATAAATTTGTTTAGGAATTCAAATTATTATTCCTGAGTGACTCTGTGCAGAATTACTTGGCTTCCACAAGGGTGACTTTGTGGTATAAGCAATAGATGGATACTCAAGAGATCTTGTTTCACTTGCAAACTGTGAATCAAGTAAGACCTGATCCAGATCTTAATTGTACTTTTTGGCTTCAGCAAATATTGAAATGGGACCAAAGGCTCTCTATTCTTTAGTCCATCTATTGCCTTATAAGATAGTAATGATTCCCTGAGAGCAACCTGTTTGCAACCTCCATGTGGATGGCAAAAGAAACTGCAAATCTTTTAATTCATAATATCCTATCTTTGTTATCTTTGATTTATGGAAAGAAACTATACTCAAGGCTTATGCTTTCTTTCTCTCTTATCCACAGTGTCATGTGGGATATTTTATGTAATTGGAGAATAAAGAGAGAAGTGCTTGGATTAACATAGCAGTTTCCTGCACTGAACTGAAACCTTTCTAATCAATTTTAAGTAACCAGCTAATGCATTCATGTAATAAACTAATCAATCTCAAATGCATATTCTGCCATTTGGATTGCATTTAATATCCCAGAATGCAATTAGGTGGCATTATTGACAGTGGTTTGAACATGTAATTGGTGATTTGGTAATACAATTGGTGTTTGATGCCCAAGACAATTTTCCAATAAATTCAGGAATATACATTAATTCCATGAAACTCTCACACTATTGTGCAAAATAGATAGGATGTAGCATACTAATCAGCAGGAACAATGATAAATTTCTGAGGGTTAGCCACCAGATTACTGAATTAGTTCCTCTTTTCAGAGATTTTTCAAAAAGCATTTGTAAAGATCTTCCTTGCATGTCCCATGCTCTAAACTTAAAGAAGACTAGAAATTTTTGTTCATTACATCTCATTATGTACATCTCATGAGGAAGAACCAGCAGCATACCTACAGGCTGGGGAACTCCCTTCTCGTCAGCACAGAGGCAGAAAGGGATCTTGGAGTCATTATTGATTCCAAGATGAACATGGGCTACCAATGTGGACACAGTCAGTAAGGCTAACCGCAATCTTGTCATGCATCCTCAGATGCATCACGAGCAAGTCCAAGGAAGTAATCCTCCCCTTCTATGCGACATTGGTCAGGCTGCAGCTGGAGTACTGAGTCCAGTTCTGGGTACTGCACTTCAGGAGGGATGTGGCCAGCATCGAGAGGGTCCAGAGGAGGGCCACTCGCATGATCAGGGGGCAGCAGGGCAGGCCCTATAAGGAGAGGCTATAGGACCTGAATCTGTTCAGCCTCCACAAGAGAAGGCTGAGAGGGGATCTGGTGGCAGTCGATAAACTGACTAAGGGGGACCAGCGGGGAACAGTAGAGACCCTGTTCCCCCAAGCGCTACCAGGAATAACTAGGAATAACAGCCATAAGATGACTGAGAGTAGGTTCAGGCGGGACATCAGGAAGCACTACTTCACAGTCAGTGTGGCTGGGATCTGGAACCAACTTCCAAGGAAAGTGGTACTCACTCCCACCCTGGGGGGTCTTCAAAAGGAGGCTAGATAATCACCTAGCCTGGGTCATATGAGCCCAGTATTCTCTCCTGCCCATGTCAGGGGGTTGGACTTCGTGATCTGCTCAGGTCCCTTCTGACCCTACCAACTATGAAACTATGAAACTTTGATGGAATTGCTTGCATTGTACCAACACATCCATTAAGCATATTACTGAAAATATCTTAAATGACTGTAAAATAGAGACCTAAGCCCAGTTAAATATCTATAAGCATTTCCAATGATAAATTAAATTGTGCTGTTGAAGAATACTGTCTCAGGAGAAGTGACAGATGATCTAATTCTTGTTATTTAAACATGGAGAAAACCTTAATATTTGGAGAGTACTGGCAGGAGAATGGACTACCCCTTTACTGATGTTGTATGCACCACCACCTGCTTCCAGTCCCCCTCTGCTGTATACACTGAACACACAGGGTGATCCCTATGGGCCCCCTAGATGTTCAGGTAAATGTTTCATAGGATCTGATGCATGATCCAAACAATTATGCATCCAGCCATGCCACATGTGTATGGGAGATGGTACTATTGTGGGATCAAGCTTCACATCCTGTCATGACGTATTATGGGTGCAGAAGGAGCCCAGGATCGCAATCCTGGGCTCCCCATGCACTGGTTCCTGCTGCTATGAGCCCTGAAGCTGAGAAGACTTGCTGCTGACAGGGTTCCCAGGCACAGGGGTGCACCATGCATTGGAAGCCCCACATCTGTTCTCACAGTGGGGGCAGCATACCACATGCTGCCCCAGCTGGGAGTCCCATCAGATGATAGGGATCATAGTGGGGCCAGTGTTCCAGGCACTTCCCCCCACCCCATGAGCTTCATCAGCTGACAGGGCATGTGGCGGGGCCAGGGTTTCATACAAAGTCCTAGCTGGGAGCCCTGTCAGCTGATGGGGCTTGCACATGGACCAGCATTCCACACACTGTCCCACCTGGGAGCCTTGTCTGTTGATGGGGCTCCCAACTGAGGCATCCCAGAGAACATCAGCCCTGATGCGATTCCCATCAGCTAAAAGGACTCCCAAGCAGGGCTTGGTGTGGAACACTGGCCCTGCCACAAGCCCGTCAGCTGATGAGGCTCATGGGGTGGGGGGTAGTGCCTGGAACAGTGGCTCCGCTATGACCCCTGCCAACTGATGGGACTTCCACCTGGGGCAACATGTGGAACACTGCCCCCACTGGGAGCCTTTACCGCTGTGGGGCTTGTAGTGTGTGGTGCACCCCTGTGGCTGGGAACCCTGTCAGCTGATGCTCCAAGCCACAGTGGAGCACCTGGCCACACGTTCAATTAATGGCAAGAACAAGCCACAAAGTTGTTACACGTTTTTGTGGAATAACTTTGTGGCTTCTTCCTTTTTTTATCACACCATTAATTCAATGAAGGCGTAGTAGGGTCACAACTTAAGGCTTGATTAACTGGTTAATCACACCTTAAGTGTAATGTGTAGATGGGGCCTACATATAAGAATGAATGAATATTGATCTGACATCATCAATACAAACAAGACAAATAAGCTTGTGACATAACACTTTAACCTCCCTGGATAATC
>NW_017729025.1:46628027-46630274 GCF_001723915.1 Gavialis gangeticus | reverse complement strand
ACATATAAGAATGAATGAATATTGATCTGACATCATCAATACAAACAAGACAAATAAGCTTGTGACATAACACTTTAACCTCCCTGGATAATCCACCACTGACCTCAGAGTAGTGGTTCTTAGACAACAAAATTTTAGAAGTGAAATTAAAAGGGAAATTGCATAACAAGAAATCATCCAAAGACTGGATTGTGTGAAGTATAGTCTAAACAAAGACTATAAGGAGTCTTATCCCATTGCCTGGGTTAGCTTTTATAAGTCCTGTGTCCCTCAATGGGTCAACTGCTTTTTCCTATCTCCTATCCACCTTGACACCTTCAGCAGTGCTTCCTCCTATTCTCTCCCAGCTTCCCT
This sequence comes from Gavialis gangeticus, assembly GCF_001723915.1. Lineage (NCBI taxonomy): Eukaryota > Metazoa > Chordata > Crocodylia > Gavialidae > Gavialis > Gavialis gangeticus. Next base: position 46,629,920 of record NW_017729025.1, on the reverse strand, counting down.
GTTCTTTGTATTCTAATCATTACTTTCTATTTAGCAGCTATGCTTCTCTCAGTCCCATCACATAATCTGATGAAGTAAGACCTTTGCATAGGGAAGTTTATGCTATAGATTTTTTATTTAGTTTATAAAGTGCAAATCTACCCTGTTTTCTGTAAAAGTCACAACTGGGTGGGGCTGAAAGTGGTCCATCTGTGAAGTGAGTTTCTCAGAGGGAGATACTTTAAAATCTGATCCCAAGAATTTCCAAGGAAAAGTAGATCTGCTTCACTGTGGTTTAATGTCACAGTCTGGCTCTTAGGTTCTATAATCCAGCTATATAATTCAAGATTGAGAGTTCATCATTATTTTTAAGTCTTCCTTGCTAGTTGGGCATCTGTTCTAGCAATGAATAATACCAATTATAGCAATAACAGACCTTATCTTGACAGCTTATTCTATTGTTTAACAGTTCTTCTAGCTGTAAATCTTGTGTCCTAATATTTTGCCTACATTTTTCCTCACTGATGCTTAAGGCAATTACTTCATGTTCTGTCCTCCTTGACTACAAAGTACAATTAATCTCTTCCTTCTTTATAACATCTTTTTATCTCCCTGAAGTCTATACTATGTATTATTATACAATTCATTGTTTTTTATTTATTTCCCTAGACTCAACATCATGATATTAAATAAAAATAAATAAAGTAAAAAGGATTAGTTCACAAAAAATGAAAGCATTAGGGCTAACTGCAGATGTTCCGGAAGCCCCTGGTGGAAGTGCTCTACCAGGCTTTACGTAAAACACAATAAGTTAGTGCGTGAGTGAACCAAACAAATGTCACTGTTCAGTGGGGGGCTCAGAAACTGCCTGCGCAGACCTCTGGGGGCATTCCCAACACCTCTGAGGAGGCTGCCTGAGAAGCCCCTCTCTCCAGCCTTGCCCCCCCCCCACCAGCAGGTGACTGTCAGCAGCAGCTGTGGGGGGAGAGAACCCAGCTCCCTTCCTTGCAGCCGCCCCCACCTGGGCTGTGCTATGGCATGGCCCAGTAGGGGTAGCTGCCATGCAAGAGACCATGGAGCCCTTCCCCCACAGCCCACCCCCCCGTTAAGCAGCAACATGCCTGGCCTGGGCTGCTGCAGGGGGTGAGAGACCCCAGAGCTCTTCCCCCACAGCTCCTCCCCAGGCAGGCTGCAGCATGCTGTGGGGTCATGTTGGCTGCAGGGACAGAAACCCCTATCCCTCCATCCCCCACCCCTCTAGTAGATGGCATACAAGGCTGAAATTAGAGTGACAGCCAAGGGGAGGAGCTAGCCCATGATTGAGTAAAGCAAACAAGCTCTACCTGAAGACAGAGCACAGCCATGCCCAATGCTACCTGGGATAGCAGCGATCACAGTGTAAGTTAACCCTTGATGGGATCTAGCACAGAATGACCATCAAGGGTTAACTTAGAGTAGGATCCACCATTTTTAAAGCACTCTTAAGAGTAGTGAACTTTTGTTCAGTTATGACTTTAGAGTTGCTTTCTGTGTGCTTAATGCGCGGTATGTGTAATATCTGTACCAAGCCGTTCTTTCTGTGTAAACTTCAAATAGAAGAGACCAGAAATTCAACAGGGATAAGAGCAGTTAATATCACAGTTAACATACCTTTCTGTCCAAAGTAAAAAAAACCCCCAAAAAACGGAAGGGGAGCAAATCTGTTGGCCTGTCTAACTTTCCTAAATGCCCAATTGCCAGGTGTCACCACAAGAACAGCATTTATTGTTTTTCTCAGCTCTGTCTTTTTTCAACTGAAGATAATCAACCCTTTTTTTTAACTACGTATGCTTTACTTTTTTGAAGCAAAAGTATCTGCCAGAGAAGCACTGGCAGTTCAAACCCAGATGTCATAGGGCTGACAGAGACGTGGTG
>NW_017729025.1:46624259-46628016 GCF_001723915.1 Gavialis gangeticus | reverse complement strand
CGACCCTTAATCTATGAATCTATGAATCTATGAATCTATCTTATAGATAAGTTGTATGAAAATGGAGGGTGAACAAGCCAATTGTATAAACATCTTACTCAGGTGAGTCAAACAAACCATAATAAGCTATAAGCTACTTCACAGGGTAAATACCTGAAATGTAATTTCACAAAATTATGTGCTAATTCTATCGAGATTCCTCAGTATGATTAATGAATATTTATCCCCTGCAACTATAACAATCACTGAAATTGGTTCAGAAATGGAGAGGACAACTTATTAATGTTATTTCAATTTTCTCCTTCATTTTTCAATTTTAAATATTTAGAACTTTGAATTTTGAAAAAGAAGAATCATCCGGCTCTAGGAATTATTCTTCAGTAATCTGTATGTGATGATAATAAATATTACCTGATTTGCAATGCAGTAAGCTTCTTTTGTAATATTAATCCAGACTGCATGGCAAAGGAAGCCTCACAATAATTTATTTTCCAGAACAAATGAAGTTGTTTCAGCTACAACTTTAAAACTACCAAATCACATTTCCTTGAGATTTCTGAAAACTTAGTGTACTGTAACTGTATACAAGACTGTGTAAGACTTTCTCATTTGTGTTAACTGATAGTGTACTAAAAGGGCACTATTTTATACTACTCAAAAAAACCCTCACAGTTTACAAAATAAACGATTTTGAGCTACTGAGCTGTCAACACTATATATCATTTGATTTCTGATTGCTTGATTTTTCAACCTTCCACACTTTATACATTTTAATAAAATATAGCATATACCACACTTTTAATTAAATAAAATAGGAATCTAATCCTAGTGTTGGTTCTGAAATTAACCATAATATAATTTTGACCCTTTCACTTAATTTCATGGGTTTTACCAGTATCAAGAACATTTATCACATGAACATGACAGTACCACAATATGTGATATCTCTGGTCCTAGTGCTGCACTGGAGATTGCTTGCTGTTTATCAGTTCAAATCAGAAGTTGTCAACACCAGATTGAAGTCTGGTAAGGGGCTGCTACAATAAATTACAGCAGCAGCATCCAATATGTGGATCATCAGCTACCCAAACAATTACCTAGATTACACTATTATGATGCACAGTTAAACAGCAGAGGGCCTGACAGATATTAATATAGAATTAAGGAGCTTTTCCAATTAAATATTTGTCCGCTCAGCCATTTGGTTAGTATACGGCTCTTAGAAACATACATTTTGAAAGTGTATGAAGTAAGTGGGGATGATCAAAGATGTATTGCTTCTATAGCAAATGGTGTCTACTGGGCACAAATCTGCTAAGGAATGAGCTATGTTTACAAGTGTGCAGGATGCATAACCATAAAAAAACAGCCACAATCTGACTGCTTGTTTAACCGGAGCACATGTGGGCTGTACCCCAGGGAAAAATATATTGTTCCCTGTCTTAATAAGCTAAACAAGCCCAATGCCCCATTTCTCCCCACACCCACTGTCCTTCTTCTAGGAGCAGGCTTTTATCCTTGGACAGGCCTGAAAGCCTACCTGTCTCCTCTATCTAGGGCTATAAGAGCTCTCCCAGCTATAAGATCTGTGGACCTTCCCTCCACTAATGGGAAGGAATTTTAGTTTGTTGGGGTCTGAAGCCTCTCTTCTTATACTCGAGCTACAAATATCATAGTCATAGATTTATACTTATCCTGGCTGTCCTAGCTTGGAACTTTACACGGCTGACATTGGTCCAATATAATAAATATGCCTTTTCATCTCCGGACTTGACAGCTCTGATTTTTGGTCCCTGGCTTGTATTATCTGTCTGGCTGCTGATCACCCAGGGAAGCTTTTGGCTGTACCTACTAGGCTGAAGTACCATAGACTTAACCTACATTACCCCAAACAAGGTTTGTCTGGGCAATGAAAGTTTGTCTGGGCATACTTGCACAAGCAATACTGTCAGGGCTTCAGGCAGAAAACAATTACTGAATACCACATAAGTTACTAAATGCCACTGTCCAGTCACATGTACCCAGTATTCAAAAAGTGTTAGGCCTTACCCATGCCTAATGCCCTGTCTAGGGCATACAGGACCAGAAATTGCTCAATAGAACTTGTGCTTTTCTGACTTTTATGAGCTATAATTTAACCAAGACAATTAGAAAGAGGGACCATGAAATTCATGTAATGGGACTGAGGAAAGAAAGGAAATAAGTTGTATAAACTTCTATTGTGCTGTTAATCTCTAAAGTTTTTATTTTGTATATGAAGATGAAAATGAACATATGACATGTTTATGGACCTTGGAACCTGAGGCTTTCAAAGTACTATACCCAAATAAAGGATTTCCAAATAGGTTATAACTTCTGCACTTTACAGAATAAATGTTAAAATAGAACCATGGAGATAATTACCTGGCACTTATCAAAAAACATTTTCTTAGAAAGAACCCAGGAAATTTTATGTACTTATGCTGATATATAAAGCATAAACCTGAGAAAAAACCCACTGAAACAGCAGAGTAACTGCTGTAAATTTAACTGGTCCATGAATCAGGCCCCATACAAGACCTTCCTTCATCAGACAGAATACATATCACTTCAACAGACATTCAGTGCAATACCACAATGTCCAGCTTACTGCAATGTAAGGAAACAGAAAAAATGTGCATTCATGTAACAATGAGGTTTCAGTATTAATCAAAGTTCAGGAAATTACAGTTTTAAGGGCCATATGCCCTGCTAATGTTAACAGTTTCTCAATTATATTATATAGCACACATTTAATAACATAAAAAACCACTACACTGAACTAAATATTTAGAAAATGTAACAGTCTAGAACAGTTCTGCTCAAACTTTTTTCCCCAGTGGGCCCAACAGGCAGCGCTCCATCTGCCCACAGGCCAGATCCCACTGGTGGCCCCAATCTGGGACCAGGGAGGGCACAGTATGCACCATGCAGTCATCAGAGGGGAGTGGGGGGGTGGGCAGCCTAGCTGCACCCTGGCCCTTCTGGGGAAGGGGGTGTGGCCCTGCCCCACAGGGGAAAGTGGACATGGCTTGCCCCCACAGAGAAAAAGGAGGTGCAGCTTGTCCCATGGGGGGAAGGGAAAGTGGCTCAGCCCCAACCTGGCCCTTTGGGGGAGGGGGCATGGCCCGGCTTCATGGGGGAAAAGACCTGTGGGTTTACTCCACAGGGTGAAGGGGGCATAGCCCACAGGAAAAAGGGCCATGGCTTTGCCCCATGGGGAAAGGGGCATGATCCACCCCCAAATTGGTCCTTGGGAGATCCACAAGCTAGGTGGAAAGGCTCCGTAGGCCACATTTGGTTCACAAACCAGAGTTTGAGCACCCCTGTTCTAGAAAATATGCTATGCATGTGTTGCATGGAAATATAATTTTACTGAAAAGTTTATCAGAAAAATACAATAGAACTGAAGACTCTAAGAACTTGTTTTTAGTGGAAAATAGTAACATTAATGTTATGTTTATTTACAAACTTCTGTTTTTCATACACAATTTGGTGAGTGAAGAAAATAAGAGCTTTATCAAAATTTTGAGTTTTTGCGTAATTTGGACCATTCACTAAGATGGCCAAAAAACAAACCTACAAATGCAAGTTGTGTTGAAATATTTCTAAAATAAAACTTGATTTGTGTTTTTAAGTTTTAAATTGATGGCTCTGTTCCTTCAAGTGATTGATGCCACCCAAGGGCAGATCTAGAGAGGATGCAATGAATGGACAGACATTCACCCCCCCCCCCCCA
>NW_017729025.1:46619013-46624169 GCF_001723915.1 Gavialis gangeticus | reverse complement strand
CCCCCCCCCCCCCCAATTTCAGACTGGACCACACCATGGGAGCCTCTGCAGACTTATCCCTAACCTGTCTGGTCTTTCTTGGAGCAGACATGATGAGGTGAAACCTAGCTGCCTGCTGCCACCATCCCAGCTAAACCCAGACTTCACACAGCACAGCTGTAGTGGTCAGGAGAGTCTCTGGAGCTTCCCCATCCTTAAAACAGCAGGAAAAACAGCAGCAATGTGGGGTGTGGAGGTGGTATATGCTTTTGAGTACAGAGGGGAACGGACGGGGAATTCTTGGAGACTTAAAAAACATCCCTGGAGGCTCCTGTGGCATGCTCTGCCCACACAGGTTTGGGTGGGGAGAGGGGTGGAGGCTGGGAGCAGGATGTGCAGCCACCCCTGTAGTGCTGGTTGCTGCTTTTACACCCCTTTTCTGAAATCTGTGGTCTGCCCCTGGTGCCACCTCTTAATTGCTGAGCATCTGTAATGGCAAATGATAGCAATGCTAACAGAGGTTCCTGATGGGTACCTGCCAGGATTGAGTTACGTACGTAAAAGGCGCTCTGGAATACACTCTGTATTACTTACCTATTTCAAATATTAATTCTATTGATCTCTCAGATTTGCAAGATGCACCTTTTACCATTAGGGAAAAAAAAACTTGAAACAGGCAGACACTTGAATGTTATTGGTTTCATCTATAGCAGTGATTCTCAGCCAAGGTGCCGTGGCTCCTTGCTATGGCGGCCTTTGAAGTGTTCCACAGGATGCCACACAATAGTAGCATGGTTAGGTATGCAAATATGATTCACAACATAAACCATAGAAAATGAGAAGCCATAGGGCATATCTACATGTGCATTTAGGTGCCCCTAAATGTAATGACATTAGCTTAATGCTCATTAAGGCGATTTAGGTTCACATCTACAAGTGCATGTGTTAAAGCATATTGACGCCATGTGCGTGAACTGCTGTGGGACTAAAGTTAGTCCCAAGTCAGTCCATACACAGCGTTAATGTGCCTTAATGCATCTACTTGTGTGTTAATGCACTTTAGCTATTCACACTTAAATTTGATACCTGCTTTTGCAGATATCAAATTTAGATGTGAATAGCTTAAAATCACTATTTTTAAGATACATTAAGGGAGCGCATGTGTACATGCACACCCTTAATGCACCCTGAATCAGGATAAAGTGCCTTAAATTGGTACATGTAGGGTATTTTTACACATGCATGCGTTGCAGTGGTGGGTGTTTTGATGTGCAGTTGTATAAGTGGCAAAATGCGTGTCAGTGCTGAAAAATGGTGGTAGCACACTTTTGAACTAAAAGACCTAGGAGGTGCTTTAGTTTAACAGCACACAACTGCCATTTTCTACATGCTGACGTGCATTTCACCACTTATACAACAGCATGTGGAGCAGTGCATTTCACCTCAGCTCATGTGCACAGCGGACTCAATTAATTAAGTCTGCTCTGAAGTGGCAAATCGCCAGCACATCTCTGGAAAAAAGTATATGTATAGAAGTCCATAGTGTCCAAACCATTTTGACTTGTCTTTCGGAGTTGTTTGAAACAGAAAAAGTTCTCTATTATTTTTCTGTAGTCAAAAGTGAATAAACACTAGGAACTGGCATTTCTCAAGAGGTGCCTAAAGTCTTAAAGGTTAAGAACCACTAGTCTATAGTACACAGATACCAAGCCAGTCCAGAATGCTTGGGGCTATGGAAAAACTTTAAGAACAGTGCAACGGGCTGTTTCATAGTGCTAGATCCATCATTCCCATCCCTGGAGGTTGTGCTTTGTAGGATGTGGAGAAAATAACCCTGGGGCAGAGATGGTGCAGACTGCACACTCTTGCAGCCTATAGTCATGTGTGGTAAAACAGTAAGAAAGCCAAGCTCTCCCCCTCTTTCCTCATCTCCCTCTTGCCCCTCACACAGGGGCTGCAGAAGGGATTGCATCAGTGTATTTGAAAGTCGGTGCATTTATCTTACAAATAGGTCAGGGAAGGAGTCCCCTTGTGTTTGTGCATCCATTTTCCTCACTCTGCTTAAGATCAAATATATCCTGGTTAGGAAATAAATCAGATCAAAGGAAAATCCCTTGTGCTGACATGACTGAGGGCAAACATAAAAAGAATTGGAAAGAAAGAACAACCACCAAAAAGCTCTTTAAACTGAATCCGCTCTCCATAGAAACAGATCCTGCCAATCATGATTTCCTTCTCTGTATTTCACTGCAACTCTCCCTCCTCTTCTGGGACAGCTTACTTTCAAAATCTCTTTGAGCCTCCATTGCTCCTTATAGCTACTGATACATAGGTCCCTGCTACATATATCAGAACTTGCATCTCATTTGAAAGCAGCAGATTCAGGTATTTGATGACAGAAAGAGATATATTTGTGTCTCCCTAAGCAGCAGAAGCGAGAGTCCACATATCTTGCTTGTGATGAAACTAGACCAAGTGCCCCGTGTTGGACACTCACCAAATTACTGCTCAATTACTGTCACTGAATCCCCAGACTTTAATCTGGTCAGTGTCCAAGCACTACCCTCAGAGTTTTTTTAACAAACTCTCAAGATAAAGACCCTCTGTCTAGGATGCTCTCCTTAGGGCTGGCTACCAGTGTCCAATGGCCTATCCACACTGTTCAGTCCTGTCTCTCCAGACTCCTTTTATATCCTTTCTCACCTAATCTCTTCAGGAACCATTTGATCTATGTCAGTGTAACTAAAGAGAGGGTTTGCTCAGGATTACTACACATACTCTGTTGCTTAAAGGATAAAGCAATCAGAAAATAACAATTCTCCTGTATGCAGTTCCTTAATCTACATTAACATTTCCTTAGGAGTCCCTTGGAGGTTGTCTATGTTGAAGAAGACAAGGTATGATTGTTTATTTATTATTTCAATTTTTTCATTTCACTTTAAAATACTCTCAGTCTTTTTCCCAGGACTTTTTACACTCACACACACATGCACACACCAACACACCACACATCTTTATGCAGAAGTTTTTGAAAAGTGATGAATATCAGCTATGTGATAAGCTGCAGGCAAATATAACAAATCAACTAATTTTGTTCCATCACTCATTCATTTCTTTTAAGATGCTTTTTAACATAGTAAATTCTGGGGAAGCTCTACACAGTTTCCTCTTGAGCAGTCTATGTACTTGAAAAAAAAGTTTTCCTTTTCTCCTCCTTTGTGAGAAATTACCCCCCAAATTATGTGTGTCCTAACAGACGTAATTTAAAAATGCTATTTTAATATATGCAAAATCCACATATTTGTTATCTCAGGGATCCTGAAAAAATAGAAATGGGGGTTTTGTGTCAGGAACATGAAGCAATTTTTCCTCTTTTTTTGCAACGAGTTTTTTTGTTTGTTTGTTTTAATTTCTGAAATTATATGAACCATGAAGATGCCTAACACTTCAATAGAGATAATGTTCTGGACAAAATCATTATAAGTTTGAAAAGGAGAAATAATGTTGACATTTTTGATCAACTGAAACATTTTGTTTTATAATGTTGACTTTTTTTGACATTTTGAACTGTTGAAACAGTGACTTCAAATTAAATATTTTGTTTCTAATTTCCAAAAAGAAAAATCAGAACATATTAATTGACTTTGCTATTTTCCTATGCTGAATATTGATTTTGACAAACCTTCATATTTTGTTGAGAAATTTTTAAGAAAAAAAAACTTAGTCATGACCTTAGCAACCATATCCTGGAAAAACATTTTTATTTGCAAAGGGGTGCTTTGAGCTTAAGGTGAGACTCAGGGCATGTAAATCTTTACTTTACGGGTAGAAGGAAACAAAAAGTAGACCCAATACATTTTTTGAGCTCTGTAATATATCTTTAAAGCAGTCTGTTCCCTGCTCTAATATATACACATTATGTGCAAAATACACGGTGTTGTAAAATAGGCTTTACTTTCACACTTTTGTGATCATGGTTATTATTTAAACTGCTTCTTTCAAATAATTTAGAGCATGATGAGACATTAAAGAAAGTGCCAACCACTTTTAGCTGTACTTTACTGCCCCATGATATTCCTATTCGAAGGACTTTAGAGATATCATTTTTCTACAGCTCTTGCTCAAGCGGATATTCTTTTCAGTACTTAGTTTTTATCTGTATTAAATACACTGTACAATTATCTAGACAAATCAAAATAAGTTTCCTCTCATTCTGATATTATTTTTACACTGAACAATTAGTGAAACAGGACCTATAACCCTTGTTGTTCAAACTCCATTTTGACTATTTCTGTCCCTACCAATAGTGACATCCAGAGTTGAAAAGGTTACTGTATACATTTAAGCTTTGCATAATTTTGAAAGGGAAGAGGACAATACAACTGACAGGACTGTTTTGAGAAGCTGAATTACTTAGGACTGCTTTTGCAATACTTTTCCTTCCATCTTCACAAATGGCATTAGACACTACTGTATGCATGTGTGAGAGAGAGAGAAAGTGAGGCAGTCCCAAAGGGACACTTGCCTGCCTGTACACAAATGCCAGGACTTGGAGAATAAGCAGGAGGAGCTCATTCTCCTGCTCAATGCAAATAATTATGATGTCATAGGGATAACAGAGACCTGGTGTACAGGAGGGATCGTTTAGATAAAAGGGGCGGGGGTGTAGCTGTCTATGTTAAGGAAAGATCCATGTCCCTGCAAAGTGATACTGGTGACCAGGGTGGACGACTGAAGACCCTCTGGGTTAAAATTCATGGGGAACATGGCACAGGGGACACAATGGTGGGAGTCTACTACAGACCTCCCACCCAAAGTCCTGAGCTTCACCAGGAGTTCGCCCGGGAACTGGCTGAGGCTGCATGCTCCAGGACCATGGTTGTCATGGGTGATTTCAGTGATTCGGACATCTCATGGGAGGACCACACAGCAAAATCCAAGCAGTCGCAAAGCTTTCTCTCATATGTGGATGACCTCTACCTGACTCAGGAAGTCTATGGGCCAACAAGAGGCAAAGCACTGCTTGACCTGGTACTGGCTACTGGGGATGACCTAATCGGCGACCTAGTGATCGATGGGAAGCTGGGTGACAGTGACCATGAGCTGATCACCTTCACCATCCACTGTAAAGCTGGCAAGTCAGTCAGCAACACGGAAGTCTTTGACTTCAGAAAAGC
>NW_017729025.1:46612670-46614013 GCF_001723915.1 Gavialis gangeticus | reverse complement strand
GCTTGACCAATCTCATTTCCTTCTATGACTAGGTGACCTATCACCTGGACAAGGGAGAAGAGATTGATATCATACATCTTGACTTCTGTCCCAGGGTACAAGACATGGAAGCAGACTTACCAGCAACTCCAGAGGCAGCGTGTGAGGATCGGGAGGCAGCACCTGTGTGGCTCGTCAGCTGCCTGTTTATCAAGCTGCAGCCGGCCGATGACGTCATCACTAAACGCCAGCTGGCAGGGTTAAAAATGGCAGTGCACGCTGTGGACCCGGGGAGAGAAAGAGAGAGCACAGCTGCAGAGGTCCCTGCAGCCTGGACAAGCTGGGACTCGGGAACGGAAGACCAGGAACGGCCAGGACAGGAGCCAAAAGAGAGAAGAGGATCACCCTGGCAACGCTGTAGAAAGGCAGTGGAGGAACGGCGGAATCGCCTTGCAAGATCAGCAGAAAGAGCAGCCGAAGAAGTCTGGCCAGGGAGAGAGAGGCTGCGAGGGGCTCAAGAAGAGCTGCAGCAGGAAGAGCATCGCCACTGGATCAGGAGGTGCCTTAGAGCAGCTAGTGAGCTGGGTGCCTAAGGGGATGTGGCAGCCGGTGTTCTGGTTAAGTGTTGGAAGGGAGCGGGGGGGTAGTTAAAGGGGCAGTATGCCTGGTTTTGAGTTGGAGTTTTTTTTTCTTCTTTCATGTGATTTTGTTTTTCCCTGAGCTCCAGGGTATCTGAGGGCAATAAGCCTGCATGGTGGCTAGGTAGGGCTGAGGGGCTTGTATAGGGTCTGGTCGAGGGTTCCTGGAGTGAGACGCCGACCATCTGGAAACCGCTACACAGGAGGCATGAGGCCAGGGTGTAGGGGTGGCGAAACCCCATGAGTGACCATCGGGAGAAACCTCGGGTCTACAAACACATCTGATGAACGGCCCTGGATACTGAGGTCAACAAGTCGTGGCAGGCGAGCACGGGGTCAAGGATTTGGGCAGAAGTCACCAGCTCAGACAGAGAAGCGAGGCCGTGAGGCAAGTAACATCAATCTCCCAAGCGAGAGTGGCACGAGAGCGACTGGTTGAGGCCCGGCAGTTACAACTTCAAAAAACTCTTCGATTTGGTATCCCATGATCACCTCTATGTGCATCTCGAGCAGGTCCAAGGAGGTGATCCTCCCCCTCTATGCAGCACTGGTCAGGCCGCAGCTGGAGTACTGCGTCCAGTTCTGGGAGCCGCACTTTAAGAAGGATGTGGACAGCATCGAGAGGGTCCAGAGGAGGGCCACTCATATAATCAAGGGACAGCAGGGTAGGTCCTATGAGGAAAGGTTGCGGGACCTGAACCTGTTCAGCCTTCAAAAGAGAAGGCT
>NW_017729025.1:46593969-46607670 GCF_001723915.1 Gavialis gangeticus | reverse complement strand
TCAGTACTGCTGTCTTGAAACACTGTCATGAGTCTCATGATCATCTGCATTTTTCCTGGAACTCCAAGCATGTGGTTAGATGGGAATCAAACAGTCATAAGCTACTGCGAGACCGTTGCAGGCTGGACATAAGGAAGAATTTCTTTGGTGTCCAAGCCCCCAAGGTCTGGAACAGCCTGCCATCGGAGATGGTTCAAGCAACCTCATTGAACACCTTCAAGAGCAAATCAGATGCTTATCTTGCTGGGATCCTATGACCCCAGCTGACTTCCTGCCCTTTGGGCGGGGGGCTGGACTTGATGATCTTCCGAGGTCTCTTCCAGTCCTAATGTCTACGAAAACTATGAAATCTATGAAACACACTAACATCGTATCTACCATTAGAATTTTCATCCAGTTTCCCTTCGTGCATTGTTACATTTTACACTGTGGGCCGCACAAATGTTGATGGGTGTTAGTGCTTGCTCAGGTTTGGAGCAATCACACGTTCAGCCGAGCAGGGGCCTGGAGGACTGAAAGGTAAGAATTGCCCCCCATCCCACATTATGGGTTTTTCCCTACCCCCAATTTTCAAGGACTCCCCTAGTTCCCTTTGCCCCAGGGCTCCTACCTGCCTGCTTTCCCCTACCCCAACCTACTCCTAACTGCCTGACTCTCTGTCCCAGGGGAGCAGGCAGAGAAGGGTTAGACTACCTGCTCAGCCACTGCTGCCAGGCTGCTGCCTATCCAGGAAGCAGCAGCAGTGGCAGCTGAGCAGGTAGGTTAATTCTTCCCTGCATACTCCCCTGGGATATACAGTGAAGGCACCACAAGTAAGTGTGGTTGTGGGGATAGGAGGGAAATCAGTGAGGATCTAGGAACTTAGGGAGGGTGGGGGGCAGTGGGCTTGATCTGGGCCAGCAAGGGAAAGGAGTGGCTGGGATGTTTACATTAAAGTGTAGACTAGAGCAGCAATTCCTGACGGGTGTGCCATGGCACACTGGTGTGCTGCAGGATTTTGGGCTGGAGCCACACACCACCACCTGCTGCAGGCAGCCATACAAGTGGGCAGGGGGGCATGGCTCCAGCCAGTGATTCAAATGCCATGCCACTCACTTCCCTCTGCTCACTACCCCCCATCTCCAGTCTATGGTGTTCAGCTGCTCACCACCTGATCCCCCCCTCCCTCCCCCTTCCACTCTGTGGCATTTGGCTGCTTGCCACCCCACCAGGTCTTTGGCATTTGGCTGTTTGCTACCTGCCCCCAGTGTGCCATGGGGTGGGGGAAGGCCATGGGGTGTGCCACAGGGTGAAAAAGGTTGGGCCCAGAGTCGTTACACCTTAGTGCAACATGAGCTGGATAACACAGATCAGAGATAATCCTGCCCTGAAGTGGTGTAACTTTGAGCTGAATAATGAGTGCTTAAAATCATTTTCAGGTGTTAATGTGTGGATAATCCATGTATTAAGAGCTCCAGGAATCAATCACCCAAAGTTACTGTGTAACAAGGCCCTTATATTGAGTGTGAAGGGCTTTTTCACTGCTTCACTGTTACTGAAGTTAAACTGATGAGCCCTTCCTCACATGCACTAGATGGAAAGAAGAGCACACTTTCTTTGGAGTTCAATCATGAATTGTTTTTCTCTTCTGGCCAGGAAAGAAGGGGGATACATGATGTAGGCTATCAACTGTACCACAATCTGAATAGGGAGGAGGTAAATGTAGAATCTATAGGCCAGTAATACACCTAGGGCGGAGCCACTGAGACATCAAATCCTGCTACCAGTCTAGACGGGATGCCAGAATAGGATACCTGGGGAGCCCACTATTGTTGGTGTCAACAGCATCCAGTGTTACTGAGATCCCACACTGAGCTAATGCCACCCCACCCCTCTCTGCCCCTGTTCTCCTGCATGGCAAAATTGCTGGTTATGCCTCTCTTATAGCAATGCCCTCCTTTGTCATCCAGATAAGCAGAGAATGGCCCTAAGTTTGTTTTTTACTTCCCATTCAATACTTCAGCTAGCACAGGTGAGCTGCTTGTGAGGAAATAAAGTACAATGTCCAGGTAACTGTTTGGTCCGTTTTCCACTCCTAAGTAAATAAATATTATCGACTATTCAGGACATATTTTAAGATAACATTGTAACTCCTAGTTATGAGCAGATTAGCATAAAATGTTTGGCAACCAATTTTATCTGAATTTCTTTATGTATTTATCTCATAAGCATTTTGGATGTTCCATCAGAACAGAATTTCTCGATGGGCTTCTGGTATTTCATTGCTCTGCTTATCCTTGATATATCAGTAAGTTACATTCTTACTGAACCCTGGCTCTATTCACAGCACAAAGCCTTAAAGGTCTATGGGTTCTACTTTGAGCTTCCAATCGGTAGGAGCAAGTATGGCTGCTGAAAAGATCCCCACTGAGATAAACACATAGTGCCTATACAGTGGGCCAGTTTTTCCTCTTTCTGCTTCATACTTAGACTCTATGGGTGTCTTTAGACATGTCGGGAGGCTGCTTTGATGTGGTGTAATTACAGTGCATCAGAGCACACTCAGAGAAGTCTGCTGGAATATGCTAATTAGTGCGCTCCATTCAGCCTCTGCACCTTGCGTGTCAGCACCCCCCCACGCTTAAAAATGGCAGCGGGGCATTTTAACTAAAGCTCATCAAATGAGCTTTAGTTAGACTGCCCCCACCGCCATTTTGAAGTGCAGGGATGCTAATACATGAGATGCTGTGGGCACTTTAATTAGAGTAGCTCTCAGAGCTTCTCTAATTAAAATGCCCTCTGCACCCCCAGAGCACATGTAAAAATGTCCTATCATTCTAACAGCTAAGGGGGGTTCTCTTTCAACTCAGGTGATAGGTTCCAAGAGTCTGTGAAGACAATTCTCATATATTGTTCTTTTGGTATGGTAACAAATTTATGACTACTTACCAAGTCTCATGGCAATGAACATCATGAAAATTAAAAATGTCAGCAGCAATAAAACTCAGATCCTTCTGTCTTAAAAAGTACATCTCCCGTCCTACCTTGACCTGAAATAAAATATCAATTTACAGTTAGCAATATAGGGTCTGTCAGTCAAGTAAGCAGTTCTGACTCCATCCAGATAGCAGTGTAGTAGATAATTTGGTCACAAATTTGAAATGATTAAAATATTGATAAGCCTCTGTCCTTCTAGGAGAAAAAAAATTAAGTTATTTTACATTTTTAATGGTACAATAGATACGACTTAATCCCATACTGGTTATTTGTCTAGTTCCATTATTAGTATTGTTTGTTGTAGGACAAAAAACATTTAGTATCTATTCAATTACATTTACCCTGGTTATTTACATATCAGTTTCTAGAATCTTTCAGTTTATTGCATAAGCCAAAACTAAAAACAGAGAGCCAAGGATTGGCTAATCAATAATGCAATGACTGAGCAGTGAATAGAAGGAGAAAATTCATCACGATATTTTCAATTATGAAACATTTTTATACTCTGACAAATGATTATATATGGCTTTTTGTTGTTTTAAATTAATTAGCATTCATCACTTTTTTGAATTATGCTTTAGACTTTTTTTGTCTTTCACTGCTGTATTGGCCATATTGAACAGTCATTCTGAAAGAAATGTGTGTCTGAAAGAAAAAGAACAGGATTGATACATGTGGGACTTTCTTATTTGTCATGCACACACACGGTAAAATGTAAGGGTATAATGAGGCATAAGATGGGATTGAATGGCAATTGATGTCATTTTTATTTATTCATCAGCTAGTCTCTAGGATCTAACAACAGCAGAAGCAGAAAATCATTTAGCAACTTGCAGTGAGGGCACTATTACAATGGGGAATTATGCTAACTGGTTTATTTTTACTATTATTGTTGTTGTTGCTGTTATTTTATGTTTTCCTGGTCCATTTATTAGCATAATCTGCATAATTTCATTAGAAAAAAAGCTATGCAAGTAACAGAAATCTATCTCTCTTCACAGCAAAAAGCCTTAAGTTTCTATGGGTTCTACATTGAGCTTCCAATCCCTAGAAACAAGTGTGACTGCTGAAATGATATCTACTGAGACAATCATATAGTGCCTATATAGCTGTCCACCTTTTCTCCTGTCTTAGACTTGAAGAGCTAAAGGGGGTTCTCCTTAAACTTAAATGGTGGGGTTCAAGAGTCCATGAAGCCTATTTCCGTATATAGCTCTATTACCGCTTTTCTTGAAGCACCATTGGGAATTAGATTGAGACTTGCTGATCTGGGTAGGGCTACTCAGAAGAGCTTGGGGATCATTTGCATAATATTCTACACCACACACAGCTTCATATTTCTTGTCTAGCAACCAGTCGTGGAACAGATCCTCTCTGCACCTCTTGTGTGTGCATGAATCCCTGGATTTAGTATTGCTCAGCCAGGATTCTTTTTTCTTCAGTTCACTTATCTGGGACAACGAAGCCAAATTATCACAGAATCATAGAAAATTAAGGGTTGGAAGGGACCTCAGCAGGTCATCTAGTCCAACCTCCTGCTCAAAGCAGGACCATCCCCAACTATATAATCTCAGCCAAGGTTTTGTCTAGCCAGGTCTTAAAAAACACCTAAGGATACAGATTCCACAACCTCTCAGGTTAGCCTGTTTCAGTGCTTTACTACTTTCCTGGGTTAAGTACAGACATTTAAAAAGCCCAAGCCTGAATCAATTCAATCTTTGCAAGTTACTCTAACCTGCATAGATTGAATGAAGAAAGCAGGTGAATAGACATTCACTTTTGATTCTAGAAATGCTGGCACGTGCCAGCAGTGGCTCAGGCTAGAAGCTGAGGGGCCTATTCCCTTCCACAGTGGCCAGAAGGCTAGAGGGAAGCTGAGCTGAAGAGAGGCGTGACTAGGACCCAGAAGGCTGACTATGATTGGGAAGGGGTTTAAACCCTCACACTGGCCTGCAGGGTCTGCCTGGTTTTTCCCTGCCCTGCTTGCCACTTGAGCAGCTGAAGCAAGGGAAACTTGTGTCAGGGCTGCCAGTCTTATGTTGAGTTTAGAGTACGGGTATGTACAGGGATGCTTCTGCCTCAGGTAGGGGCTGGGCTAGATGTGACCCCTGCTGGTCCCCCCAAGCCCCACTCTTCTACAAATTCGTGACCTGATCAGGAAACGAAGCCCCTGTGCTGTCCCTCGAAGAATGGGACATTTCAAGCTCTGTTCTACTGCAGAGAGAAGAGGGGGAAAAGGCCCAGGGCCTGTTTCCCTCCTGGGACAGTCTCCTCTATGCTGGGACACGCATGAGGGGCTGTATGAAGCTGAGGGTCACCCCCCCCCCCATGAAGTGAAGCAAGGCCCAGTGCTGCACAGCCTCTGCTCTCTGCCTTCCCTTCCCCCTGGGTTTTGCGCAGCTATGAGCAGGGTTCAGGGTCCTTCACCTCATTCCCCACTCCCAGTGTATTTTAAGGGGCTGGAGGGAGCAACAAGGGCCCAACCCACACCCTGGACATACAGGGAGGAGGTAGGGACTCCTTGCCAATGCGCCACTGTCTCTTTGTGGGTGCCCGGCATGGGCGCACTGGATACCTGATCGCTGTGACACAACAATGGGGAGAAGGTGGGGTATTCGGAACTGGGTGCCAGACCCAGAAACACCTGTTGAGTGGCCTCTCTTCCTGCTGGGGCCATTCCCAGGCCTAGGCACAGTGCAGGGAGAGTGTCCCCAGGGCAGGGGAAGGTAGTGGTACTGATGAGACAACCAGGGACACCCTCCACCAACCCTCACTGCCAACTCCATCTGAGTCACTCTCACTCACCTCTTGGGAGTCACAGCCTCCACTGGGGAACTTGTTGGTGTTCATCCACAGAGTTACTGGGCACTGAAGCTGCTTAATCACAGCCTCCTCTTTCAGACCACCTGGGCTGGGTGGCCTGGCAGCCAGGCCAGCCACTGTGAACAGAGATGGATCTTGGCACAACCAGGAGCAGCAGCAGAGGCAGGTCACCAGGAGGAGACAGCTGGCCCCCGTGGCACCTGGGCCAGCCTGCACCTGGCTTCCTGGAAGCTTTACCACTGCTTCAGGGCTGCCCCAGCCTGGGCTTTTTCCCTGCTTGCAGTGCCTTGGCTGCTGCTCCTGGGCCCCATGTGGCTGTTCTGAGTGTTGCAGCCAGGCATGCTGCTTGCCAGGGAAAATCCTGCATTGGTGGCAGAGCTGTCAGGCAGCCAGGTATGGGCAGGCCCAGGTGCCACGAGGGCTGGCTGGCTCCTCTCATGGGACCTACTGCTCCCAGCCATACCAAGTCCTACTGCTGCTTGCAGAGGCTGGCCCAGCTTCCAGGCCACCCAGGCTGGATGGTCTGATGAGGTGCCACTGGTAAGTTCCCCAGCAGTACTGCCATGAGCACTGGTAAGTTTCCCAGCAGTGGCTGCGCCTCCCCAGAGATGGGTGAGAGTCACTCAGACAAATCTGGCAGTGGGGGTTGGGGGAGGAGGATCCCTGCTTGTCTCCTGATTGGTGCCACCACAATCCCCTCCCCCAGGGAGACCACTCTGAATTGGGCTTGGACCCAGGCATGGCCCTGGCTAATGGAGAAGCCACTTGGCAGGTGTTCCTGGGTAAGGAACCCACTTCTGAACTCCCCACATTCTCCCCATTGTTGTGTCACAGAGCGGGGCAATGCTGGGATCCTCCTGGGGCATCTCTCCCCCTGCTCACTTACCCTCTACTGCCTGTGACAACACCAGCCCAGATCCTCCTTCCCCCCATTTCCCTCAGGCCTGGGGCTGGAATCTGGCCACACACACCCCGTCCCACCTCCAGCCCCTTCTCAGCCCACCAGTGATAGTGCTCTGGCTAGGGAGAAGAGGGGTGGGGCTGACCCTCCTCCCCCAGCCGAGCCCAGCTCAGCCCAGCTCAGCCCAGCCCAGGGTTACAAAGCATCATAGTTTCATAGTTATAGTTTCATAGTTAGTAGGGTCAAAAGGGACCTGAGCAGATCATCAAGTCCGACCCCCTGCCATGGCAGGAAAGAGTACTGGGGTCAAACGACCCCAGCAAGGTAATTGTCTAGCATCCAGGGATGCTGGGAGACTGAAAGTTAACATAAACCAGGAGGGGGCATGGGACAAAGTTTTGTAAACTGGTTTGACCTAAATCAGTTAAGTCTGATACTACATTTAACCAGGTTTATCATAAACCAGTTTTGGCCATTTTGAAAGTGTTTTATGTGCACTGAATTTCTGTTCTGTTACAGGTTTAAACCTGTTTCTAATCACTTAAACTGGACCCTAGCCCTAGTGAGAAAGTTTCTCCCCGGTATCTAACCTAAGATTCCCTTGCTGAAACTTGAGACCATTTTCCTTGTTCTGTCATCTGCCACCACTGAGAACAATCCAGCTCCACCCGTTTTGGAACCATCCTTCAGGTAGTTGAAGGCTTCTCTTAAATCCCCTCTCAGTCTTCTCTTCTCCAGACTAAGTAAGCCCAGTTCCCTCAGCCTCTCCCCAGAAGACCCTTCACTCTAACTATTTTCATTGCCCTCTGCTGGACTCTCCAAATTATCTATATCCTTTCTGTAGTGGGAGCCCCAAAACTAGAGACAGTACTCCAGATGTGGCCAGTGCTGAACAGAGAGGAAGAATCACTTCCCTGGGGCTTCTGGCAGCACTCCTACTAATGCATCAGTATACTGATAGCCTCTTTCACAAGAACGGCAAACTGTTGGCTCATGTTCAGCTTATTATCCACTGTAACCCCCAGATCCTTTTCTGCAGGACTTCTGCTTAGATAATCAGTCAACCTGTACTGGTGACTGGGATTATTTTTCCTAAGTCCAGGACTTTGCACTTGTCTTTATTGAACCTCGTGGGATTTCTTTTGGGCCAATTCTCCAATTTGTCATGGTCTCTCTGAATCCTAGCCCTACTCTCCAGCTTATCTAGACTCCCCGCCATTTTGGTGTCATCCTCAAACTTACTTCCAGATTGCTCCATTTTTCTCATGTGCCAACCCAGCAGCCCCAGAAACTGACACTAGAAGCAACATGGAGTTCTCACTTTTATATAGAAAATCATAGGAGTCAGAGTTATAAGCCAAAAGTCCAAAAGGAGGGAACAGGTAAAATATTTAAAAAATCAACACTGTGGTAACATATACTCAGCCCCATAATGTTCATGGACACCTCTAGAGGTGTCCCCAAACAAGCCTTTAGTCCCTAATGCACTCAAACAGCAGCCTGCGGCTGCCCCCAACTCTGGGTTCAGCTCCTTCAGTTCACAGTCCTGGCTGACCCAGTCAGTGAAATCATCAGCTCCACTGTGTGCTCCTCCATATAGATCTCACCAGGATCCACATACAAGCTGCTCTTTTTTCCCTTACTTCAGCCTCAATCTTCCTCTTCCTTTTCCCCTTGCCCCCAGTCTCTCTAGGGCTTTTTCCCTTGCCCCAGGGTTTTTTTTCCCTTGCCCCCAGTCCCTCTTCCTTTTCCCCTTACCACCCCTAGGGTTTTCTGGGAATCGTCCAAATTAACAGTCAGCACATCTCTGCAGACTGCCCCCTCCTTCCACCTGCTCTAACACATATTACATTCACATTACACACATTTCTAGTAACTTTATGAACTCATGAACTTACATAAAAATGTTCCTTGGATTCTCAACACATCAGAGGAACATTTGAAATAAACTTCCCTCCCACAGACCTTCCTCATTTCTGACATCATATAAATGTCTGTGTGTGCACGCATGTGCATTCACATACATACATACGTACACACACACACACACACACACACATACTTATAAATATTTTTTTCCCATTAGGTTTTCTAGACATCCCTTTATTTACTAAAAAAAATAATTTTGGGCCTTGGGCTTTTCTGACATCATCATCACCACCACCACTACCACCATCATTCTCACCATCATCATAGATATAATCTCTTTAATAATTCATTTCATAATTCCATTTGTTTTGAAAATAAGGCTTGTTCCATGTTAAATATTGTTGCATAATTGGTAGGGTCGGAAGGGACCTGAGCAGATCATCAAGTCCGACCCACCTGCCATGGCAGGAAGGAGTACTGGGGCCAAACGACCCCAGCAAGGTGTTCATCTAGCCTCCTCTTAAAGACCCCAGGGTAGGAGCCAGCACCACTTCTCTTGGATGTTGGTTCCAGATCCTAGCCGCCCTGACCGTGGACTGCGCCTCCTGATATCTAGCCTGAATCTACCCTCTGCCAGCTTGTGACTGTTATTTCTTGTCACTCCTGGTAGTGCTCGGGGGAACAGGGACTCCCCCAGTGCCTGCTGGTCCCCTCTGACTAGTTGGTAACAGGCCACTAGATCCCCCCTCAGCCTTCTCTTGTGGAGGCTGAACAGGTTCAGGTCCCGTAGCCTCTCCTCGTAGGGCTTGCCCTGCTGCCCCCTGATCATGTGAGTGGCCCTTCTCTGGACCCTCTCCATGTTGTCCACATCCCTCTTGAAGTGCGGCGCCCAGAACTGGATGCAGTACTCCAGCTGCGGCCTGACCAGTGTCGTATAGACAAGCAGTTGAGAAAACGCTTTTTTACATCTCATTTCAAGATAAAAGCAAGTAAAAAAGCAAAGGAATATCTGACAGTGGGGTGTCTACTATGAGCACAATGTAAATATCAGAAGACTTTTAATTTAAAAGAAATAAGCTTTAGGTCTGCAGTAAAGGAATAGGGTTGGTTACCTTTCTACGAGTCTGAATACTTTGATTATGATGGTTCCTTTAACGGTAAGCTCAGTTTCTCAGTTACATGTTTTGGCCCATGCCACAGCCCTCCACATCTAAATATGTTTGACTTTCTAAGGAGGTATAAGGGAAATTTAAACTAGTTAATGTATTTAGCAGTGATTAAACTTGCTACTCCTTGTCCAGGTATAAAAAGACAATACCTCATATTTACGTAAATCCTTTAATCTTAGACTCCCAAGACACTTTACAAATATTAATAAACAAATATCATGCAATATGCACAAGATAGATATCAGTTTCATGGAGGGGGAACCAATGCACAGATATCCTGAGGCCCAGATTTTGGGGGAGGCATAGGTTTCAGTGGGAGCTGTGTAATTCTGAGTACTTTTGAAAATATAGCTCTTTTTGAAGTAATGATATAGGGCTACACTCTTTTGGTCTAGGTACAGACATTCAAAAAGCCTGAGGTAGAATTGATCTAAATGACATGGTTTTCTGAAAGTGGTATAGTCTAGATCAGTAGTGAACACAACACACATTTGTCCTTTGATTGCATGGGGGCGGGGATCTTAAACTGGGTTCCACCATTTTTAAACAGGTCTATATGATCCAAATTTCTGTTCTGATACGGATATAGACTGATCTTGTGTGCTGAACTTCTGTTCTATTATGGGTATAGATCGATTTTTGATCACTTACACTAGTAAGTGTGATGTTTGGACCTGGCCTTGAAGTTCTAGTTGTGGTTCCCAGGCACTTGAAAATATAGCCCTAATCTGTTTTTGAGATTTGGCGCCATATAGCTTGTCTGAAACCAGCACCAATGTTGAAGATAAAACTTAAAAGACTGGACACTTGTTTCCAAGTATGATCCTTACATTTCAGTGCTCTAGAAATAAAAGCTAAACTTAATTAACAAGCCAAGCTGCTTCTTCTCTAGGGACTAGTGTTTTTTGCCTTATTCACACTAATCAAATCTAAAGATATTATTCATATGTTTAAGATGAACAGGAGTTTGCATTTTATGTGCCCAAGAGCACAAAGAAGTTTATTACCTTTATTAAATGAAAATGGCCAATATGATTTTTCCAGATGCTGAGCTGCCAACTGTAAACATTACTATGATCAAAATACAATTTGCATAAGGATGTGTGAATAATGATTGCAATGAGGCAAGAAGATGATCAAACTGAGCAAAACCAAAGGGAGGAGCAGGATTAGGGGAGGAGGAAAGGGCTAGGAGGGATGATGTCATATCTGATTCATTCTATTGGTTATTTAAAAAATTGAGTGCAAGAGATAAAAAACAAACCACTTGATTTCAACAGCTTTTAGGGGACTTTCTGTGACACATTCCTGGACTGAGTCTATAAAATCACAGGGACAGGTCAGAGTGTATTAGTCTGGGAGCTGACAAGAATATGTGTTTGAGCCTCCAGAGTTCTATGTGTGTGTATATACACTGTCTGCCAGCTTTCAAAAACAGTCTCTTTTGAAACATTTGACCTGGTCTAATTGAACCAAATATAGGAGAAAACAGTAACATTTGTTTCAAAAAGTTGCAGCACTGTATAGGATAATACAGGGACAAGTTAAATTGTTTCAAAAACTTCTAGCACAGCAGTTCATCTGATGGATAAGCAGAAATCAGAGGATTTTTGTACCATTAAGTTGTCCTACATATACAAGAAGGCAGGGATTTTTCTGATTTACTCTGCAGTCTCCAACCAGGTTTTCTGAGGGTATTGCATTGTGTTTACATCAAATTGTATTAATTTTTATTCTATTGTATCTTGCCCCTTTTACTTTTTGTAAAGATTACTCTTCCTCTATATGCATAATGCAAAATGTATAGTATTATATAGCTATGATATATTCTAATATTTTTTTACTTCCATAGTGTTCTGGAAACTTTGGCCATAAAAAATGTCTGATTCAATTTCTATTGAAAAATTTAAATAATACTTGTTTACATCCCACCCACAAATATGGAAAAACACATCATCTGGGAGTTCAAGGTACATAACATTTCCCCACTCAAAAGCTGATTCCCAGGAGTTTACCAAGCAGGACTTTATTAAAGAGAAAATGGAAAGCAAAGTAAATAGCAGATTAAGAAAAATAAGTAAAAAAAATAACAGTAGATGAGACTATCCAAAGGTTCTCTAGCAGTAGCCCTGATTCATTTTACACAGCTAAAAATAGTTAATGAGGTAGCTAGTGACTAACTTAGCTTTAACTTAAGAAGTTGTCATCACTCCACTTGTCTACCATTCTTAATCCTTATCATCATCCTCACTTTGCTATATCTAGCTTCCAAGTGTTACATTTCCTGGAAGGGAGATCAGTAGCATACAGAACACTCTCTGTATCCTTACCACCAGGCAACATTGGGGAAAAATTTATACAGAATAAGTGTATCTTTCTTCTTCTTGTCTTCCCCTGACTTCTTTCAGCTCATCTCTCCAGAATCCATCACTGGTTCAAGTAACCTTTTACTCCCAGAACATTTGATTCCTAGTATTTGCTTATTCATTTTCAAACACACACAGTGTCTACACAAGATGGTACGTCACCATGGCAATGAGCTACCTTGCTATAGCGTGTCACAACAGCGACATAGCTGCTAAAAATAACTGTGCGCCACCGGGATGGCTCAGTAATGACTGTTACTGCGTTCTTCTTAAAGCAAGTACTAAATGATGGTGCAATAACAACTGTGCCATGGGAGGCATGTGTAGACACACACGGTAAGTCATTTTTTATTCAACCCCAAATCCAAAACTTTAATAAAATTGTAACAAATTGCCACGTAACAGGCATGCAACAATAGATCTGCAAAAGATATGCACATAAGACTTGTTCCCCTTAGTTCCCCTTGTGATCATCTACAGATGCCAACAGAAACCTATCTCCACAACAGGGCAACTGTCCCTCCAGAGCTCTCAAGCAGCATTGGGCCACTATTTGCTTCCCAGTCTTTTTGGGGCTTCAGCCTACAGGCTTACATTATGAAAGACTTTAGAGAAATGAGGAAGAATATGTACTAAGGTGAAATCATGGTCAATAAAAAATCACTTTTAATTCAACATACTAACTCAGGGGTGTCCAACTGGTTTGGCCCCTTTGGCCAGACCTGAATCATGGGGCTTCACACGAGCCAGATCCAAACCTACCTCCAGTAGTGTGGCAAACAGTGACAGTGGGACAAGCAGCATCAGCGACCTGCAGGGATTAACACAGCCATCATTTGCCATTGGCCCCAGCCCCAACACACATCCCCCACAGAGCTCTGTACCCCAGAATCTGGAGTCAGTCTCCACTCCTGCTTCCTTCACCTCTGAATTCACAGCCTAATTCACAACCCTTTTAGGAACCCCACAGGCCAAATGAAAAAACTCTGTGGACTAGATCTGTCCCATAGGCTGTATATTTGACACCTGTGTAGGCTGTATGTTTGACACTAACTACAGCCCTGGCCATATCCTTAGATAGTGAAATTCAGCAATTACTTGGATTGTACTCTGCTAGCTACATGCTATCTATTAGTGTTTGCATATGTATTTGATTAAAGTAATGCCTGTTCCTCCAGTTTTCTTTGGCCCAAATTCTGTCATCCTTATTTTCTCCTTATTCAGACAAATAATTCCATTAGATCCAGTTAGAACTGCAGGGTTGGGGTTATACCAGTTTTAGGAACATTTCTACAGATTCCTAACAAATCCCAAGCTGGCTTTTTTGTACGAGAGGATTCCTCCACAATTTAGTGGCATTTATCCTATGGAAGTTAATTCCTCCTCTGTATCCTAGAGTTTCCTTTGCTCACTTTCCTAACATTACAGTATTAGGATAGTTTGGATAGGCGTGATTCTGCTTGAGACCAGGGGGTTGACTAGATGACCTATGGAGGTCTCTTTCAGCCCTGCTTCTCTAAGATTCTATGATTCTACACTCAGTTCTGATTTTGATTTTCTCACCAAAAAGTCGGCACAGCTATCCCCCCCCCCCCCC
>NW_017729025.1:46572853-46593925 GCF_001723915.1 Gavialis gangeticus | reverse complement strand
CCAAAAAAAGGTACTAATCAAAGATGGGAGTAAATAAGTGACAGATTATATAAGTAACTATAACAATAAAAATCAGAACCATCCATTGCTAAGATGTGGTGAGTAAAGTTCCAAAGTCATGATAGTATATAAGCATTTTAGGTTTTGGCACAAGATTTGTTCCTGACCCCATTAATGAATGTTTTCTATTCATTAACTAAACTCTTTTAAGTATGTAGATGGGTGTGTGTGTCTGAAAAGACTTGTTTTTCACTGAGAGAGGAAAAAAGGACATTTTTGCTCATGTTCTCTTTTCATTTAGTAAAAGAAAAAAAATAAAAAGGAAAAGTGAAAGCTTTGTTCTAGCATGACTGTAAATAAAGCAGTAATGGAAAAAACTCCCAGAAACCACAACAGGAAATGATTCATTGCCTGCACAAGGCTCTGGTTCAATCAAGTGACAGTGTTGGAGGATATGTGACATACCGTGCCTCTTCCACATTTTGCTTACTATGGTTGGCCATGGGAATTCTTTCATCTGCTTGTAATTCAGCTTCATTGTTAGGATTGTTGCAAATTGACTATATGACTGTGGTAAGCCATCTCTGCCCCTGCATATTTTGCAGGCCACATATACATGTATTTTCTGCTCTACACATTCTGATGCTTTCCTTTTTCACTAGTGGCCATAGAAATATTTTTCTACCTTTTTTTCTCTACCTTGCTAATTTTGTCCTCATTATATGTGATATTTGTACAACTGTGATTCTCAATGGCTTACATCCACAACTGGACAATAACAAAAGATAATACTAGGTTCTTCTGCCTAGGGAAAAGCCTATTCAGAAAGATTCATAGATTCATAGATGCTAGGGTTGGAAAGAACCTTAAAAGATCATCAAGTCCAACCCCCTGCCTAGGCAGGAAAGAGTGCTGGGGTCAGATGAATCAACCCTTAACAGTGGCAAGTCCCACACGTAGAAGAGCTATACCAAAGACAGTTTTACAGCTCAGGACTTCATATCCAAAATGCTAGGTGGAGAGTAGGGCTGTGTGAAATGGCACTGTTCCATTTCAACTTGTATTTTGACATTTCGATGAAACAGTGTTTCATTTTGATTTGAAACCGCTGTTCCGTTTTGTTTTGTCAAAACTGTTTTGACTTTTCATCCATAGGCTATAATGGGGAAGCTCAAAGCAGCCTATACCTTTGTTATTTCTGGTCTGACTTAGATTAAACTTGCAGTATTGATATCCCCTTTTGAAGGCATGAAGTCTGCCAAGTTTCGAGGAGACAGGTGCAGGGGTTTTGGGGAAACTGCACCTTAAGCTGCAGACAAGTAAAACTTGTGACATGGGTGACACTGTGTGAGTTAAGGCGCAGCAGGGTGAAAGCCGCAGGCATGCTAGCCCACGCTGCGGCCATGAAGCCTGCCAGCTGTTAAGGAGATGGGTGCAGAAGCTTCTGGGTTCTGGGGCCCTGCACCACTAGCTGCTGACAGGCAAAACTGGAATGCACAGCACAATAACTGACACCAAGGCAGAAAGCAGGGCAGTTCAAAAAATGCTTCTTTTTATACAGTTTTTCCATCCCTCCCCCAAAGCACTGGGAGTGGAAGAGACCTCAGGGAAGGGTGACAGTCACTGGCCAGCTACACAGTCAATAATGAGAGCACTCCTTCCCCTCCTGCCCCTTCCCCCTCCCTCTCCTTACTTTAGTTTCTGTTTCCCTGCAGGCAAGCCCAGCTTGAGCTTCAAAACTTGAAACGTTTCGAAAATTTTGAAATGTTTCAACTAGCCTCATTTTGTTTCGAGGCTGTTTTGAAGCTCTCTGTTTTGTTTCAATTTCACTGTTTTGAGCTCAAAACCAGGTGAAATAGCATCAAAACAAAACTGTTGGGACATTTTGCACAGCCCTAGTGGAGAGTGAAACACCCACTATTGAGTTTGCTCTGGCTACATACACATCAGATATAGAGTTTATAAGTAAGAACCCTCAACCAAGGGTACAGAAGAGTTATAGAATACAATATCACTTCTGCCAAACCAAGCAGTAGAAAAAACTGTTAATATGGGCTTGAACTGCATTCAAAACCCGTGCTCAGCTTTTGTTCAAAGGATCATTGTCAAATATGTAAATGGACTGCCACAAGGCATAACAATTGCTTTTATTGCTCACATTTCAGACTGGGGACAAAACTTCCGACTAATGAGGGAGATAATTATTATAGGGGGAAAAATCTGATTTAGGGACTTAGGGAGTTGAGGCTGCTAAACTAAACTGGAAGGATTTGTCATTGAGGACCTGTGGTCTTCAAACTGCATGTACAGACAAGTCTGTAGGACCTTTTCCCTATTCATATACAGTTAGCTGAATGCAGCTTCCCTGTTTTGGCAACTGGGATGTTTTACTTTTTCACTGGCTATGTGTGTGGCTTCAAGATTCTCTTCATAAAATCTTTGACTCATCTAGTCTCAGAAAAAAGTAGAGCAGTCGCATGTACTTCCCAGTAATGCAAGGCTCTTTGGAGCCAAGCTGCCAACATTTTCTTAGGGCTAGCCAGGATAAAGTACACAGACTTTACCCATCCACATTTTGCAGGATATATAAATGATCCACCTTTAAGCTACACTTTCCTGGAAAGCTCCTATCAGTAAGCTATATGGTTTAGAGAACACTAAAGGGCTTTTTGGATCCTTGTTTTAACTTCTGCTTTATTACCATCTGATGTATTATCATTAACTGCAGCTGCACATATTACACAGGCAGAATTACAGGCTGAGACTGTAAAGATTCTTCTTATTTAATGTTTTTCGTTGGATAGTTTGTAATCTTTTCTACAATGTGATTGCTGTGAATACTGATCGGTCACATGTGAGAAGCAGATTTGCTTTCTAAGCGTAACTATAACCTGCAGAATCTGTTATACTGGCACATTTAGAAGATTATATGCTACCTTTATTCCACAGACCTCCCTAAAATATGTGGCTCTTCATGAGCTACAGAGTTCTTTGGTTGTCATTTCCTCCACTTATTTCCTTCTTATTATTATTTTACAAGAATGGACTTACTGGATTGTTCTCTCTCAATTTTATGAAATATTCCATTCTTGGAACTGTCCAGACTTGTTTCCAAGTGACATTAATACTTGTGAATCAACATCATAGCAATGATTTTCTCATACTGGCCCACCAGTGGAACTCACCATTAGCCTAAATTCACTATGTTTAAGAATAAGAAATGAGTTCAGTCTTCATTCTCATTCATATACCTTAGGTCCAAAAGTGACCATTCTGACTAGCTGATTTCTTAATCTGACCACTTGCAAAACACAGACTATAGAATCTTGTAATTTCCACATCCACCCTATAACTTGTGTTTAGGCAACACAATACCTATTAGAAAGATTTGCAATTTTGATGTAAAGAATAATTATGTGTCATTGCAATGGTTAATCGCTGTTTAATTCTTTTTCTCTCTCTTATTCTTATTGTCTATAGGGGGTCTTTTTATAAAGTGTTTTCTGTAATATTAATATTTATTCACTACAAGCAGGATTCAAAGCTCCATGTCAACATTGTATACAGAACAGCCATTTGGGCCATGTCCAGATGAATGTGGCCATGCAGTATGTGCTGCTTCTGGTGGGTACCTATGTAGGGTTACCATACATTCATTTTTTTCCAGACATGTCCTCTTTTTGAACCCTCTGATCTCCATCCGGGCAGGTTTTTTTTAATTTGCCCAAATGTCAGGGATTTTGTTTGCTCTGGGGGTGAGAGCAGGGGGAGGGCAATCAGAGGCAGTAGGAAACACAGACATACCTGCCTGCAGCTGTGGAGGTACATGCAGACCCATGTGGTACTCCCTGCTGCCTCCGATCACCCTCCCCCTGCTCCCACCCTTGGAGCATAGCAAAATCCCAATGATTTGGTCAGGGCAGCGGTGCGGGGAGGGGGTGGGGCTGCTAAAGGGAAGGTGGGGAGGGGAGAGTTATCTGCCCCTCCACTGGGGGAAAGGGGTGGGGGGTGGTGGGGAACTCTGTAGCCAGGCTGGCAGCACAGGCACCGGTGCCTGTGTTTGCAGGGGCTGAATGGCCAGGAGCCTCTGCCTGGGGTGGTGGGGGAGGAGCAAGGAAGGGGGAGAGGGGCCCTGGCCACTCTGCCTGGCAGGGCACTGCAGCTCTATCCCAGGGCAGCAGGTGCCACAAGACTCCCCTCCTCTTCCCTCCAGTCTGCACTGGGGCTGGACACTCTCCTCTGCCACCTGCATGAATTGGAGCCACCACGCTCAGGCCTGGTCAGGACAGGGACAGCTGGAGCCCCTCTGGCAGGGCTGGGGGGGTGGGTAGAGGGCTGTGGGTTTGGAGTGAGGGGCATCAGCAGGGCTGGGGGGATGGGCTATGGCTTGAGAGTAAGGGGCAGGAGGGGTGGGGGACTGTGGTTTGGGAGTGCAGAGCACTGGAAGTGCCAGTGGGGCTGTGGGTCGGGGTGAGAGGCACCAGTATTGCTTGGGGCAGGAAGTATACTGCAGTTTGGCAGTGATGGGCATGGGCAGGCCTCGGGTCAGTGGGCTGGGAGTGAGGGGAAGCAGCAGGGCTGTGGAGGTTGTGACTTGGAAGTGAGGCAGGGGAAGGGGCAACAGAATGGGCAGGGGTAGGGCACCAGCATGTCACTTCCCCCCATCATATTCCCCCCAGCATGTCATTGCCACCCCCATTATATTCCCCACACACACACAGAAGTGACATATGTCCTATTTTTTGGATCTGGAAATATGGTAACCCTACACCTGTGCCACCACATACACCATATTCATGTGTTTCCTGTGATACTACCTTGCAGCACTGGCAGCCAGGGGGAGGGGGTGGTTGGAGCAGGAGAGGGGTGTTTGACCCCTGGAGATCCAGGGGTCAAAAAATCCCAAGCAGAAAAACAGTGGGGCAGTGCATGTGGCGACAGCATGTGCCACCCAAAACCAGAGCTAGGTTAGCTGGAGCCACACTCCAGCTGCTAGCCAGGCTCCAAGCTGCAGGAGTGACATGGCTGCAGCTTCTCTAGCCCCCAGGACCTCAGCTAAGGCTGCTGGGGCCAGCCTCTCCTACCCCACCTGCTGCATGCCAGAAGGCACATGGCACAGGCATTCCCTGGGGACAACCAGCAGTGATACAAGGTGTCCCACCGCTAGTTGTCCCTGGGGAACCAAATGCCCACTGTCATCTGGACATGGCCCTAGTGGTAATAATTTAGATCTGGATTCTTTTTTATGAAACTTTTTTCTTTGGAAATATTTATTCATTGAAACTATTTTTTTTTTTTTGGAGGGGAAAGGGAAATGGAACAATTTTGACCAAATTCTGTCAACAAACATTTCTTAATGTTTGTCAGTCCAGGATGGAACTTATAGTAAAAAACAAAGATCCTGACATTCCAGGATGTCTCAGAGGTTGGGATGAGTTCAATCATATGGAACGTCAGAGAGACAAGATTCAAGACTTTGCTTTGCCTGATTTGGACAACAGCATGCAGCTGAGTTATAGATAGGCAACTCCTTGTCTGTATTTGCCAGATAAAGCTTTTTTAGTGCAGTGTTCAGGGCAAATCCCAGATCTCATGGATAGTTATTTATTTATAAAATTGGAAAAAGTCCCCATGGTGAGACTGTAAGAGACATATATTCCAGCATAACCAATATGCATTCAGTTGGGATATGAGGAATAGCACAACTGGGGCTTCCATCTGAGGTCCCATACCCCAAGAAAGGATGTTAATCCTCAAAGTACTGGTATTCTGTCGTCTTCAGTTTTTTTAAGGAGAAAGGGGAAAAAAAGGTCCTTTTTATCTCTGTGAGGAATAAGACATATTGAGAAGTGTTACAAGACAGGTAAAATATGTCCCTCACCCCCCAAGTTCTACTTCTAGACACAGAAGTGAAAAACACTGCCCACTCTTTTGCCTACATAGATTCATATATGTTAGGGGCTGGAAGGGACCTTACAAGATCACATGTAACTGTTCAATTCATTGCAGGACTTGACCAGATTTACTGAATTTCAAAGTCCATGGCTCAGATCCTATTTCATCTCGAAGGTGTCTAAGTGTCTCTTATACAAACTTTTAGGTAGCCAAGCCTTTAAATATAGTTCAATTCCACCCTATTAAATAGCCAAAATTCCTGACTAGATTTTTCTATACATCTGTGCAAACCACAAAGATCCTTAGGCAACCAGATTTAGCCTCTAAGGCCATTTGTACACATGTTCACCCTTTTCTAAACTGTGTTAACTGATTTGCATCACACAGTTTAAATCAAATTTTGATTTGAATTAATAAGGTTAATAGACGATCAAGAGGGTATGCCCCCTTCTTCACAGTCCAGTAGTTTATGTGCTTAGGTAGAGCTAGGGGCTTAGTCAGGATACTGATAGTAGTGCAGTGTTGTTGGCACATCTGACTTGGTAAAGGTGTTTACATTTGACTTTGTAAAGGCTTTGGGAGGGAAGAGATGAGGAGATAGCTTCTGTTCTGTTGCAAAAACCAAATTTTCAATGTTTATCTGCATTCCTAAGGAATGCTTATCTGAGTTTCTAAAGACTGTTTTTCCTAAAAGCAGGCCATATATACATGCTAATGAATAGTTTAAATTGCCTAATTCAGACTATCCAAATCTGCATTAATTTTAATCCTCATTCAGTGAGGATTAGTTAATTCAGACTGAAACCAGTTTTAATTCAGACTACAGATGTGTATATAATGTTGGCTGTGGTCTGGATTAAACCTAGAAAAAGGTAACATCTATAAACGGCGTAAGTGACAGGCAGCTAAGGCCTAGTAGCCTTGAAAATGGCATAGCTTTGGTATCTTATCTGTACTGCTTCTTTGCCAAGCCCAAAGATACCGCCAAGAAAGAAACCCCTCTAGTTTATGTACTCAAGCAGAACAGGTAATATAGAGAGCTTAAAGAGGGACAGAAAGCATGCCTTTGTACTGTTCTCAATCACTTTCAAGACAGGTTCCAAAATAAGTACTTGTGCATAGGATCATTCTAAGCCTGTAAGTTTTCTAAAAATGACAGATCAATGTGTGGTGCTGACTAAAAAAGCCAATAAAATTTTGGGCATCATTAAGAAAGGAATTAAAAACAGAATGGAGAACATCAAGCCATTATACATATCCATGGTGCACCCACATATTGAATTCTGTATGCAGTTCTTGATCTCTGCATCTCAAAAAAGACTGTAGTAGAATTAGAAAAAGTACAGAAGGGCAACAAAAATAATCAGGAGTATGGACCAGGAGAGACTAAAATGGCTAGGACTCTTCAGTTTAGAAAGGAGAAGGCAGAGGGGGGGATACAATAGAGGTCGATTAAATCATGAAGGGTGTGGACTAAGTGAAATAGAAACCATTGCTCATCAAAGCCCCAAATACTGGAACTAAGGGTATCCACAAAAATTAGTAGGTGACAGGTTTAAAACTAACAAGAGAAAATACTTTTTTATGCAACATGTAGCTAACTCGTAGAATTCATTGCCACAGGAGGTGGTGGAAGCAGATAGAACAGCCAGATTCAAAACTGAACTAGATAAATTCATGGATAATAGATTTATTAACAGCTGTTGAAAAGAATGGTTGGAGATGTTTCCTAAGGAATCTCTAAACAAATAATAATGAATGCTAGAAAAGGTACTTAATTGGGGAAAGATCCCTCTAGATATATCCTCTATAAGCATCCACTTCTGCCACAGGTGGAGACAGGAAACTGAGCTGTATTGATGACTGATCTGTCCCAGTATGGTATTTCTTATGTTTTTATGTTTGAGTGGATGTGGAATGAGAGTGAATGAGAAATTCTTGTTTTAAAGCAGTGTCCTTAGGCTTAGCATGGAGTACAGGCAGCACAAACCTGTTTAAAATTAAAATGTTAATTATTTTAGTCACACTGGACCAATTTCACCCCTGGTATTATTCCATTGATATAAATTATTTTACAGAAGAGTTTTATCAGGAATTAATTTATACTGTTTTAAAGCATATGTTCAATGTTAGATCCTTAGATTAATCATTAATCAATCCCTTTATGCTGTCCCTCTAACAGAAAAGGATTAGATTAGAAAAAAAATCTGATATAGATACTTGGGTTTTTTCCTGAACAAAATCACAACTAGTGGCAAAACCAGCATAAATAATTCTAAACCATGCCTTCCTGAGCTTTGGCATTGCATGCTTTCTATGGAAATGGGAATGAACATGTCTAGAATATAAGGCATTCTGGCAATCAAGGGCTTTTACAGGCTGCTGTAATTTAAAGAATCCTTGAGACATCCTAAAATACATTCAGGGATAAATACTATATTTTCTGTGGTTATTATATGAGTACTTCAAATGGTTAGGAAAGTGTTATCC
Source organism: Gavialis gangeticus (assembly GCF_001723915.1). Taxonomy (NCBI): domain Eukaryota; kingdom Metazoa; phylum Chordata; order Crocodylia; family Gavialidae; genus Gavialis; species Gavialis gangeticus. Next base: position 46,585,540 of record NW_017729025.1, on the reverse strand, counting down.
TGCCTAGTGCCTTCACCATGTCAGAAGTAGTGTGGTTTGGCTTAGGGTTCTGACCCCTGATTTTTCAGCTAAGAACTGAGTTATTTACTTTAAGATTTAGGCTGGCACAGTGCATTTTTTGTGCTTGAGAATCTGCTATTTTCTCTATCTCCTTCCTTTTTTACATTAAACATTACCACTAAACAGTGCAAAATCACGTTGAGTTGATTGGCCAGTATCTGTTCTCAATAACAGTGTAAACTAGGAGTAACTCTATGGAATCAATGCAGTAGTATCAAAGTAAAACCACTGGAACATCAGAATCAACATGTTTATGAACATTATATACTATGTGTTATTCTTCAGGCCAGAGCTAAAACATGCCTATGCCTTCTGAATATCTCTAGCAGCTATCTTTGTGTTTTTTGCTCTCCAATCAGTATCAGCAAATGTAACCACTTAAACTTGATCCTACTGTCTGGATCAGTTAGATGGATAAAAGGCAGCAGAGATCTGAGTCTTAATCCATGTGGGACCTACCTAATACTCCCCCCACCCCTCCACCGAGTGAACATAGTTTTTCTTACTAGCAGGATCTGTTTTCTGTTTCTTACACAAGCTCTATCAGTTCCTATGTCTTATAAAGGATATTTCCAAAGTTCTATCTTAAGCAGGAACCAATTATATAGAATTAACCAAAAGCTTTTGAAAATTCAAATGGCCGTAACATATGCACTGTAATTTTCAACACTGCTGGTTATCACATCAAATTGGAAAGGATATAAAATAGACAGGAGTTTTCTTTTATGTATGCAACACAGCTTCCTTATTATTGCCTTGGAAAAACACAGGAGTCAAATTATGCACAGTGTGAAAAATCTGTAGCACTGATGGCAGTCACATGGAGAAACAAAAGTGCTGACTTCCTGCAACTCCGGAGCAGAGTATGAGCACAGCCCAGACTCTGCCAATTTCATTGAATAAAATGGAACTGCTCATAGAAGGAGGCATAATTCTGTGTGGGTAAGGGTGGCAGAATATGGCCCTCTGTAAAGCACTCAGAAGTCTGGGAATGGACAGGGACATAGTACATTATAAAATGTCAGAATAGCATGATGGCAAGGTTCTTTGAGCAGGTGTTATATTGTTTTTTAGACCAACTGAGTAGTTGGAAAAAAGATCTTAACAAGCTTTCAGGCACAATCACCCTTTTTCAGGCACAGGAAGTCTCTACTGTTCTGAAACTTCAAGGAATGTGGGAAGCTAAAAGTGTGACAGGATGCCAATGAGAATATAAATGGGTGGAAATTAGGAAAACAAAAAGGTAGAACAGGGTGTGAACAACTGGTGCCCCCCAAGACTGGGGAGTGCACCATGGCAGCAAGTGGGGACTGCCCATAGCCACTGGCAGTGGTGTCAGCCAAGCTCGGGGGGGGGGGGGCACATGTCTCCCCCATGCCCCCATTACACATTGCCTATGGAACAGGTAAGGAAGGGTGGAAAAAGTAGGGGGGAGGTGTAGTGGATGAGATGTATAACATTTCTGGAGGTGCAGGTTTAAGATCCAGGCATGCTGATGGTTCTGTTGTGGGATGTAGTTATTGTGAGGGTGGTAGAGATGTGTTGACAGGTTTTGTGTTTCTTATCCTAGCATGGTCTGGATCCATTAGTTGTGATTTGGGTAATAGGGAGTTTGCTTCTGGTGATGAGATTAGCAAGGTTCAGTGTTTGTTTAAAGGCTAGGATGGGTGGTTCTGGAAAGATCTCTTTAAAAATTGGGTCTTCTTCTAGTATGGGTTGCAGCTGCTTGAGAATCTTCCATGTAGCTTCCAGGGAAGGGTGGTATGTCATAACAAACGTGTGTGATTTGTAAGGATTTTCTTTTTGTACTCTAGCAAATCTTCGTGTGGTGGTTCTTTCAAAGGTGTGATCTATCTCTCTGGAGGAATGTCCTTGTTGGGCAAAGGCCCTTTTGAGATTTCTGAGGTGGCGATCATGGGTATTGTCCTCAGTGCAAATTCAGTGGTATCAGAGTGCATGGCTGTAAATTACAGTGTTCTTGGTGTAATTAGGGTTGTTGTTGGTTTTGTGCAGATATGTATGTTGGTCCATAGGTTTCTTATATATGCTGGTTTGAATTTTCCCATTTTTGGATATCGATTGTGGTGTCCCAAAAGAAAATACTGGTGTTAGAGTATTCAAACAAGTTAATATTGATTATAATATGGTCAATCTGGTCAATATTGGTCATACTATGAAGAAAGTGTCAATAAGCTTAGAAGTACAGCCTGCAATGGGGTTTCTGTAACAAGAAGCCCCTTCTTGCCTGCATCCTCCCCTCCCTCCCATTTTGTGCATTTCTTTTTCATTCTGTGTACTTGCAGAGAACTAGCACACTCCTTGCATGGGTGTGGCAAGGCTCAGAACAAGCCAAAAAGCTGAAGTGGCTTTCCTTAGGAGAAACCTACATACTACATCTACATATCAATTGATTTAAGTGTCACTAAAGAAAACAAAAGAACTAAAATATCCACTTTAAAGCAAAGCCTGTAAGAGACAAGCCAAGCCAAGGTGCATTGAAAACATGACTGTAAATATATCCCAGTGAACACATTCCCCCTTTGATTAAAACCAATTTCCCAAAGAAAACTTCCCATATCTGTCTAAAGTTTATGCTAAATTAGTCTACCGCATTTAACCTAACCCACTTACTGTCTCCAGTGTTTGATCCTCACTCCCTCACATTTGCATTTATTAAGATATATTTCTTTTTATATTTCACCTGTCTCATCTTTACCCTGGAATTCTAAATTTAACATTTAACAAATGCATTTTTCTTTAAAGTAAAGTCATACCTTGTATTACTAGAGCTATTATTGTAAGAATTAGTTGGAATTGTAATCACTGGAATTGCATTGCTGCATTGGGGCTGGTTTACTGAATGAATGGGAGTGAATTTGAGTGAGTGATTAAGTAATAGGAGCCACAGACTGACAAGAGGAAGGTATCTGGTTTGAGTTAATCAACACTGAAGACTGGTTTCTGGAACTAAGCCCCCACTCTATTGACTGTTCCTATAACCCATGACAATACAGCCATTAAATCAATCAAGTCAAGGGTAGACTCCCAAAACTGCACCATTAGGTGGAATCCCCAGTGACTGTGACTAACAGTTGTCATGAAGTACTCAAGAACCATGTGGGACAGTGACCTCTGAAATGGGCAGCCGAGATGATGCTGGGGGATTAAACTAGTCTGCCAAAAAGGAATAAAAGGCAGTGAAGTGTGACCCTCAGTGGTGCCCCCTCATCTAGCACCCGACCTACCGAAACAGAAGGACAAGCAGGCGACCCCCTTCTGGAGAAAACATCACTCTGGAGGAAGCTGACCATCACCAACAGAATCCAGTGCCCCAGATAAGTATAAACCAACATCAGTGCTAAACTACTATTGCAGCAATTGCATGTGTGAGTGTGTGTCAGTGTGTGTTAAGGTAGCCAGTACCCCTCATAACTCAAAGTTTGCATTTATGATTTTATTGGTAATTTCACATCCCATACAATAAATTAGAATTTATTATGATCCTGTGAGTTGGTCGTTTGTAGCCAACACTTCCATCATCAGCAGGTCACCAATGTAACTGTCCACCTCCACCTTGTCGAGGACAAAAAGAAGACTGACTGAACTGTACTATAAAACTGCACAAATGGGTATCTGACATACCTCCTACGGAAAGCCATTTTCACCTTCCACCAATTGCTTCATGACAGGACAGTTTGACTCCTAAAGACTACAATGACAAGAATGGCTTTTATAGTTCTAGTAAGCATACCAAAAGCAGGTTGCTTAGTTCAAATTTATCAGGGGTCCTCTGAAGACTAAGTCAAGTTGGGTATCTTATGACAATAAATTTCTTCATGAAATTTCCAGTTCTTGCTGCCTCATCCTGGCCAATGGTGTCTTTAGAAGGCCAAAATGTAATGAAACATAGTAAAAATAACCATCAACATAATAGTACCAACTCTTATATGGCACCGTTCATCTGTACATTTCAAAGCACTTTACCAAAGAGGTTAGTATCATTACTTCTGTTTCACAGAAAGGGAAATCCAAGACACAGGATAATGAAGACACTTGCCAATGATCAGCCAGTAGTACAATACAGTAGCAGAGCTAAAAATTGAAATCAATACTTTTATGACCCCTCCCAGTACTATATCCATTAGACAATGTTGTCACTGCTAATACAACTCAACTTTTTGGAGGCCAAAAATAGATGAAAGCTGTTTCAAGTTTTGGTCATTGATTATGTTCCAGTGTTCTTATTTATCCCGTCTAATGTGTCCATTCTTCTCATCAATAGTTCTGACTGGTGCTAGCTACTTGAGTATTGAGTGCAGCATAGAGGCAAACCAACTAACTTATGTCAAAGTACATACCTAGCACCATGTCTTGAAAATTCAATGCTTATAAAGGCAAAATCATTATAAAGGCACAACTGCTCAGAGGACAGAACAAGGAGTGCATAAGGGTTGTTTTCAATAGAAGCATAAAAAGGTTTTAAATCAATTTCAAGTTCAATACTCTCCAAGGGAGGGTAATGAAGGAAATATATGCAGTGACTGCTTTGTCTGAGAATATTTAGCAGGCTTGGTGCTTCTCTTGGGAATCTTTATCCTTGCAGTTCCTATGCAGGTAAGTAACTAGAGTACATTGTGTAAGCATGTGGGGAGGTCATAACAGGTGAAGTCTAAAAGCTTTGATACTACAATTTTTCCATCTCTACCTTCCTAATTTTAACCAAATAACTTTTTCCCATGTGGCCATTGAAAATTAGTTCTTTAAATAAGCTAATCAACCAACTTGATATTGAGGCCATTTTGGTGATTGGGAATACAATGGGATTGCTATTTAGTTGATGTAACTTTGATAAGATACTCTTTGCAGGTTCAGGTAAGAATCTTCCTTCCTGCACCTTTGCCCAAAACATATATGAAAGATTAAAAAGACCATCTAGATAAAATCAGTACATTTGGAAAAGCAGTCATGATGGTGTGGATGTCAATTCATTCTTTTTCTGGGGTTAGGGAGAGGGTGGGGGAGGGAGGCAGGGAAAAAATGGGGAACCTGACTAGCTGTCTTGAATATGCTCTGTTGTTCGAATTCTCAGAAATAATCCCAGTGAAGACAGCCTGGTCAGCAGGCAGAATATGAGGTGCTCCAGAGAGCATGACAACTGTAGTTTATCACATCTACATCCTTTTTCATGTGGGTCATCATGCCTAACACAAGCAGGCAGGTAGGTAGATAAACCTGCTTTATAAATCATTTGCAGGACTGTAGAATTTCCTTTACTTAAGATGTGTGTCTCAGTGAAGGACAATTAACGTGTTGTTGGGAATTACAGCAATCAAATGTCTTCTATTTACAATACCTGTCTTAATAAATGTTAAACATTAGGTTGCCTGAGATCTTTATTAGGTAGTGATGCAACACCAACTGACTAATAAAAAGATACTTAATGAGGTTTCACTGTGTAGGGAATCTATTAGATAGCCCATACATAACTGTTATTCTTGTTTTTTAAATAATCTGCTAGTATTTATTTAACATGCAATTACTGTCTTATTATACAGAAATTAAATGCCTATCACAGGCACTTAAATTGAAGTGTTACTGCTTCAACTAGCTCGTATCAAACTCTTTCACACTTTCCAATGGCTGCATAAGAAATCTAATTACTGCATATTAAAAAATTTCTGGGTAATTTAATTTTATAGCGCTATTGAATTGGGTTCTTTTTAATCTCTTTGTTTTCTACCCTCCTCTCACAGTTCTTTTTCATACCTGTGAAACAGGGAGCCAGAGGGCTCCAGTTACTTCAAAAGATTGCTGCAGCAGGCTCAGGTGGCTCTAGGAGGGCTGGCAGTTAGGAAACAGACTAACTGCTATCGAGCTAGCTGGCAGCAAACACGCAGAGCAATAGGATGTGCCAGGGCAGGTATCTAGGCAGCTTAGAAATATTGAGCAACTTGCAACTGAGCTAAGACACAGTAAGAAAAGGGAAACTGGTCATCAAGCTTAAAAGGAAACCCCTGTGGGTGGCTAGGGAGCCACTTGACTGGAAGGGTTGGGGCTTAGGAAGCACATACAACTAGTACCTAAGGGAAGGCAGTCACGTGAACCCTGCAGCTGGCTGAGAAAGGAGTTCCTGAGCAGGCTGATACCTGAGCTTCCATGGGAACTGCAAATAAGGAGTTACAGGTTGTAGGGAAATATGAGCCAGTGGAGATGCTGACTGCACTGTTGTTACTGCACAGATACTTGCATACCCAAGTACTAAAGGACTGCGCAGTACTCAGTGTTACCGCACAATAGCATCCCCATGGGTGATTGGTGCCTCCTGATCCTGGGGGGGCACCAGTGGCTAATCAGCAATTGGGGAGGTGTCCCCTGGCAGCTGATCACAAGCCAGAAATGCCAGCAGAAAACCTGAAAATGGTGCTGGTGCTTCCCTTGGCGCCCCCACATTCTCGGGGGGGGCACCAACCATGCCCCCCCACTCCCCAGCAGGTGCCAGCCAATCTCAGGGGGGAGGAGCATGTGTCCCCCCATGCCCTCCTACACCTCACCTATGAGCATCCCCACATGGTTTCCTCGTGATGCTGACTATGCAGTAGCATGTTACTACTGCACAGTAGTGTCGTGTCATGGTTTGTGGCTGCTATGCTACTGTGTAGTACTAACAAGGTACTTTCCTGTAGTAATCAGCTACTGCACAGTCAGTGTCTTGTGCAGATACAGTCAATGAGTTTTAGTTACAGCCAGCCGGCTTTTGTTTGCATTCATACTATACCAGTGGACTGGAAATGCTTAGTTGGGGAGATGAGGAGGCCACACTGGGGTGTCTGAGGGGCACACTGAAGTTGAAGCCAAAATGGGCTATTTGAACCATGCACCACACACACATTGGTGTTCAAGGGGTATGCACAGTTTTGGAGCCCTGCTAGGGGCCAGGGCTCAAGACCAGGCAGGCAGGAAGCAGAGAAAAGCATAGCCTGCAGGGCCAGGGGCCCACAGTCAGAGAGGGGTGAGACTGGGGGTGGCGGGGGTTAGACAGGGACTAGAGCTTGGTAGCCAGGTTGAGCAGAGTGGACTTAGGCCGAGAGGGTGCCAGCCAGATAAAAGGAGCCAAAGCCAGGAAGAAAGAAGCCCCAACAAGGGTATGGAGCCCTGAGAAGGCCTGAAGTGATAACTGGAAAAATCCATGAGACATGAAAGTAGCTGTAGAGGTGGCAGGAGGCCATGAATAGCTCTCAAGGCAGCTCCCTGTGGAACATGAACGGGCCCAAAGGGCCCCCCTAGTGTTTGAGGAGCAGGACTGGGTCCAGCGGGATCTGGGAGGATCTGATGGACAGATGAGGGCTTACTCTAGGGCAACCTCCCTTTTTACAAATAAAATAATTACATCAAGGTGTGACAGATGAGAGAAAAGGGAGGGTTCCCACTGAACTGGAGCAGGGCAGGAACATCATGGCCAGCAGTGGGCATCATGGTCACCTTGGGGTCTGAAACTGTTACAATCTGACAGTCAAAATTAAAATACTGCCCTTTTCAATATAGCTATCAGTCTTTGCCTCTTCAGGCTCAAAACCTGTGGCATCCATGACTGAAAATAAATGTGAAATTATAGGATGGAAATTTAAAATTAGTATTCAGCATAGGGCTATAGTAGGATAAAAGAAGGTTTTTGTGTAAAGAAATAACCCACCCTTTTTCAAATGCTGCAGAAAAGTATTGATTACTTTTATCCCTGGAATGGTTCAGTCACCTAGTTTATCTGGCTGGACCAAAAACAGAAAAGAGATCCTGAAGCTGTGCTACAGGTTTCCTTAAAACCTGTGCTGAAAAAGTTTAATTTAGTAATTGATGCTGGGATAGTTTCCTAACAGTAAAGAATTAAGACAGATAAAAGATCCAGTTATGCTGTCTCAATCTCTCTTTTCTTCTTTCTTCCTTGACTGCCCCGCAACTGTAGCTGCTCTCTACTACCCTCAGCACCTCTTTGGCCCTGACTAGGGACTTAGATTTCTCTGACACCGATGCACCTATACATGTGCTGAACTTCACAGTAACTGGAGTTACTGTGCAGTCCCAACACTGCACAGATTTTTTTCTACACTACTGCGTAGCAGCAATGCGCTGCTGCACAGTAGCATCAGTGCCATGGTTTGTGCCTGCTGATGCTTATGTCACTGTAGGAATGAGCTATGGTGACAAAGCTCGTCACTATGGTGATGTAGCATCTCATGTGGACATGCCCATGTGTACGTTCTTTTCTGTATTGCACTAAGCAGCTGATGGGAGTGCCAACTTCTGGCTGGGTTAGGCCAAGATGTTGATCCTGAAAGAGAAAGGAACTGGCTTGCAGGGGCCATCTATGGTAACACCTTCCAACACTTTCAGCTCCTGTCCTGTTCAGTTCTTTTTCGAGTTTGGGCACTTCACCTTCCAAGAGAATAGACAGATCAATCTGTGTCATGGTAGACCACCTAGGGGGCACCCTGTATGGTGGAAGAAAGTTGGCTAGTATTAAAAGTGTATTGTGTAAATGGTGTTGGAAGGAGAAGGGGAGAGGGTTTACATCTCTGGTTACAATGTAAGTATGATTGATGCATATTTTCATGCTCAGCCTAAATAGTAAAAGTCCTTCTCTTTATTTCTCTCTCTCTCTCTCTCTCTCTCTCTCTCTCTCACTCTCACACACACACTAACACACACACACACACACACACACACTTGATTCATTTTGGCGCAAAGTAAAAAAGCGTGATCGTGAGAATTATGTCCAGTGCTCTCTTCAGAATGAAACATTTGCAGAAGGTAGACATTGTCTGGGGGGTTGAGCAAACAGTATCAAGAGAGAAGTGTTTGCTGACAGGTTGACAAAAGTACATGTAGCCTTTCCTTTAACAGAGGAGAGGTTAGTCACTACACCACCACAGCAGACAAAACCTTGGGGTATTACACAGCTATCCATTCGCAGCTTTCATGGTGATGAATGAGGTCTTAGCAGATGCCTTGCAGAAAAAGAGATGGAAAGAGAGAGAGAAAAGAGAAACTGAGATTTTTCATATGTCTGTCCTTTTTCCTCTTAAGATTGGGTGCGGCAGGTGATTAAAAGAGAAAGGCCTGGGTTATCTAATGAAACCCATCTGCTCCAAATTCCTGCAGTTCACTGAGAAAAGCTTTCAGAAGCTCAGGGAGCAAATACAATTGCTTTAATCAGAAATTATTCTGAAATAGAAATATTCTTATAAAGGCACTCAGTGATTGCATAGTTTATTCTGGAGCTTCTCTTTCTAGTGCTCAAGTGTTAATAATATTCACAGTTGCATTAGAAAAAATTAGAAAAAATATAAATCCTCACATCAGGGCATAAAAAGGCACCCCCAGATGATACCAATCTTGTGGGTAGAATACTTGATAATTCTCCCATATGGGGTTTCTTGAACCTTCCTTTGAAGTATCTGGTAGTGGCCATTGCAAGAAACAGACTGTCTTTGACTGATACATACGTTCCTCTGTTTTTCTATATTAGTGATAGAAAACCTCAATTGGTGAGATTATTATTTAAGTTAAAAAAGGCCTCATCAATTCCAGAAGCTTTGCCAGATCTTTGATCTGCAAAGTTAGGCTGTGAGAATTGCTTTTCTTATAAATGAAATATGTTAACAGTAATTGGGCATTCCTCATTCCAAGAATACACTGGGGGAGGGGAAAAAACATAAAAAGCAATATAAACATATTTTTGAGGAAAGAAAAATGTACTCATCTTTTTAATGGGACTGGTTTATGACTCTAACCATTGTTACTGCATTCTTATTTTATCTGGATCTGTTATAAAAATTAAAAGATTTGTTCATCAGCTAAAAGGGCATATCTGCCCCACTCAAGATTATTTATAACTCTGAGAAAAATATCTAGGCCTTCATATAAGAATGCCAGCCAAACAAGGTTTGGTAGTCTCAGATAGCACTGGCAGTTGCACTGCAGAGTGATGGTGGCTTGGATTTCCTGTTACCTTTATATTCATTTTGATGCGATTTTTTAAAATCATTGCTGGTATGTCAGCCACAGTCAGTCAATGAAATTGAATAACATTTTGAGATGCACAAAATTTTCATCATTGAATCTATTTATGGAGACAGCATATAGTCATTCTCCCTTAATCTCCTACTGATTTTCAATGCAAATACTGCCAGGCTCGCTTATGGCCACAGGATTTAGTTACTCACTTGACTGAAAAGCATGTCAATGCAAATTCAGGCAGATAAACCAGTATGCAAATCTCCAGGGCTTCAACAAGTTATAATTCAGCCACAGTATTAACAAAACAAGATAGCAATTATGCAAGGAATCAGCTGAAAGATTATTTTTAATTTTAAATTTCTGCATCTGTACAGCTGGGTGTCACATGTAAAATGAAGCACAAGGCACCCTTCCCCCTAAACCAGGCATTTATACTGCCCTGCATGTTATCACGTTTGAGTTTCATAGTACATTTATCAGTGCTAGCCCTAAAAGCACATGGTCATCACACATGATAAGATTTTTTTTTAAATATTATTTTGTCAAATATTTTGGCCTCAGGAAAGTGACAGGTAAAATAACACAGACTATAGCGAGGCAATGAGTAAAGGCTGGCCCTGTGCAAACCCAGGGCCATCATACAGTTTTGCTAATGCTGTACAACAGGTTAACCTGCACATACACTGTGCATCTGAGGCTCCTACTCCTTTTAAATCAAGCTGCATCAGTTCTGAACTATATCACTTCCCACTGTTCAAATAATAACTCTCCCTAAACTCCCTGATGCATACACCATCTACTGTCCCAATACATCAGGTTCTGAGTTGCTTTTCTACCATTTATTCTAGCCTAAGAGTCCTCCCCTGCCCTATCAGACCTGACCTGCAACTGCTCCAGTAATCTGGTACTAGTAGAAACCAATCTGGTTCCTTTTTAAGTCAAAAGCAAAGTTGCTTTCATGACTTTTTTTGGTACCCGTGATCCAAGCTTTGAAAGGACATACCAAAGTTAAGAGGAACCTTTTCATTCATTCTGATCAATTTTGTATTACAACTTTGGAGAGAAGATGGAATAGGATGTCAGTGAGTAGCATACCTGGACACAGGCATGGGCGAACCGGACAGTCACCCAGGGCCTGGGCAAAGAAGGGGCCTGGAAATGAAAAAAAAAATTACAATTGCAAAAAAAAAAGTGTTAATATCATGCACATACATATATCTAATCCTGCATTTTTATTTCCACCAATTCAGTTTATATTCATTGTCTATTAAAATGTATAAAAATGGTATTTTTTTCCATTGTCCAATTATTATTATCATTATCTCTGTGAAGGGGGGCCCAGTACTAAAAACTGACCCGGGGCCACCAGGAGTCTAGGTATGACACTGGTGGGTGGTCAGTTTGAACGTGTCACTGTCTAGCAGTTAGCGTGGTTTTGCAGCTTTTTATATGGTTATATTTTGTATGATTTTCTTTTTCAGAGCTGCACATTTTAATTATTCTACAAATGCCTACAGCCAAGGACAGGCACTTCAAATTCTATCAAAATAAATGCATAAATATCAGTAGTTATGTTGATTACTTTTGATGGATACAGAGGCTAGTGAAACACATTCATTAGTATAAATTGCATGTTTGAATTCCATAGCGTTAAACCCTTAAATAGGATGAAAATTAGGTTTAAAGTAACTAAGCTTTGATTCAAAGAGATTTCATTAATGCTTCAGCAAAGGAGCAAGAGGAGGAGGAGAGAGGTAAAAAAGGAGGTATAAAGGGCAATTAGCTGCACCACAGGGTCTAGTTAGGGTTGCAAACCATTGCTTGCTTATGACTGACTACCGATATGCAAACTGTCAGTGCATTCATATGAGCTTTCAGAATGGGTTTTTTTTTATTACTTTTTTTGCTTCCTTTATTTTCTTACAAAAAAACCTAGTAACTACAATTAAATAGGCCTAAGAGTGTCTATTTTGCCATTCTATCAATTTCGGCCATTTTAGGAGCTATTAGGCCTCCTTGGGCTTTCTATAGGGTCCCCACACAAGTTTTTGAGCTCTCAGATGTGGCAGAAATGTTGTGGGGGGTCCTTTGAGGATATAATGCTGTTGAATATACACCAAGATATTTTGTAGCAAAGTCATTGCTTATTTTCCCTATTCCATTCTTCCTTTCGTCTTCTGGTGTGTTCCATAATCCTGTTTACTGAAAGGACTGATGCTTTTTTATTTGTGGCAGCCATATCATTTTATTATAATATTCACATGTTCTTTTTCTTTCTTTTTTTTTGAAGGACAAAAGACTGAAGTAGTTAAGTTTTTCCCCTAAAAGCAAACTGACAAGTCTATCTTTTTGGACAGCTGGCCAGCCCACTACAGATTTTTCATTTAAGATCAAGAACTTCCAGCTGGCAAGCTAACCCATAATTCTAGAAATCCTGCAACCTGAAGGCATCTATCATTAAGCTACCAATGGCATCATTTGGTTGCTGTCACTTTACTTGGAATGTCATGTTGTTTCTCTCTCTCTCTCTCTCTCTCTCTTTCTCTGAACAAGGGCTTTGCAATAATTAAGTGTTTTCCAGGCCTGCCCCCCAAAAGCATCAGATCACACAGGGAA
>NW_017729025.1:46565713-46567853 GCF_001723915.1 Gavialis gangeticus | reverse complement strand
TCTCTCTCTCTCTTTCTCTGAACAAGGGCTTTGCAATAATTAAGTGTTTTCCAGGCCTGCCCCCCAAAAGCATCAGATCACACAGGGAATAGATTTGGCAAGTTCTTGCAATTGCTCAGATTTTTCCTTTCAAGACGTGGTAGCTGAATTGAAAAGAGAGGCACAGGAAGGGGTGGGGAAGGGGGGGGGGAATTGAAAGTGATTGCATTTAAACTTAGTCCACACACCAAAAGGGTCATCACACCTAACAATTGCAGAGCCGACATTAATGAAATGTAAAGGTTGTTTGCATTCTTGCAGTGTCAGATATTGGCAGGGCTAAGAGGGAATGGTATAATCTTGTTTTCCATTTGTGTTGGCTCACTGACATTTCTGTCTCAGTCTGCATTTCAATAATCATTAAAGCAACTGGCATTTCACAAAATTTGGTAAACAAATGAGGGCTTTTTGGAATTTTTAAAAACATTTTCTTCCTGGGATATGATCCTGCTATAAAATACAGCTGGTAAAATTGCATATACACATATAATAGAATCTTTTGGGCTGTAATTACTATAGTTACATCAAATAAAAACAGACACAGTGTGTGTGCATGTGTGCATGTCTGAACATGTGCCAAATACTGAATGCTCAAAATACAACAATGAGCTATTTTATATACCTGAATAGGGAAAAGGGAGTATAAGATGTCCTCTTACTCCTTATGGGAAAGACATCTGTCCTGGGTTGCAGAGCAGAGAAACCCTTCCATAAGACTATTCAGGAAGAACCTCAGCATGCAGAAGAATGATGGTATGCAAAAGAAACCCTGATGTGTATAAACATCCCATGTCACTTTGGAAAAGCCCAGCCGGCAAGATTGTCAAAGGTCTTAATTTTCTATGCCAACATCCAAAAATAAACTTAAACTACTAAGCGGGACTTAGGAAAAAAGTAGTTGCTTAAATCCAAAGGAGTGTTTTTCAAAAGCCCCACTAAACACACAGATTCCCAAAATGTTGCCAGTTAAGTTTCCCTGGTGCTGAAAGTTTTCTGCTTCCATTTTAGGAGGAATGGGCACATCTACATGAGATGCATTAATGCGTATTAGCCTAATTTAATGTGCATTACAGTCACATGTCTACACATGCACACCCTTAACGTGCTTTAAAAATGGCAAAATTAAGCTAATTATGCCTCAGTTTGATACCTGCAAATGCAGGTACCAAAATGAGGCACGATTAGTTAAAATGCATTAACACACATGTAGATTAGTGCTGGGTCTGCCCCCTAATGTTAGTGGTGGGTCTACCCAGCCACACGGCACATGGCAGGGCTCCAGTTTTAAGGCAAAAAATTTTAAGGAAAAAAAAATCAGTTTTTCATTAAAAATATTTTGATGCAAATATTTTGATTTAGCCTAATTGGGAGGCATTAGAGAATAATTCAGCAAGAAATATATTCAGTGTGATTTTTTTGTTAATACTATACTATATCATCTATTACAATATCATTTATAGTTCTTTTCAAGATTCTCCATTTCACTCCCCTAAGTAGGAACATTTATTCTATGTTTAGTCAGATTTTCCCTTGTCTTAGCTTGGCATCTTATTATGAGATGAAGGCATGTTGTTTCTTTCCCTTCCCCATAATCACCAGAAAGAACCACAGGCATTGCTCCCTCCATGTATTCACAGACACACATTTCACCCCCAAAAAGGGAGAAGAAAGGGCAACAGACAGAAATCCAACCATATCACCTAAACAGGTGGTTCATCCTGACACCCTCTAGCAAAACCAAAGCAATTAGGCTTCAATGGAATTTTGACCAAGTTAGGACCTGATATCTATCCAAATAATATTGCTACAATGTATACAATATATGTGTCTATACAATATTTCAACCTGAAGGATTCCTTAGTGATTTGATTATATAAAGAGAAATACAGGACAAATACCTTAATATTGGGGGGGTGTTAAATCTTTTTTTGTTTTTTTTTCAAATTAGTCTTTACATAAGCATGCTGCTGCTTACTTCTGTGGGAGCTTCTGTGGGAGCTCCTTCTGTGGAAAGAAGGGGTCATTACCACGGATGACTATACTGCAGTCGCTCGGAGAGGTAGGGGGGCAGTCAGGAAGGCCAAGGCAGAGATGGAATTAG
>NW_017729025.1:46563906-46565702 GCF_001723915.1 Gavialis gangeticus | reverse complement strand
CAGGTCCCTTCCGACCCTAGAAACTATGAAACTATGAGCTCCAAGTATTTGGTACTGCTTGGGATATGTCTCATGTAGAATAAAGTTAACTACCACTGAAATAAATCAGTTTTATGAGCCTGAAATGTGTCAGTTTTTCAGGTTTAGTTTAACAATTCATCACAGCAGTACACAACTGACTCCATGGTGATACAAAGAAGAATATTGTATCAGTTGGAGTAGAGGCACAATTTCGGACCAGCAAAACATACTGTACCATAATTACACTAAGTGGCCTTTGAATTTTAACAAAACACCACAGAGAATAAGCTTTCAAGAAACTGCCATAGGAACTTCACTGATTGAAAATAGGCAGAATTTCATCAGTTTTCTCTCTCATCTGAAACACGCTGTCTCCAATGACTAAGTGTCTTATCTGAAAGTAGTCAATCCAATGATTGCAACATTCAAATGGAACTTAAATTGTGCTCATACCATAAAGGCAGGGACTTTGCTATGTCCTGAACCATTCTTTGCTGGCACCATTAGCACACAATTATACAATAAAGGACCCAGTTTACTAATGAGCAAAATCTGCATTGCTTCATCAAGCACCGATGGGCAAAATAGCAGATATGGATTTTCACTTGTGGGGGTTGGAAGCCACAAATAAATTCAGCTTGTTGCTGCTGGGTATTAATTAATTTTGCTTTCATTCTGGTAAAATGGGAATCACTTGCCTGCTTGGTTGCCTCATGTGGACAAGAGTCTGTGTGAAATATATATTTAATATATATATTAAAACACTATCCCAAAGATAAATACATTTCTCAGATTCTCTTGATAAAAGGTGTGGTATCAATAACCATCAAGAAATAAGAACAAATACTGTATAGATGGCCTCAGTGCACTAATGGGCTTGAACCCAAATCTGGTAGAATTAGTCACTGGGGCAAGTGATGTCTTTCTTTAATGATAAGTTCAAACTCTGGCCCCTCTGGCAAGACTTGTAAAATATTGTGATGGATAATTCTCAATTTTATATATATGCACACGTGGGCCTGAAAAATGAACCAAGCCCAGCAAACTTATTTTATATAGAACATTAAGTGGCTTTCAGAGGGTAACAGTTTGCGGTCATTAGAGCAGTGATCTACAACAGATAATAAAGGTGCTGCAATCCGCTACTAATTGCTAAAGTCTTTGTCTATCTCTATTCCATTTCCTTTTTTTCTCAGCCCTGTCAAAACTCTGAAACTACATGGATAATGAGAACCTGTTGTTTTAGAGGTTAACCACTTGCTAGTTATAGAAAGGATAAAGAAGAAACCTCATGCCAGGGCCTCTTGTTCCTCTTATTCCACTTTTCCCTTTGCCCCTTTTCCAAGAAATCTGTTCCCTGTGTTCCTTTCCCTGTCAAGGTTTCTGTGTATTTTCCATGGCTTCCAAATACAATTCTCTCCCCACATTATGCTAGGAGCTCTGTGTGTTCCTCATTTCCTTCTTCAGGGGCTCTGTGATCTCCTTGTCCCTCTCACAATGTGGGTGTACCTACATATTCATTAATGTGTTTTTGCTATTGTGCACTAAATTTAGTATCTCTAATCTGAGCTATTAGGTAAATGCATATTAGACTGTCCGAATGTGCAGTAGTGAACATGCACACTTTTTTTTTACTGATGCTTAATGCTCAATAGCCTAATTTCATTGTGCATTAGCGTATTAGCACAATTTTTGCCCTGATACTCTAATCCGCAGTAAAATAGGCTACTGTGCATTAATGCATATGTCTGGACATACTCTATTAGCCCCAATTT
>NW_017729025.1:46558157-46558906 GCF_001723915.1 Gavialis gangeticus | reverse complement strand
CCTAATTTCATTGTGCATTAGCGTATTAGCACAATTTTTGCCCTGATACTCTAATCCGCAGTAAAATAGGCTACTGTGCATTAATGCATATGTCTGGACATACTCTATTAGCCCCAATTTCCTCCTTCATGTCCTTCCCTCCCATTTCCCCCCTTTTCGCCATCTCACCCTACCTCAGACTCAAGTTCTCATTTCATGTCCATACTGTAGTAAGCAAACCATAGAAATGCTATCAAGTTCAATGGAAGGCCTTGTTTTGCTCTGCCAAATAAACCCATAGCTGACAGGAAGATTAGTGAGTGAGGAAATACGGAGATTCTTGGCCACAACATGGAAGTCACCCACATGGGATTCAAGGGGACCTTTAAGCTTTAATTATCAATTTGCTTTAATATAACTTCTAGTATTTATGGTGCTGTTGTGTAAAAAGCAAAAGAAACAGTAAAATATTAGACTACTCAATTCATGGTTGTGTGTAGATAGTAAATTGAACATAATTACTTTGAAGCCCCTAGTATTTGTATTTAACTTGATAGCATAAAATACCACTTAGGGCATGCCTGGATCTACTCTGACTAAAACAAAAAGAAATAATTGTTTCATCCAGGGCAAAAAAATATCTTCTGGAATATTGGTGATGTGTAGGGGTGCACGTGGGTGCATGTGCATGCCCTGAGATTGGCGGTGCATCCCCTATAAGAAGCATCACTAACACTGCCGGCAAAGCCTGCAGGCAGTTGCCACTCACC
>NW_017729025.1:46556285-46557977 GCF_001723915.1 Gavialis gangeticus | reverse complement strand
CCCCCCCCCCCCCCCACCAAACTCCCCAATTCCACCACTGCCACTGCCACCACCACCTGTGGGTGGTCACATGCCCGCCAGCCTCTGGAGGCACACATTGTTTATGTTCTGGAATCTAGACAGTGGATAACAACTCTTGATTATACTACTTTTTAACATCCCTTGGATGCCAAATGGGGGGGCAGATTATTGAGATTAAACATTCTAGGAATCTGAACAGTAAATTTTGTACCCCTGTTATTGATTTCATAGTTGAGGTTTCTGAAAATAAATATGTTCAGCCTCTCTCTTATTGTACCTCTTTGAAACTTTGGGTTTAATTTGATTTTTTTGCTATGTGAAATATGAAACAACACTGAGGGGAAAACAACCAACAATTTAGAACAGAGAAAGAGAGGAAGAGAGAAATTTCAGGGATCCATTAAATTATTTTCTTTTGCATTTTGCCTTCTTTTCCCTCAGTTAGTAAAATAGTCTTTAAACCGTGAGAGGCATGCAGCCTGTCGTTTCCAAGGAAACAGCATCCGAATAAACAAATTGAAGAATTTGGACACATCACCCTGCAAAAACAAGCACACCATGAAATCAAATCTTCTTTGGCTTTGTTAACTGAAAGAGAATGGACCCTGGGATGCACTGGAGATTCTACAATGGCAAATATATTTGACTGAAATTAAACATTAAAAAAAAAAAGTGACTGCACCCAATTTGTTGCCTTCATGCTTGGATGACATTAAAACTCATAGGTATAAATCTGCCTGTAGCTTGTCAGGAAAAGAAACTATATTAAGTTAAGAGATGAGGAAAATAATCAGAGGGTTGGACTCTGCCCATCTTACACTGTATTGTACCTTTGCCCACTGTCTAAAGTACTACACTGAGGAAATTAGGGTGTCAGGAACTGACATTACAGTCATGAAATTACAAACTGCCTCTGCTGTGCTCTCTGCTGTTTTACTAAGGGAATATGCTACAACAGATCTATATGCTATCCTGCTAGGCCCATGGAGTATACTGGGTGCATCTACACATGCCCTCAACTGTGCAGTAACCACCATTACTGTGCAGTCCCAGAGATAAACAGGTCATTTCCAACCCTACTGTGCAGTAGCAATGCACTACTGTGCAATAGCTCGTTGCTACTGAACAGGAGCGTTGGCATCACAGTTCATGCCCACTGACACTATATCACTATAGTGATGAGCTAGATCACCTTATCTTGTCACTATGGCAATATAGCATCTCATGTAGATGTGCCCAGTGACAATGTTCTACTCATTCTCATCCCCCTCACATTGTATTTCATCCCCATTAAGCAAGAATGACATAAAAACTTAGTAAATCCTTCTGTTTTTCATGTGATATAAGAGAAAAAATGGTGGCACAAGGGTGTAAGGGAATGAGGGGATACACCTCATACTGGTCTACAAAGGCTGTGTGAAGCTTCAGGTGTTGATTTGATTTCAAGGAGATTTGGCCCAATTCAGTTGTCGAATTTCCTAATCCAAATTGAATCAGGAGACCAATAAAAAGGTCTGAATCATTTTGAAGGTCTCCAAATCAATTCAGAAAAGATTAGGAAAATTCTGGAGATTTGAGCAGTCCCTGCTTTCCCTTGCAGGGAGCTGGACCCGAATTCCATGCCAAGTAGGGGGCAGGGTGGGCTGGAGGAGGGGGAGAGGACCATGGGAG
>NW_017729025.1:46555699-46556207 GCF_001723915.1 Gavialis gangeticus | reverse complement strand
CTGCTCCCCCAGCCACCCTGAGTGCCCCTGACCCATGCCCGCTCTTCCAACCCACCCCCCGCCCCTCATGGATGCCCCACCTGGACCCAGCTCCCACTTCTTCAACAACAACAAAAACAACAACAACAAAAACAACAAAGTCCCCACTCACTGGCTCCTGCCAGTTGGAGGGGTGAATTCCTCTGCCTCTCACTACCCAACACTATGTGTGGGGCTCCTCCATGAGCCCCCATCCCCTGCCTGTTCTCCCAGCCCCCCCCCATGGCTGCCTCACCCAGCCCCAGCTCCCAGTTCCCAGTTTAAAAAACAAGCAAACAAACCCATCATTGGGGCTTCTGGGGGCTCATGGCAGAGCCCCCCATGCAGTACAAGGCAGTGGGGGCAGCAGGGATTGTGCCGCCACCTGGCAGGAGCCAGTGAGTGTAGAGTTGTTGTTTTTTTTTTAAATGACTGGGAACAGGGAGCCATGAGGAGGGCTGGGAGAGCGGGCAGGGGATGGGGGCTCATG
>NW_017729025.1:46554434-46554812 GCF_001723915.1 Gavialis gangeticus | reverse complement strand
TATATATATATATATATATATATTAGGGCAGTGCAAAGCTTCGGTTCATGATTCGATTAGGAGAAGATTCAGCCTGATTCAGAGGCCAAATCTCCGAATCAGAATCAAATTGCTAGAAGCTTAAAATTTTCCAAATTAATTTGGAGTCTCAGAGTCTCTTGCTTGCTAGTCAGTCATTTGCCTACTCTTTTTGTTCTTAGAAAGGATTGGACAGGATATAGCTTATCTTAGTTTATCTTAAAATCTCTCTACTTAATACTTATCCAATTCATTTCTTTCAATTTATATTTGCTCTCCTTTTTTTTTTCCCCAATACTTTAAAAAAAGAAAGCTCAGTGTTTTCCCTGGCAGTGTGATCCATCACTGTGCAGGGAAGCA
>NW_017729025.1:46552072-46553929 GCF_001723915.1 Gavialis gangeticus | reverse complement strand
CTGCTCCCCCAGCCACCCTGAGTGCCCCTGACCCATGCCCGCTCTTCCAACCCACCCCCCGCCCCTCATGGATGCCCCACCTGGACCCAGCTCCCACTTCTTCAACAACAACAAAAACAACAACAACAAAAACAACAAAGTCCCCACTCACTGGCTCCTGCCAGTTGGAGGGGTGAATTCCTCTGCCTCTCACTACCCAACACTATGTGTGGGGCTCCTCCATGAGCCCCCATCCCCTGCCTGTTCTCCCAGCCCCCCCCCATGGCTGCCTCACCCAGCCCCAGCTCCCAGTTCCCAGTTTAAAAAACAAGCAAACAAACCCATCATTGGGGCTTCTGGGGGCTCATGGCAGAGCCCCCCATGCAGTACAAGGCAGTGGGGGCAGCAGGGATTGTGCCGCCACCTGGCAGGAGCCAGTGAGTGTAGAGTTGTTGTTTTTTTTTTAAATGACTGGGAACAGGGAGCCATGAGGAGGGCTGGGAGAGCGGGCAGGGGATGGGGGCTCATGACAGAGCACCCCCATGAAGTGTGGGGGGATGGGGGGCAGCAGGTATGCCTGGCAGGAGCCGGTGAGTGTGGGGCATTTTTTTTTAAAGAGCCGGGAGTCTGGGGCCAGGCAGGGCATCCATTGACAGGGCTGGGAGAGCAGGTGGGGGATGGGGCCTGTTTGATTCCGAGATTTAGCTGATTCAGCAGTGGCCAAATCTCTGAATCAGACTTGGCTGAATTGATTTGGGACAGTGATTCGAATTACCAAATCAAATCACTGTCCCCTGAATCAGCAGAATCTGGATCCGAAGCAAATACTAGCTGCTTTGCACAGGCCTACAGCCTACTATCTAGGTCTGCATAATAATAATAAAAGATTAAAATCCTTCCTTGACTGACTTCTATTTTTTTATCTCACTTTTTTCATACTGAGAAGCTGAAATCAAGCTTCACAATGCATCCCAAGTCCTTTCTATGTTTCTTCTATATGACATTAGAGAGGAAGGCATTTCTGAGATTGCAGTGATGTGAGATGACTTTTCCATTATCTGGTAGTATCGCAACATGGATGAACAAACTGATTCAGAGACAGTGGCCATGTCTACGTGAGATGCTGACTGCGCAGTAGTCCAAGACTACTGTGTAGTAGTGCTGAGTGGCAAAACCCACAACACAATGCTACTGTGCAGTAGTGTCACAAAAAAGGCTTTCAACTGTGTTACTGTGCAGTAATTCAGTTTCCTGCACAGTCATTTACTACTTGTTTTTACAAGAACTAAATGACCGTGCAGTAATGATTGCACAGTCAGCGTCTCATGTAGACATGCCCAGTATGGACCAACATAAGCCTCGAATTTTTCTTCTGTTCTCTTAGCTCCCCCATCCCACAAAATCCTGAGCTGAATCATGTTTAATAGCCTGAAATGTTCTGGTTTTATTTTGAATTCTTTTCTTTTTCTTTTTTCTGCCACTGAATTCTAGTCTGGAAAAGAACTGAGGAGTTCAAAAACTAAGTGAGAATAGTCTTGTAATATTTCCTGCCAGACTAGGAAGTAGAAACTTCTGGAAAACCCATAAAAACTGTTCGGTCTTGGACCATATTTTTATATACATTTCTGGAGCCACTATGTCAATCAAGCTCTGTTTCTAACTAAGGCTTCAATGTGACATATAAATGATCACCCTGATGATATATAGTAACTAAGATGCTATATATTTCAGTGCAGAGAAATGCCAGGTAATTCTAAGTTAAATCCTAGCTAGCAGTGAACAATTGCTATCTACTCTGAAAATACTGGGTTCTGCTAGGTACCTCCCAGGTTTTAACCAAGGACACTTATCAAGTCCATCCAAACCTCCAAAGCCTGT
>NW_017729025.1:46545400-46551258 GCF_001723915.1 Gavialis gangeticus | reverse complement strand
GGAAGCACACATTAAACACATGCACACACACATAGAAGTTAGAGATTCATAGAAGAAGAAGAGATTCAGAATCAGATTATATATAGTTATTAGTTATTAATATTATTATAGTTAGTTTATGTACAGAATAAAGACAACACACAAGTCAGATAGAGATTCAGATTAAGACTAACACACACAACACACAACTGAGGGTACTACAAGAAGAAGGAGATGTATTATTTTAGGTACACATTACAACACAGAAGAGGAACAAGAAGTACAGTAGTAGTCACACATTCACATTAACAGCACATCACAGAAGAAGACACCATATATAGTTGTTAATAATTAAAGCAGAGTCCCGTGCACACATGCAACACAGAGGAAATAAAACACACAACAGAGTCACACTTCACATTAATAATTCATAGTAAATAAATACATCACAGCAGAGAAGACAGACAGCACACATTTTTACATAGCTCTTAATAATTATTACTGAATCAAACAATCAAAGAAGAGTCCAGTGCACACATGCAATACAGAGAAAATAAAACACACAACCTAAAAGCAGTGACACACACACACACCTTTTACAGCACAGGAAAAATTAATATGAAGTGTGCTAGAAAGGCAGGTGCCAGGTCTTCTGGCAGGTGAGGGAGAGGGGTAGGGAGAGCGCTAGAGCTGCAATTTCCCCCCTCCAAACATAGACATATCCTCTTCCCAACTAGCCATGAGGCTTCTGCTGCCAGTGGAAGCAAGAAGGTGGGAGCAGTACCTGTACCTGATGTCCCTGCATCTGCACCACCTCACCTAACTCCACAAATAGGCACCAGCGGCAGAATGGCTGTCTCCTCCACCCCAATTTCATATCCTAGCATGAGCCTCCTACTTCCAGAGGAGGAGCTGGAGCTGGAACAAAGGGACCTGAGTGCCCTGGCTCAAGCAATTCTGGGGACCGAGGGGGAATCAGAGTTTGCGCTCCACGCCCCTCAAAGTTCCCCTAGACCCAGGTCTTCTTCTCCAGAAAGCAGCACCTTGGAGGAGGTTGAGGTTGTGGAGCTTCAGGCAGTTTGCTCAGCTGAGGCAGCTCCTCCTGCTGTTGCACCTCAGCTTGCTGAGGAGGGGGATAAGGCAGCATCCCCACCCTCAACCCAGAAGTGGGTGAGTAGTGTACTGTGGGAGCACTTTGAGCTGGCAGGTGATCCCAGGTTTGCTATCTGCCAGCACTGCTAAAAGCAGATCAGCCAAGGCAAGGAGGTGAAACACTTCACCACCACATTGATGCTGCTGCATCTCAGGAGGCAGCACCCGCTTCCCCTTCTTGCTGCTCAGCCTGGCACCAGTGCGAGTGTGCCCAAAAGGAAGTCCCCGACTCACTCCAAAGCTCCCGTCCCCCCAAAGCAGAGGCAGGCCACCCTGGAACATTGGGGAAAGGTGGGGCAAATTGCAAAGGCAAGTGAGATCACCCAGACCATGGGGGAGATTCTTGCTCTAGATAGTCAGCCCTTCTCCCTAGTTGAGCAGCCAGGGTTCAGGTGGCTCATGTCACTTGTTGCCCCAACTTGCAAAGTGCCTGCACACACCACCTTTAGCAGGACGGTGGTGCCCTCCCTCTTTAAGGCATGTAGGGAGTACTTGAGGGAGAAGCTGAGCAAGGCAGGGCCGCAAGTAGCTTTGCACTTCACCTCCGACATCTGGAGCAGCCAGGGTGGGAACAACACCTACCTCTCCCTCACAGGACACTGATGCAATCAGTCAGGCATGCGCTGTGATACAGTGAGGGGATGGATTTTCTTTCTTCTTATGCATTACAGCAAAAACAACAGCTGGACCATTTTTTTTTCAAATTTCTTAAACAATTGTTTTGGTTTTTTTTTTCCTGGGCTGCCTTCTTGTGTCAGAATTAACATTATGACTTTGCTAAAGATGTGACAGAATGCAGAAACTAATTCAATTCATACTAGTAGTTTATTAACTTCTTTAAAAGTTAAACAGTATTTTAGATGTCAGTCAAGTGATTTCATTGCAAGTTTAAAAATAAATTTCTTCCTCTCCTTCCCGCCTCCCCTGATGCAATATTAAGAAGTCCACTGCCTTTTTATCTTTCCAGAAAACAAATGAGAACGCTTTATGAGCTGCATCTGTTGTTTTTAACCTGCTCTTTAGTATTTATTTTTAAAGTGAGTTTTGAATGAGTAAATGGTTTGAGGTAAACTCATTCTATAAAACTATATATCTTAAGGGCAGGAATAAACTTTGCCTTTGAGTTTCAGAAACTTGGAAAGATTTTCTCCAGATGTTTTCAGGGAAATTTTCCATGTTGTATAGTTTAGGAATTTAGGGCTCTGTTAAACAATGACTGTAAATGTGGGCTTCAAAGGAACATTATATATATATGTGTACTACACACACACACACACACACACACACACACACCCCCACTGTTTAAAAAATCTCACCAATTTTCTCGTTCTTGGCATTTTTAAGGCTTCTGTTTCTGTTTTGTTCTTTAGGCAACCCAGACATACTTTGTAATATGCAAGTTTGCCAGAGGTACTACTCTGATTTGTATTTATTGTATATTTGGTCATTACACAAATCAATACTGCATATGCATATCTTACTGTGTTACCCCAGTTCATTCTGCTTATGATGCCAACATTTCTCTGCCGTTTGTCCACGTTTCCCTGACATGACTTCCTCAGTCCCTTCATGCCTTCGTGTATTTTTCCCTTGCTGATTTAATTCATGTAAAGCCATTTCCCTGTTCTCCGAGTCCCTCCCTAAGTACTGCTTCTATCATGAGGATTATGAGAAACACTTAACTGATAATGGTTAGTGAGATGGCCAGTCAGAACACTGTTATCTATGTTAGCCTTTTATAAAGATATATTTTTGAAGGTTCAAATTTTCTATTTGTGAGCTTTGCCGTATGTTTATGTCATTCCTGCCATATCATTGATACTGTTATTCTTCACGCATTAGAATAACAGAAAATTAGGTTTGGAAGGGACCAACCCCCTACTCAAAGCAGGACCATCCACAACTAGATCATCCCATCCAAAGTTTTGTCTAGTCAGGTTTTGAAAACCTCCTTGATGGAGCTTCCACCACCTCTCTGAGTACACTCTCACCTTGTTTGAATCACTTATTTGTTGCCTCTTGTTTTAACTTAGGTCATGAAGCTGTATTCCTGATTCCCCACATTTGTCCAGCCCACTGAGAATGCAAAGAATTCCCTAAAGTTCTGTCTGGTTGTAAGTGGGTCGTCTACATTCACTTGCTGATGTTCAGAACAGCAACCATCTTTTCTACATTTCTACATTTCCTCCCACATAGGGATTTTGACTAGGGGTTCTGAACATTAACTGTAATACAAATAATAAAATATAATAACTAAACTATCTCATGAATCCAGTGAGACAAAGGTAATTAAGTAGAATAACCTCCCATCTTAAACATAAAATATAGCCAGGATTTGTGAAAATGGCCTGTAACTAAGTTTAGGTAAGTTAAATTGCTGCTCATGTTATCTTGTTTGACGTTATACTAAGATACTTATGAATGTAGTGGGTTTTGAACCTAGGTTAAGATGCATCATCATCTATCAAACCTACTCTAACATAGTGCGTCTGGTTCAGGAGAAACCCTGTATCACATGGTGATACCGCTGTATTTTGTCTTTAAAAAGATTAAAGTAGGGAATATTAACAGCTGACACAATTATTTAAGAAAGAAACACAGAGTGAGCCTCCTCTGGATTTTTGAAAATAATTGCTTTCTTTTTTTTCACTTTTTCTTCACTTTATCTGTATTTCCTTCTTCCAGCCAGATGCGAAACTTCTCAGCAAGACTAGATGGAGAGACCAATAGCAGTATCATAAAACAGATTGTTCTGAGATTTTAAGTGTAATTTTGCAGACCTGAAAAATTCAAAACAGATTGAATGAAATCCTAAAAAATGTGCAATAGGCAGCAATCCGGCATTGGCAAGGGGGAAAACTAGGTGTCTCAAAACGTTGTTTCCATCTTGTATTGTTATGCTGCTATCATTCTAAACCAGGATTAGGCCTCAAAATTTTAGGTGCTGTTCCAAAAATTGTATTGTCCTGGGATTAGACAAAGAATTAGATTGTGATACAAGGCCTTGTTACACGTGAATTTTAGGTGGCTCCTGGAGCTCCTAATGCCTGGATTGTCCACACATTAACACCTGAAACTAGTTTCAAGCACATTTTAGGCAGTTTAGAGTTACACCATCTTAGGACAGGTTTCTTTCTGATGCATGTTACCCAGCTCATGTACCATTAAGGTGTGGTCACAAACTCCTCACACTTGAGCTACCCAGGTTGCAGTTTTCCAGCATCCCAGGATGCAATGTCCCCTCCCACACCCTCCTGTTTCATGTGGACAGACTTTCTACCTCCTGATCTCTATTGCCTAGGGGGATAAGGGGGTTCTGGCATCAAGCAAACTCTCCCTCCTGGCCCCAGGGGTGTGACCTTCCTATACCTACAGGTGAAAACCCTGTACAAAGAGCCTGAAGAGCACATGCCAGCTAGCCCAGGGCATGGACAGATCTGGGAGTAGGGTGTAGCATGGCCAGAGGGATACAAGATAGGAGGTCAGATTGGTTCCTCATGAGCTGGGGCTTCCTTCCCAGGGCAGAGACAGAATTTCCTCCCAAAGCACCTTCCCTCAGTTCTTCCAGCTCCCAGACACCCTGGAAGCATGACCAGCACCCTCCACGTCACAATCCCAATCCCAATCCCAATTTATTAAAACATGAGATCTTCTTTAATTTACTGACTCTTTATATCTTTTTTTTTAAATTTCTTTTTACTGTATCCTTTAGTGGCTGATTTCCTTCATTTCACTGTCCTTCCTCCATCTCCCATGTCATTACCTTCTCCCATCCCATTAACCCTCTGACTCCAAGATTTATGTTCCCCCCCTACCCTAACCCATCTTGCACCCCCTGCCTCCCCCCCTCTGACACACACACACACAGAGCAGAGGTAGAAGGCTATGGTAGCTCACCAGTGACAACTCACAGCTACAGCTCCTTGTCCAGCACCTGCTCACTAGCCCTCTAGTGGCAAGTCAGAGATGTGCAGGTGTGAAACAGTTATAGAAATTTTAAGCCATAAGGTTTTACTGCTCCATACTCAAGGTAGCACTACAAGTGGCTCAAAGTGCAACATGTAACAAGGCCCTCAGAGAACCACAACCTGCCTCTTGTTTTCATTCCCATTTGTGTATGAGAATAGTGCAGGGGTGGACAAAATATAGCCTGCAGGCCAGATCCAGCCTGCCAGGCAATTTCATCCAGCCTGCAGGGCACCTCTGTAAGCCCCGTGTAAGTCCTGGCCCTTGGTGCCCCTCTTCAAGCTGGCAGATTCCTGCAGGAGGTGTGGCTCTAGTTGCTAAGCAACCCCCCCTCCACCTCAGCCTATCGCACACCCAACCCCAAGCCAGGGGATGCTGCTGAAAAGAAGATGCTGCCTGGCAGAACTTGTGCCTGGCCACCCTGTAGATGTTTCCAGACTCCCTCCCTGTCTGCAAGAGTGGGATTTCAAGAACAGCTCCACTGGGCTGAGGGTTGGAAGATGGGCAGCCATGTGCTATGGGGCTGGGTAAGGTTGGCCGCACATGCTGCTACCATGTGCAGCTGGGGACTCAGGTATGAAAGCAGGAAATGCATGCTTTGAGGCCAAATGGGGCTGGCCCCACTCACTGCCCCTGCATGCAGATCCGGGACTGGCACACTCCAGAGACTCCAAGGATCCCCCTCATCATGCACACACACACATCCACACCCTCTCACACACCCCACCCCCACCATACCTCCAAACACACCCACACTGAAG
>NW_017729025.1:46536789-46545193 GCF_001723915.1 Gavialis gangeticus | reverse complement strand
CCCCCACACTTTAACCCCCCACCCCCCACACCTTCCCAAAGCCCCACCCCAACCACATAACCCACACCCACATCCCTCCATA
Organism: Gavialis gangeticus; assembly: GCF_001723915.1. Classification (NCBI taxonomy): domain Eukaryota; kingdom Metazoa; phylum Chordata; order Crocodylia; family Gavialidae; genus Gavialis; species Gavialis gangeticus. Next base: position 46,545,111 of record NW_017729025.1, on the reverse strand, counting down.
CCCACCCTGCCCATCCACCATACCCACACTGCACACAGCCTCTCACAGCCCACCACACACCCACTCCCCAACCCCTGCCATATACACCCCCTTATCCCCAACATACAACAGACAAAAGTAAGACTGTATTTTGAGCTATTATGCAACCACCTCTAGATACACTATGCAAACACACGTAAATTAGGACAATTAAAAAAAATGACATTAAAACAATTTACAGTAGATGGGGGTTTTTTTGTATATGATTTTTCCCCCCTGTTTCAAGATGGCAACACTGTCCTTCCCAGAAGGAGTATGTCTGGGGCAAAGGGAGGGACTTTTGGAGGCAAAGGCCAGGGGTTAGGGATAGGACTTCCAGTCCCAAGATGGCTACTAGGGTGTGAGGCACCTGTCAAGGGTCGGAGCTACCCTTGCAGCCCTTGACAGCTTGTCCTCCAGCCAAAATAATTGCCTGCTGCGGCATAGTTCATATAGGGCAAGGTGTCACACACCAGTCTAATAATTTGTTTAATACATGCTCCCTTATGCCCAACTGGTTTGTCTTACTGCCTGCAATGGGAGTACCATATCATCCACTATGACACATAGACAGCAGGATACAAACAGCGAGTCATGCTGGATTTTCTTTTCCTTCACCCTCAGAGATGAGTGAATGGGAACCCAGATTCATGAATCTTTTTGTTCAGCACTCCAACCCAAACTCCTTTGACTTCAGCTAAACCCCAAAATAGACCATTCCAACAGCATTCTGTACATCAGCAAAAGGAAATGTGGGCTGCTTTTCATTTATTTTGTCATTTATTTTGTCATCTCACGTTCTGAAAAACATAGGCTTCACATAGTTAGAGAATCAGATAAGATTGTGGAGGATGTCAATAGATTACAAAAGCCCTGGCTTGTTATTGTAATGTAATTATGATAAGATCACTTTCTTTATGCTCGCAACCAACATACAGCTATAACTTACAGAAGCTGGAATGCCTCCTATTTAATAATAAAGGCAGCTGTCAAATTTATGGAGATGTCAGAACAGATAAAATCCCTGAAAGCTTGCTTAGCTTTGACAAAGTGTTCTTTTCCAGGAAAGCTGCTGCCGCCACTATCACATTAGATAAGATTAAAAAAAAGAAGAATAATTTTCATTTGAGTGATCTGGTCTTTGTAAATTTCAGATGTATTTCTAATAAAGGGAAGAAGAACTAGTATGCATTTAGTGGGATCCAAGGCATTCTTAATTTTTGTTTATATATTTCAGCCTTTATTTTTACAACTATAGTAAATTATTTTAAATCTACCTAGATCTAGCACAACTATTGAAAATGTAGGTTACAGACCGCTTTGCTTTCTTTTATTTGCCTGAACCATTTTACTATCCCTTCAACAGTCCTAAATATATTTGTTACACATATATTTGATTTTGTTTTGTTCTCAGAAAGAGAAAACGATGTATTGTTCCCTTAGAATGATTGACAATAGCCTCCCTGCAATACAATCTAACATACCCCAGAGGAAATTATGTCATATAAGCCACAAGGGACAGTACATTTTTAAAACAGGACAGTACAGATGGGTGGCCAAATATAGTTCAGCTATAGCTATGTTTAAAACCAATGCAGGCTATCTATAATGACAAGTGGGTCCTGCTCCTACTCTCATGATAAGAGTTTACAGCAGATCTAAATGGGAGCAGACTAAAGCTGTCACATAAGAGGTGGATGGAATAGGATGGATTAGATTACACTGAAAAATTATGACCTTCTTAACTCCCTTGGATGGTTTGGAGAGAAGGGAAAAGAGGAGAGATACATTGGGGCATGAACATGAAAGAAATTATTCTATCATCAGGAAACTTAGAGATGGAAAAGATCTGTTAGGTCACAGCTAGTTTCTTTTCCTACCAGTGAGGATTTTCACACAGGCTTCATCTACTAGAGCTTTGTTCATTCTAAACTGACTTTTTTCAAAAGATATGACTTCTACCACTTTCCTTAAGAGGTTCATATGCTCCTCATGACCTGTGAAAGTTCTGTGTCAGAAAGCAACTTAAAAACATATAATCTTCATATTCATCCTAAATATTGATTTATTTAATTTCATCCCATTACTGCTAGTTATCCATCCTTGAAGAGAAAGAGAGAGGGGGAATGCTTTTTAATATTGATTTGAAAAAGGGTAGGAGATACAATCAAAAGCCCTTGTCAGGAAATGATTAGAACTTATGGAAGTGTGAATAGTTCTATGTGAAGCCAACCTCTAAAGCACAAGCAAGCGCCTTTTAAAATTACAGGCAGCGGAATCCACAAACCACTTCATCTATTGACCTATGGCTTAACTTCAAGAAAATATCTGTATGGTTTTGAGTAAGAAGAGTTTCTTTAGTCCTATGAACAGTGACAGAACTGAGAAAGAATAAAGCATCTTTTTTCCTTCCTCCATCACCTACAGCACATAACAAGTTGTATATACTTCAGATGCATATGACAAGAAAGATAAAAATAACAAAGTTAAGGCACTTACAAATAATTTGCAGGTAAATACAAATGTCTTAAAGCTCAGTGGTATTTACAGACTCGAGTTTCAGAGTATGATATTCCTATAGCAACACAAGAAGTTGCTGTTACAGGATACAAAGTTGTTCTCCTTTCTTTAAAAAAGAAGACTTAGAATATTGAAGCAAACTGCCCTTAATTTACTGAGATTTGTGATCCAAGTTGACAAGATGACGAGTGTTTATAGAACTACACAAGATAAATACACTGAGAAATACAATAAGAAATGGCAAGTTGTAGCATCCTTATTGGAAAAAAAACCTTCTGTGGGATATGTGCATACCCACTCATGTGCATATACACCCACAAGTTAGTCTTAAACCTACTTTATCAAAAAGCAGCAAAAACAATGCACCACGCATTTTGAGATATGATACAGAAACACCAAGAAGGGAGATTTCTTATTCATTCCAATATATCATAATTTCCCCCTCTCAGTCAGTAGCTTAATATTTTCTCTGTACATCGATCACTAAATATTAGGAGCATTTGTATTATCTGTCTTCTGAATAGAGATACTGGCAGTTAATTTTTGTTTCCTTTTCCTTAAAATGGAGGCTCTTTAGTGATACTGGCAATAGTAATAAAGGCCTGATGATAGCTAGCACTACCTGGTAATGTTAAAGTGATCTGCATGTCGTCCAGATTTTGTTATCTGTTTTTCATTGTGTATAACAACTGTTTATCTTCTTTGATCTCTTAAACCCACCTTCCCCTTTCAGTTCCTTTCTCTATCTACTGTATTTAAATTACTTTATTCCTTTATATTTAGTACCCTGCATCTAAAAGTAATTTAATCACTTCTGATGAAGCAGGCTGTTGGTTTTGATGCTCATGTCTCTTTTAATGGGTTAATTTATTACAGAGGGCAATTACTGGCTGGCAGGCCACTTAACAAATTTTGTTGAATTGTTGAGGGCCGCACACACAAAATATTTCAGAAGTATCATTTTAACAAATTATAGATTAAAAACAGATCTTATGATAAACTTCAAACATCTACTATAGCATATTTTCATTTTATTTAAAAAAATAACATTTTTCCCAGTTTACATGTTTTTGAGTAGTGTAAATAAAGGCAAGTGCATAAAGTCTTAGTCTTATATAATGTGGAGGTTGGGGTGTCTGTGGAGCAGGTTTGGGGGAGGATGGAGGTGTGGAGTGGTGGGGGGGGGTTCCCATGCACTTGGTCCTGGGAGCTAGATGGGTATGGGGGAAGGAAAGGAGGCAGCAGGTGCATGCAACAAATCTCCTCTGGGTGGTGCAGTGCAGGTGCAGTGCACCCTCACAACCAGCCCATGGCTTTCCCTGTGGCACCCAGCATGGGACTGAGCCTTACCTGCTCCCACCAAGAGTAGCCCACACCATGCTCCTGTCTGCTCCCACTAATGCCCTTGGCCCTGACCCCAGCCCCAGCCAGTGTGCACAGTTTCCAAGCATAACTGCTCCCACTCCACCCACTTGGCATGATGAGCAGCTGCCTGTGGGTGACCAAGTCTCACAATGGGATTGTAGAGAGGCAGCAGCTGGGTGCCAGACTACCAAGCGTTGACCCTGAGATGGTGCAGAGTCACTTGGAAGGACTGGATGCGTTTAAGTCGGCAGGCCCAGATGAGCTCCATCTGAGAGTACTGAAGGCACTGGCTGATGTCATTGCACAGCCACTGGCAAGAATATTTGAGCACTCGTGGTGCATGGGCCAGGTCCCAGAGGACTGGAAAAGGGCCAATGTGGTCCCTATTTTCAAGAAGGGGAGGAAGGAGGATCCAGGCAACTATAGGCCAGTGAGTTTCACCTCCATCCTTGGCAAAGTCTTCAAAAAGATTATTAAGGCTCATACATGTGAGAGCCCAGCAGGAAAAATTATGCTAAGGGGAAACCAGCATGGGTTCATAGCAGGTAGATCATGCCTGACTAATCTGATCTCTTTTTATGACCAGATTACAAAACACTTGGATACAGGAGTAGGGGTTGACATCGTTTACTTAGACTTCAGGAAGGCCTTTGATATGGTGTCCTACCCCATACTGGTGAACAAGTTGAGAGGCTGTGACTGGAGGAAGAGCATTAGATTCTCAGTATTTTCTAGTCTGTCCTGATTGTAACATACCTTGCATGTAGAATGAAACCTTGATTACTTCATGTAAATGTTGAGTTTCTAATGATTAACACAATGAAATTTTATATTGCCATTAAATGATAGGATTGCATTGTTTTATGTTTTCAGTAATAACAACCTATGGTAAAACATGAAAATGGCTTGATTTTTGAAATTGTTGACAACAATGTCCTGTGTTATTTTCTCTTGTTCCGTTTTAAGAAGACATGCTGTCCAGGGGAAGCTATATAGGAGAAGGAGATGGATAGCAAAGCAGTGAACTTCCCCCTCCTTTGGAATGTTCTTTCATTTATTATCATAACATATATGCTTAAATGCTTAAATCCAAGTTTACACTGGAAGGCAGTAATCTTATCTCAGAGGCCTCCTGGCTCCATCAGCCTCAAAAGCAAAGCTTGCATGGTTTGTCATTGTCACCAGAACTCTGATAAAATTATAGCCACCTTTAAAAATGCAGCACCAGCTATACATCATTTCACATATACATTTACAGTCTAAAATGTAAATTTAAGACATGCTAAGGTTTGACACAAACTGACAAAGGCTGGGAAGTTCAAAGTTAAGAATGACATTTCATCCATAATTTACTGCTCCATTGTTTTTAACTCATTTGCTGTCCAAGATAAGTGAGACTCTACAAATGAATATTGATAGGCAGAAATGTCACACATCTTGACATTATAGAATCATAGAAATTAGAGATGGAAAAGATCAATTAGATCATCTCATCGGTCTTCTGGTCAAAGTCATTCTTACAGTGAACTAGTTAATTATGATTTTATCTAATCCAGTGTCCAAGTAACTGAAGTACTACGGTTTCTCTATTTCCCTTAGGACATTGCTCAACAACTCAGTAGAAATTGCTCTTGCTTTCTTTTACTCTTTAGTTTATCATGCTAAAATTATCTTCTTCTCCAACTGTTTTGACCATTGCTACTTGTCATCACTTCAAAGTGTGGATGAGAGAACTCAAGCTTAGGATGGGGATTAGGAAAACTATTCAGAGACTCTTCCCCTCCCTTTTTTCTTCTCTTAAAGGTTAAACTCATTGTTTTTAATTAAAAATATTAAAAATCAACTTTTTTTGAAGCCAAAGCGTTCAGTTTATAGGGGGGCAGTTCTTTTTTGGAGGGGTAGGGGAAAGAACAATACTCAAGTCTTTGCAAGAGGAAGGGTAGACAACATAGGAAAGAAGCACTTGGAGGATTCAAGAGTGTACTGATTCTACCCATGAATATTTTCTTGCCAGAATTTGTTACACTTGAGATGACTCACTGACTCTGGCTGCTTGCAGACATAAAAAAACCCAAAAACCCAGCATAGAGAGGAAGCGCGTTAGTTCAACCCGGCTCTGCAGCGTCTGTATAGATCATGTGCTTCAAAGGGGCTTTTTGATGCCTTTGCCCAAAGCTGATTCAATCAGCTATTAGATAAAAGTGCCAAAAAGCCCTGTTGAAGTGCCCAATCTATACAGATGTTGGGTGAGTTGGGTCAAACTAATGTAACGCCTCTTTTGAACATGCACTGTGCTTGGTGCAGGGGCACACTGAGATTAAAGTGCCATTTCCCCCCCTAAATCTGCAAGCAGACTGTGACTGAAAAAATCAGTGCAGGTTTTGTTGCAGTTTTCTAATCCTCTCTGGGAATGGTGAGACTTAGCTTGCCATCTGTCTCTTTTTAGGATGACTCCATTTTCTATATTCTATATTATTAGTTTGCCCCAGATATCTCTTTGACAATATTAATTCTGGGGGACAAGGAATGCTCTACTTGTGGGTAGAAATTTTTGTTTACTGTTATACCAAATGCTTGCTATAATGTCAGCACTGACATTAAAAGCAGACATTAACAGAAAACAAGAAAATCTTACCTCTGCTTACAGCTGGAAATCTAATCAGAGAACACTGGTCAAACACAAAAGACACCCTTATGAAGGTGTTTCAGAACAGCCTGCAGATAACACCACTTTGCGTACAATCAGAAACATAGCCTCCAAGTGCAGACACCACCACGTCAATCTGCAGCTCAGCAGATGGAAGAAAAACCCCGTAAGCATCATCATATGCTGGAGTTAGGTTCTTGTCTGTACTTGAAACAGAGAATTACACATACAGAGAGAGCACTTTAAGTGACCTTTACATTAAGGTTCTCTCAGAGATAACAGCTCTGTTCCTTGGCCTTTAAAGATATTTACAAACCCCTCCTCTGTAATCAAAATCACATAAATGTTCAAGGGCAACTCAAGGAAAATTCCTATTAAAGTCAGTGAGAGGTGTGGCTGAGTAAGGGGCAAATGGAAACAGAATTTGGACTTCCAGATTTTGCCTCTGGAGTTTACCAAGAGCTACAGTAAGGATGTACCCAATAATCAGTGCTCTAGGCCAGTTATTTTTCTGGTCCATTGGGTTAAAGTTCTTGAGACGAAATAAGTTTAATAGGACCTTGTTCTCTTAGCTATTCATAAAGAGAAGTAATAAACGTCTGGTAATTATACCTTAGGGAGCTGTAAAGAAAGAATCAGTGCACATAGGCCTGTAGTTATGCAGCAGCTCTACTGCATTTCTGATCCCTATTTAGGAATTTAAACAATTACATTACCTTTCCTTACTGAAGACAGATAAAACACACTCGCTCCTCTTAGGGATATGCCATTTTCAGGCAAGATGCTATGATGAGCATGATGCATCATTAGTTTTTTTTAAGGAGGGAACAGGGACTTTAATAAACTAGAAACAGATGAAAATCTGTGGTTCTCTCAGCCGTACAAGCCCTAGATGAACACAGAACCCAATAGGCCAACCCAATCAAAGAAAGATCAGCTGAGCACTAGAAAATCACAATGACTATTTCCCTGGGTGCGTCTTACATGTGCATTAAGGCACTTTTCCTAATGCACATAAAATTCAGTATTTCCAGTGTGAGGCACTAAACAAATGTGCATTGGGCTACCCTAATGCACAGTAATGAATGAACACTTTTTTTACGTGATGCTTTAATGTGCAGTAAAATAGGCTACTGTGCATTAAAGTGCACATGTAGATGTGCTCCGTGGCTACCAGGGGTGATGTAAAAGAAAGGAGATTTCCTAAATATTTTTTATGGCTTGTGGTTTTCATGCCAGAACCATTCTTTTGGCTTTTTCTGGTTAACTTAAGACATAAATCTATCAGCCAGAAAAGATGAAAATGTATTTATGATCCTTTATATTTCAACCCTGACTAACGGTGTCTAACATGCTGGACATCTGATGCTGATATATGTGCTATGAGGCACCTGTAGGAAGGTTGTCAAATTTGAGGGCCACTGGCAAAGAGAGGACATACATTTCAGAGCATTCTTCACAGTTGTGGAGTCAACACCCCCCTCCCCCTCCCCACACACACACACATTTCATTTATTAACAGCCAGAAACCTGACTTTTGATGGGCTTGTTCTTACTTTCAGTCTGTGTGAAGACACATGAAACTTTTAAAGTGGATTACCAAAAGAATGTCAAGTCAGTTATAGTTTATATTACAGACAATCAGATATCCAGCCAGAGGGCAGAACGTATTTCCCCAGAAAAGTAACGGAGCCACAATACGTACGTTAATTATTTCAGTAGGATCAGGCAGAACCATTAAAACTCCTATTTTTCTATGGTTGGATGTCCTA
>NW_017729025.1:46528055-46531789 GCF_001723915.1 Gavialis gangeticus | reverse complement strand
ATGGTTCTGCCTGATCCTACAGCTCAGCAGGGAATCGCAGACTAGACCTGCTACAATCTCTCTGCCTCTGCCTCTCTCTCTCTGTTCTGTAATGGTCAGTGGGGCACCAAGCAGTTGAGTACGCAGGGGACAGAAGTTATTCCCAAAACTTTTAGCTCACATGAGACCTACTCTTTTAGGGTGTAAACAATGTTTGTTGCACCTGGTCTACAATCCCAAAGTAACTGGCTATAAGCCATGTGATTGTGGACTGGAAGTAGTGTGTACAGACTTTCACAAGTGCCAGGAGCCATGTAGTGAACCTGATGTAAGTAACTTGGGGTGGTGAGGGACAGGTAGGATCAGTGGAGGATAGCATGTCTAGAGTGGGAGCGAGGGGATGGGAAGGCAGGATCTAGATGGGACCAGAGGGTCTGTGGGTGGGGTGTCTGGTAGGTCTGGGGTAGGAGAGTTGTCTTTCCTAGGATGGCGGGGCTGAGGGTTTAAAAATACCTTGGTCAGGGCTTGGGTGGTTGGAAGAGTACAGTCCAGGGACTGGGTTGAGGACTGGGCTTTCCCAATGCTGGAGCTGTACTCTGAATCCATGCAAATGTTCCCTGGATCAGGTTAACCCATTCCTGATCTAAGTTAGTTCACCCTCTCAGGTGAACTAACTTAGATTAGGACTGCCATTTTTGGTCTGATTTAAACCCCTCAAACATCTGCACAGATGGGCATTTAGATAGACCTAACTACAGTTAGGTCGATCTAAATGTAATGTCTGCACATGCCCTTTGGAGGTGGAAAGAGTTGAGTAGATTTATGAGGGTACATCCTTGTAGTGATGAGGGTGGTTCAAAAACTTCATATTAAAAATGTGAGGGGGTAGCCCAGACATTTATCAGTTCATAGCACAAACATTTTCTTCTTTACACAGTCATTGTACTCCAGGGCTGAAAAATAGAACACATTTAGGTGCCAAACCACAAGGTTTGATGGCCATACTTTATGCATGTATACTGTAGTGCTGGTCATTCTCAAGGATACCAGAGTAACCTGAGTCCTTACTCATTCTGCCCTGAGTTACACAGTGTAAGTTACACCCAGGATACTTTGCTGAAGTTACTTATATTGCAAAGTATAAATACAAACAGAATTTGATCCAAATATATGTAGCTCATATTAAAAGCTCCAATGACTGACTCTAAAATTTCATAAAGAAAAAGCTGTTTCCCTGAGTGAAAAAAGGAAAAAAAGCCCAAACATCTGGAGCCATTTACTTTTTTTTTTTAGTTACGTTTTTCTGCAGCTTAAAAAAAGGTTTAAATCAAGTGGTTTGCAAAAATTATTTAAGGAAAAATAAAACTGACTCTTAAATCTGATGCCAGGTTTTAGCTCAGAACAAATTGTTATAGTGGAGTATTAAATGGAATAGAAACACATTGACAGATCTTTTACCTTGGCTTTGTTATAATCAGACAGGTCTACAACAAACTGAACTAAAAAAGGGTGACACTTTCCAATATCTGCTGTTGCAAAAATGTCACAGCAGCAAACATGGATGTCTACAAAAGTCTGCTCAGCTGCACTGAGGATGAATACAGACCACAGTCAATTTTGTTAATTCAGCATCTTCTGATGCATTTCTCATACTGTGTTGCAAATTTCTCATTGAGGTGCATTGGAAAGCAGACATATACTATCAATGACTGTCATATACAGAAATCTCTGCTTATCATTTTCTGTAAAATTGGAAGGCCCATCTGCAACATATCCTTTTTTTCAAATCCTGTTTGACTTCTGGCTTTATTTAAAATAAGACTGAACAAAATATCCATAATATAATATGAAAACTTTATATTGGTTGTTTTCACATTCAGATTTGAACGAGAGAAATTCCCAGAAATCCTGAGATTTCTGTGTCTGTGTCTTTCCCCTTTTTTGGCCTCTGTTTGTAAACAGAATAAAATAAACTTGTTTTCACACACAAATGTTTCTGCCCTGAAAAGCGTATCTCAGGTGGATCAAACCCTCCGCTTATTTTCAACATTTCATTAAAGTAAAGGTCAGCAAGCAAATCAGTAGCCAGTAAGCGACATTTCTTGACAAAGCTAGTTTTAGTGTTACTAAATTTCATGAGTGTTTTTTATGCAGGAGGCAAGAATTTCTTAGGGTGATATATTGTATTAGACCAGCTATGTAGTTGGAATAAAGTTTCAAGTGCAAGACCTTCTTTGTCAGATCTCTAATCTGAGTGTTTTTTGTCAGTTTTACAAACTATAGTTAAACAGCTTTTACCATGATGCTTAAACATGCTTCTTAGCTAGTAGCCTGCATGGAGCAAACAGTGGATCTGAAATACTCCAGGGCTTGTCTCAAAAAGGTTATGGGGGAAGCACATGAAAACTGTCCCCGTTTCTTTACCTTTCACAATGGCATTTCAAGCCAGAAGTCCATTTCCTCTGTTGAACTTCATGGGATGGTCTCTCTTCCTGTGCCCCTCAAACAGCCAATAGACCCAAATGGGCTGAGGAAGGGCAGAGCAGGGAGTCTTATGAACTGGGGAAAATACGATGGGTCATGACAGCAGACACAGAGAACAGGAGAATATATCTAGTGCACAAATAGTGGTCATAACAGAAGTCAGTCTGCCCACAAGTAGGGACTCCAGAAGGAGTTTTTCTCATAGGCAGAATTCTTTTTGATACAGTGCAGCTCAGTCCACTCCAATACAAGGCCATGTCTAAATTATATGGTATAACTGAGTATTTATTTCTAAAGGACAGTACTGTGAACACTGATTACTGAACAAATACTGCTGATATTAATTCATCTGAATTCAAAAATTAAAAAAGGGTTTGGCATGAAGTCAAACAAGGTTATTACCCAGAATAAGCACTTATGTGTGTTTCAAGAAATGACTCTTAGATTACTCTATGTACATAGCAAAAGGTCCACCACTGAACCACATATTAATGAATACTGCTGTTTGTTACTTCTCAATATTATGTTAAATGGATATGCTACTATATGGAATCATATTCAGAGCGAGAGAGTGCAAGTGGTAGAGGAGGCTAAATATGAACTTTATTTTTTCCAGGTCCTGTCCACCTGGAGGACTTTTTATCATTGAAGAAAGAATTTTACCTTCATGGTAAAATTCCCCAAGTGCTGTTACTCAGATGTCAGAGGACAAAAAACCCCACAGTTTTGCTGCATGTCCTACTTTCCTGCTGTGTACATAGTTGCAAATACCACAGGCATCATTGCCACTGTGGTTTCTATATAACAGAGATCATTTTTTTTCCTCTTCTGGCATTTGCAGACAGTATCAAGAATGCTCTGTTGTACCTCCCATAATTATACCTCCTTCTCCTACTCTATTTCTGTTGCCCTAATAATATTCTTAAACAAAGATGCTTTGGGCAATGCACTTAGACACAACTTTCTCTATTTAAACATTCACAGTTTCTTTCCAACCTTTGTATAGACTTCAGTCTAATGGTTCAGCACTTATTAATTCCAGATGCTAGTCTTTCCTACCTACAGCCAGGTATGTTTCAGCTGCATTTGCAGTCAAGAAAAAATAAGTAAATAAACATATATGTATAAAAGAAAGAAATGTGTGTGCATGTGTGTTTGCAGTCAAGGAAAAATAATTATGTAAACATATATGTATAAAAGAAAGAAGCATGTGGGGGGTATATATATATACACACACATACACACACACACACACACACACACACACACAC
>NW_017729025.1:46517187-46523055 GCF_001723915.1 Gavialis gangeticus | reverse complement strand
GAGAGAGAGAGAGAGAGAGAGAGAGAGAGAGAGAGAGAGAGAGAAATCCAACTAATGTTCCATACAGCCAAGCTGTAGACTTATAAATTCCTCACTCTAATGTTTAGGTACCTCTGAATGGCCCCAACTGCTACCACCCAGGGGCCTAAGTGTTCTGCTCCATACATTGAAATCTGAAACCTTCAACAATTTCACAAACAATGGGTCCTTAACCAAGAACATACGTTCACCAGGCTGCTATGTAAGGCATGAAGTATCCTGGGGATGGGGGAGGAGGACACTGGGTATTTTGTTTCAATGAAGGAGGTTACACAGATATTAATTCAGGAGCTTCTTTTTTTCCCCTGTTTCAACTACAGTAAACTTTCATTTTATTAATTGTGTCTGTCTGTAGCTACTCCTTATGAAATTACACATACCCCATATATATTATACACTCACACACACGCGTTCACATCTGCCTTTACTATTGTTTACTGAATTTCAGTTCAATGTATTTTGAAGATTGCAAAATAATTTGTCACAGCACTGTGGGAATCTCCCTAGTTGTTGTATGACCTGCATAAATTACAGAGAGAAAACAACATTTTAAACATATTGTCTAAGTCTTCAAGACACTATAAGTTTAACCACTTTAACTATCTCTAGAATTTAAGATTCCACCACTCCCCTTGGGAGACTATTCCACAATGTAATAAACTCCACCTTTAAGAAATTATTTTGATATAATTCAGCCCACATTTTTCTTTGTTTATGTTCATGATCTTAGAAAATTTATTAATTTGATTGATCTTTAGCCTGGGGGTATATCATGACTTCAGATTTCACACAGAGCTCTCGAGTTCGTTCCAAAACTGAGGAAACAATGGCATGATAGTCCCATTTTCATCATAATGACATTGCTGGCAGCTTTGTTTCTTCCTCTGTTGCTATTTGGTAGTCATTTTGCATTTTTTCTTCGAAGGAGAGAAGCCTCATAGTTTCATAGGATTTTACAACTCTCTGTATCCTTCTATGACTGTCTGTATGGTTGTTTATCTATCGTTCCATCAGGGTATACAATTTTTTTTGGCTGTAGGTACAGTTGAATTCAAGCCTATCTTAATGAACGTCAAGCTGAGCTCAACATTTTTCCTAAATTAGGTTGAGCCTGAACAACAAATCTGAATACTGAACTTCATACAAACTCAGATGTGCACTGAGAATAAATTACTTCATGGAATCTAATCCTTAAATCTGGTTCTGAATTTGTCTGAAGTTCATTGTATTTTTATTAAGGATTGGATCCAAAGGCTTGATTTACTTCCATTCATATTTTAAAACAAAAAAGGTCTTAGACAAAACATCATACCTGGACAATTTCCACACTTGAATGAAAGATAAGATCCAGATATGAATTACTTGTTTTACGTTACCAGTGTTTCTCCAACGAGTCTAAACAAACTTCTACATATGAATACCGCAGTTTTGGGGAAAGCTCCTTAAAGACTGTAAATCAAGTCCATCTCCATTAATTAGTTATGAGAACAAAATCTTCTCTTTTGCCATTAGTCTTTTCTGACAAAGCATTTTCCAAATACATTATTATTATTACATTGACACTGAGTCCAACTAACTCATTGACTAGTGTAGACACCATAAAAACACTGCTCCAAAATTCAAATATATTTCAACCACACTGCAAAGGTTTATTGTGCAGCTGAATTTTCACCAAAAATTAGCTTGATCTTTTTTCAATTTAAATACAGCAGAATGAATAGGGGGAAAACACTTCTATACTCATTGCATTTGAATGAATTTATGCTTATTTTCCACAAATATCCCAAACTAGTACTTTACTAGCAAGTTCATTTACAAAAAGAAAACATACTGGGCAGTTCTACACGTTCATTATTGCACAGAAGTTACTGCGCATTTAATTTAGTACTTACTCAATGGATTACTAACCAAATGCACAATAACTACAATTATTGCGCAGCTGCACTGGTGCATATTTTTTTAGTGATGCGTACTGATCAGTAGCCTAATACTACTTTGCAGTGGCATATTAGCATGATTTTTGCCTGGCAGTATTGTTAAACTACTACACATTATGCGTCTTGTGTAGATGCACCCACTGAAAGCAAATTTTGCTCAATTACTTTTTTTGTAAATTTAACATTTTAATTTTTTATCCTGCTAGATAGCTTGATGATTCATCAGGTGCTACATAAATTAGAAAGGGACATAGTAGTGATGAACATAGTAAAAAAAACCCTACTTAGGTACATAGGTAATAGCCAATACTAGTTTTAAGAACTCAAGAGAAATTTCTGAATATTTTAACAACTTAAACATTCTGTGAACAGCTTATAAATGTAGAAAGCAGGGGAAAAATAACTGATTACAAGCTGTCGTTTTAGTCTGGAGTGGTCAGACCCATCTATATTCCTGCTCTTTAGTATGAGAATTTACAAGCATCTGCACTAATTGTCCAAAAGTAAATAAATAAATAAACACCATAAAATGGCTAACAGGGCAATATGTACTTCTTACTTACCCACTCTTCTCTGCTACCCAGAGTTTACCTTGGGGACTCTCCCACTGTCTTTATTAGCAAACCTTGCACTATCCTGCTGAGCCACCAGGCCTGCTCTTTCTCACTGTGATTTTATTGAAAATTTCCAACATACCTGCTAGAGTTCTAACAGATGAATACTCTTAATAAACCAAAATCAAAGGGCCTCTTCAAATACTTTGTAGCAGCTATTTCAAGGAAGAATAAGCCAGCAGGAAAGGGACCTGGATACAAGAAAGAGAAGGAGGGTAGAAAGCTTAGTGAGACAGGTGAAGTTGTAGTCTTATCTTCTCCACAGTAGCCTCTTCAATGAAAACATCTGAAAAGGCAATGTGCTGAAAATAATTCTGACAGTCAGCCTACAAGAGAACCTGCTTCGCCACTGCTAAGATAGAGAATAATGCTGTCTATATACAGTGCCCTGTACCTTGAGGGCAATAATAACTTGCCTCTAAATTTCTGGCCTGGTGCTAAGTTTGAAAATTCAGATATTCTGACACCGTCACATTTCTTTTTTTAGAAATAACTAAGGGAACCTCACAGGCACCTTTCACACCTACAGTTGTTAGAAGACTAAACAATGACCTTTTATCTGCAGAACTCAGAGTCTTTTAGAAACATTAGTTAAATCAGTCTCTCGGGTCCCTTTATGAAGCAAGTCCCGTTAACATGCAAAACGGTACATAGGGTGTGCCATCACAAACTCTTGCATAGGTTAGTATGTCCCTTAATGTTTTGCATAGATTTCAAGTTCATTATCAGAGATGAGTCAGTGGCTTGAATAAGGTAATATCCAATTCAGAATTTTGCCCTAAATCGAAAAGAGCCACAATCCTTTTGTGCCTTTGCCCTAGGCACCTTGTGTGTTCATGGGGAGATAACTGTGGGTGCAGACAGAAGCGCAGCTCCCAGCTATAACTCAGAGTGTTTCCTGCAAAGTGGTCTGAGTTATAATGTTACTCCAGACTAAACAGAAGTTCACTGTTGGTTCCAGGGGAGAAGGGACTCTAGCTGCTGGCTGGGAGCCTGCAGCCAGGTTCCCATAGCTGGGGCTGTCTGCCAGTGCTCACTGTTTCCAGAATGGAAGGGGGGAAAGGCAGTGGGGGGAGCTTGTTTTTGGGGCTCCCCAGCTTGTGCTGAAGGATGATGTGGGTGAATTGGAGCCCCACCACCTGGGGGCTCCAATATACTTGCCCCACCCTCCTGCAGGGGCTGAAAACCCCCCAGACTGCCTCTGCTCCCTTTCCCCAGTCCCATTCTGAAAACATCAACAGGCTTGGAGCTCCACAGATGCAAGTTACGGAAGATCCTACGTTTTTAAACATCTTTATCTGATACCTCATACAATGAGGGGTCAGAATTTCACACAATTGGTCATTTTTGAAGCTGTCTGCAGCCTTGTACTTGTGTTGGATCACAGCTATGCTCTGCTTTCTATGGCCAGATCAGGCACAGATTGTCACTTCTGCCTGCACCCTCCATGACTCAGTTTCCTAGCAGCAGAATAAGGATTTTGTTGATCTCCACCCTTTGTCTATTTAGACTGAAGCTCAGTGGGACAGCAGTGGGGCCTAACTATGTGTCTTGTACAATGCTGGATTCATTTTGGACCTGTAAAATTGAGTTATTTGTGGGTGCATGCATGCATTTTCATATGTAAGTTCAAAAGTTACTTTTCTTAAATATGCAGGAGAATAAACTTAATCACCCAAGGGATTGCAGCAAGTGACTACTTCAGAAATTGGATGGTTCAGAAACTTTTGCACTGTATCAGCATGTGCATTGTGGACTTTTGCTGCTCATCATGGTTGGCAAGTATGATCAGACACTGCAAAACTTTGTGTTTTAAATTTAGCCTAAAGAAGGATGGCTAAAATGATGGATATCACTTTAAAATTCTAGAGAACACTGAAAAACTAGCATTTTGTGGTATTCATCCTTAATGTGGAAAAAGGGTAAAAAGAGGTCAGAGGCAAATGGAAATTGATTACTGGAAAGACAACCATAGGCTGTCTTTATTTTTTTTTTCTGGCATCTCAAACTGAATGTGGGATAATAGGAAAGGGGCGTTGGGAGGGAGAGAAAAAAGGGTTGGGGGAGGGAAGGAGAGAGACAGAAAACGCCTATTCTTCCTGCCATCATGAGCAATTTACAATGTTTACCCAAAGCAGCCTGTTGTAATTTGTGGGGAAGACCGAAAACAGTTGAAATGTCTCAAATGCTCCCACTTCAAACTGCCAAACATGATCATCATTGGCTCAGAGTTGTCACAGATGAACTTGTTAAGCCCCCGCCTTTCATTCTGTAGGTCTAGGGGTTGCTGTCCCATGGGACAGGGGGCTCATTTCTATGCCCTCAATGTACAGCTTTGCTGAGGTCTGCAGTTTGTAGCCGGGGTAACCCATGGAGCTTGCATCAAAAGCAGCCTGCTTGCCGGCTGGTAACAATCATACATTTGACCATATAACTTTTGTGACTTTAAAAAAGAATGTCCTAATTAAACTTTGAAATTGTAACTTTTCTTACAGTGCCCTTATGTTTCATTCTTTAATTTTTCCCCCTAATCTCTTACCCAATTCAGGAACCAAATAAAATAGGGCTTTTAGTGTATCTAAGTTACTTGATTCTCCTCTTATTCCCATTTGTACCATCTAAATGAATTTCATGGATTCGCCGATTATTCACACGAGAACATAAGAATCTCCATATTAGATCGGACCAGCATTCTGTCTGATGAAACAACTTCAATTTGTCTTCACTGGGGGGAGAAAAAAATAGATGTGCTCATAATTTGAGCTATCTAAATTGGGGTAAAACCTCACTGTAGACAAGGCAACTTTTAGTTTTCCAGGTTCGGAGATGGAGGTAAATAGAAGGATTGCTATTCTTCCAATCAACTTGCTGACTCACAACAATTATGAAATGTCTTGTCTCCATTAACATTTTACTAACTTGGGTTGAGAATACTTCTTCCTCTCTTTCTCTCTCACTATCCCTCTATTTCTCTCTCTCTCTTGCTAATGAGGACACATGCGTTGTTACTTTCTTCTGGATGGCTGCTAATATCATAACACAGCTAAGCAATTTGCTGTGATTATCTGTTTCTGTTCAAGAGAGGTTAGGACTAAGGAACAATAGAACGGTGCAGGAATCTAAGGGCATTTTTACATGTCCTCCAGGGATGGGTGGGGTGCTCCAATTAAAACACCCACAACATTTCATATATCAGCATCCCCATGCTTCAAAAAGGCAGTGGAGGCACTTTAACTAAAGCGTGTGGAATGAACTTTAGTTAAAAGATCCCCCACCAC
>NW_017729025.1:46494154-46512187 GCF_001723915.1 Gavialis gangeticus | reverse complement strand
ACACCCACAACATTTCATATATCAGCATCCCCATGCTTCAAAAAGGCAGTGGAGGCACTTTAACTAAAGCGTGTGGAATGAACTTTAGTTAAAAGATCCCCCAACACCATTTTGAAGTGCAGGACACTGATACATGAGACATGGAAGCTGGCTGGACTGCATTAATTAGCAAGGAGATTAATCAAGCCTGCTCCGACATGCTGTAATTAGAGTACGTCAGAGCAGCATCCCTACATGTCTACAGGCACCCTCAGATTGTAATAACAAGGTTTTCTGCATCAGGTCAGGACTGAGTTAATCTGACAGACTTGAGGCTGAGGCCTAGTAGCATGGAGTCCACATATTTACTGATAATTACTTGAGGACTAAAGCCCCAAGAGTATCAGAGGTTTCTCTTCAGAGTTTAGGTTAAGAATAAAAAGAGCCTCTTTTCCCCAAATACAATATTTCCTGGCCCTAGCTCAATGATTCTTAACCTTTTAAGGGTGTTGTGGGGTGTCACACATTATTAGTACCATTGGATGTGCAAACAAGATTCAAAAGATAAACCCAGACATTTCAAATAGGAATCTAACATGTCAAAACCATTCTGACCTGTTGTGGTTTTTCTGAATTCTTTGTAATAGAAGCATTGCTCTATTATTTTCCTGTAGTCAAAAAACAAATCAACATGAAGAGCTGGCATTTTTTGAGGGTAAAAGGGTTGAGAACCATTGCTTTAACAAGTACAATAACCTTACATTTTATGCTTATAAGGATCTTAAAGGGGAATGGAAGAGGAAGAGAAAGAATGAGAGAACAAACAGGGAAGGGAAGGGAAATACAATAAATAGAAATATTTCACATCCTTTTTTATCAGTAAAACACTTAATTTTTCAACACAATATAAATATTTCCCCCAACATTTTTATAAATCTAAAACTAAATATGGATCAGATTTATAAGGTTTAGTTCTTGAATATTCAGGTTCACAATACAAAGTATCAGGAGATATCAGCTATTTTAAAAATTCTCTCTCTCTCTCTCTCTCTCTTTTCTCTTTTCCTGCCTTCCAAGTATGTGGCATCTGCTTACAGAAATTCATTTTCTTAGAACATTTGGAAAAGAGTAACTATCCACAAAGGCATTTGTTTCTGTTTTACGTATGTTAAAATAAATGCCTATCTACATTTGATTTTTCTTGCTTTCAGACAATTCAGGGTTAACTTCTGGGCATTTTCTTAGTGACAGGGAACCCCAAAATCTGGTGTAGACTCAGTTCTGCTTAACATAATTAGAAAATATTTCTGACTCATGTATAAAAATTAAAGATCTCTGAGCTATTTTCTTATGCTAATAAATCAGTAGTAAGTGATCAATGCTGGATTCCTGCTGCAACTCTAATTTGCTTCCAAACTTCCTTATCTTATCAGGATTGGCAATGCTAGTGACAGCCATCTATTGTAATCCAACAGACACTCAAAGCAAATTAAAATAGAAATAGCAAATCTTTAGTATAGAATGAGAGAACAGAAGGAATAAGGCAGAGATGGGTGAACATGTTCAGTCTGAACCACTTCATAAAACTCCTTTTACACAAGTTTTCTTTTTCCCCCCCTGTGGTTCAAAGATTATTTTTCCTGTGTCCAGATTTGCCTCTGTACTTTTTATATCATTCATAGTTTTGCTGCAGATAAGATACCAAATTACCCAGTGTAAACTTTGAGATTAACTAGATCTATTTTACGGTTCATTTTCCCTTTGAGCTCTTTGAGCTGAGTTGAGAATCCTTTTATTTACAAACTGTTTCAGGTTTGTTTTCATTCTATGCAGACAGATAAACCATTGGCTCAGATTTACCTCTGTCTGCTATAAGGTCATGAGAAAACATTTTTTTAAGTTTTCTTCTTTCCTTTCCTTTCTTTCCCTTTCCCTTTCCCTTTCCCTTTCCCACTCCTCTCCTCTCCTCTCTTTTTTATTTCTTCTATTTTTATCAGTATATATCTTTTTTTTACTCTGTATCTTTTCACCTTTTGTTGATTTCCTAGAAGAGCAGAATTGTATTTCACATATACCAGTGGCAGTTTTCCAACCACCTCAGTGGCGTTTTTGGGATTTACACATAGTTTGCAATCTATTATTAGTGGAATATAGATACTTACATGGCTATTAATATGCTAAGTATGCTTTGTAATGGTCATGCAAGTATACACATCAATGGGTTGAACAACAACCTGTGGGCATGAGTTTATGATGGGCAACAGTATGTAAAATTTGCTTAAAGAGTGCTCTAAAGAAGTCAGTTGTTGTTCTCTGTTTATTTGTCCATCATAGCTCAAGTATAAATCACAAAGTTCTACCTGGCAAGAACCTGTGCCTAGCAGATGGTAGGCACAGGAGGAGGAGAGCCACCCATGTTTTTGTCCCAATAGCCAAGTGGTTAGGGCACTTGCCCAATAATCAGTAGCCTCAGGGTCTAGGTCCCCTTCATCTAGATTGGGTTTGAACCCACACCTCCCCGATTTCCCAGTATAGTACTTTAAGCACCAAGCCATAGTAAGGTATAATCCATGGCCTCCTTTTGAAGATGGTTTCCCAGGCAGCCAAGAGAGGAGAGGCCAGAAAACAAGCTAAAATGTTTATGGCTTAGTGAGATAGCTACTGCCCTGGACAGGAACAGGGCTACTACCCTTGCTCCCAATGTGACAGAAATGTCCCCGATTGCTCTCTATACTATGAATAGGAAGTGCAAGGTACAGTGGCTCACCTTGCATTTGGCTGAGAAGTCAGAGCAGATTAACCCCCCCACTGGGTTAGTACACTTTATAATCCAGGTCTCTCAGGTCCCAGTGAATGTTTCAACTACTCAGTTAATGGGGACAAAACATTCAGAAATCCCTGCTCTTTTTAGGACTTTCTGAAAAGTTATAACCACATACCTCCATAGCCTACTATGTGTGTTCACTAGCCACATGAATATTCCATGTCCTCACTTTACAAGTAATAGCATTAAAAAAAATGTGCAAATGCCAAAAATGCCACTTCCATATCTCACAAACATCCATTGGGAAGCATAAAGTGAAACAAATACTGCATTTGACTCAATTTTGGGGATATTTATCATATTAGTTTAGTAGCAGGCTGTTGGAAAAGGAAACAGAAAACAAAATAATAATTTAAAATGGAGCATCCATAAACATTTTATTGTTGCAAGATACTGGGAGAAAGAATAACTCAGAGGAAGGAGTCTCAACCCCATTTATAACTCAGAAAATGTGTTTGGGGCAACAGTATCTAAGATTTGGCACATAAAAAAGACCCCAATTAGTGACTGAAGTATATTATTTATATATGGACAAACAAATATTTTTATTAGGCCTTGCTTAACAGAGAAAGAGAGAACTCCATGGACATCATACACACTAGTGAGGATGTCAAACTGGGAGAATAAAGACCATGACTGGAGGAGCACTTGTGTTCTCTGACAGATTTATACAGCTCCAAACACCATTTTGTTTTGGTTCTGAACATAACCAGAGGACATAAAATATGGCTTCAGAAGCCTATTGGCATAATACCACTGAAGTTCATAATATTGTACTAACGGAGAATTTGTACCACATCCTCTTGGGAATGAAACGATTAGAAAGGAAAAGCCTGGAATGCATCCTTTCATGCTTCTGAGTTAAAAGACATCTTGAGCCTGTTTTACAAGCTTTCACTTATTTCTAGAATAAGTAAACTGGATGGACATTATGGACCAAAGTGGGGGGAAATTACTTTTATTTTCAAACATTTGAAGTTTACGGTTGTGATGTCTAGTAATTTCCACAGTGTTCAGCGAGGCACAATTTGACAGAGATGCTATAATAAAAAGGAATAGGGACAATTCCCCTGATGAATTTGACAGACATACAAATATTAAAAGATGTCTCATAAAAAGAAGATATTCAACAACTAATAACAAGACTTTGTGAAGTGTGCATCTCAGAGCAAAGGCTTTCAGGGCATTAAACACTAACAACAAAAAGCTCATGAACACATCTATATAACACACATTTCTGTTTTTTCATTACATACCTGTAAAGCAGTAAGTATTGCCTTTATATAACAGATTACTGAGTAGAGGTACATAAAGGTTAAATTAGTTTTTACCTTGGAGTGAATCAATGGCATTCTGAAAGGGAGTCCAGCACTGCTGATGTCCAGTGTGCTGCTGTCTTCATTTTACAATAATCCCTTCTGCCCTCTCCAGAATTAATTACCATCTGCTTCTTCTTCAGAGTTTCTTAGCTGGCAGCAAACTAACAGTAGTAACATGGAGGCTACAGTGCTGCCTACCAGGAAATTTCACTGGGCTGCTGCCAAACTGATGGGATCCCATCTGCTTGTTTGAGACATGTTGCATCAAATTCAGGTGTTCCCTTAATGACCTGACATATCTATTTAAACAGATATTTATGATTATAATATATTGCTGTTTTAATTATATCAGTAAGGATTTGCTCATTGTGATTTACTCCGTCATGTTGGTTGCTCTTGCTGCAACCTTCGTAGTGTTTCTGTAAATAAATTATATCAGTTTAGAATCCTTTAAATTCAGCAGGCCTAACTCAGAGACAATGTTTAACAGGGTTACGTTTGATCATAAACTTGTGGGCATGAATCCATGAGGGGGTCTAGTAGCTGAAATTTGATTAAAGAGTGCTCCATGGAACCCAGTTATTGCTTCCGGATGTTTTGTCCAGCTTAGTTCTTGGTCTGGGTCCAAGTAATTTGGGGGCAGTTGCCAACCCAGTTGATAAGAATCCACAAAGGTCCTCCCGTTAGCTGAGAACAGATGTAGCTCATCAGCATTCTGCCCATTCTTACAGGTCTCCTTCAGTGCGGCCCAAAGCAAGGGCTTGACCCATAAGAGGATTATACTAGTTCAATTTTAATTAAGAATGTCTCCACTCTCTGGAAGTTTTCACCTGTTCATGAAATTCTAGACACTGTGTCAATAGAGTCAGAATTTAGCCCAAAGTCAATGACTGAGCTGAGTGACTCATATGGGTTTAAGATGGAATAACATGGACAATAAGGTGTTAGGGAAATAAATACTCACACCTAAATGTTGTTCTATCTATTTCACCATAATAACATAGCAGAATTTATGTCCTGTTTAGATCAAGGAAAGACAATTCCACAGGCAACCTGTATGGAAAGTGGCTTTCTTCAACAGCATAGACTCAGCTCTCAGGAAGTAAAGGGGAGGGAGTATTTGCTACCTGCCTTTAAAAAAAAAAGTGCTTTGAATTTAGCAAAACAGGCATATGGAGGAGAACATTCTACACACTCTCTTCCAATAATAAATATATGTTCTGCTATTTCCTGATGTTATGCTAATGCCCTCTTCCCAGAGAGTCTCTCTTTTTGTGCTAACCCACCAAGAAGGAGATTGGGAAATCTTGCATCAATATCTGAACATATTTATAATGGCCAAGCATGCCAGGCACATCAGTCTGCTTCTCCCAATGATTATTAATTAGGTACTTATGGTGTATTGGAGAAATAGATAACTACTACATCATAGCAGTTTCAGTTGTCCTGTAATTTGCTTGCAGGTAACTATTAACATAATAATGCATGGATGTCTAGAAGAAAGGAAAAATCCAGTAACATTAATTTCAGGAATCTGTCTATATATATGATATTGCTTGCATACATAAAACAGTGGTTAAATTAGGATACTCCAGTTCTGCCACAAGTACAAGTTTCATTCAGAGCATAAATATGCAATGAATCCTCAAGAATAAATGAAAGGAAACTTCAACAGGAAGAAAAGGATGAAAATTGCTTGGTTGTTTGGTGTCACATAATGATCTATCTTTATGGACAGTACGTTTTCCTAAAAATGAATAAACAAACATGCATCATGACAGTGAGCACAAGACTTCTTTAGAGGAATCCTAAGGGACATAGATGTATGTGTGGACAAGAGTAGAGCTATATTTTGTAAAGGAGACAGAATAACAACCAACTAGTCTCTCAGGTACTCAAGATAAAATATTACCAAAAAACCCCCTAAAATACAAATCTTCATGCCTTACTACTAAAACTTCCCTTAAAATCAAGAAGCCTTAGATACATGATACAAGCCAATATTGCATTTTCACAACCTTTCCTAGCATGCCTCCTCCTTACAATACTTTTCTGGCCTTAAGCAACCGGAATAACATTTGAGGGAATAAAAAGGCCAATGATGAGATGATATGGCTTCAA
Source organism: Gavialis gangeticus (assembly GCF_001723915.1). NCBI lineage: Eukaryota > Metazoa > Chordata > Crocodylia > Gavialidae > Gavialis > Gavialis gangeticus. The sequence goes on along the minus strand of NW_017729025.1, from coordinate 46,505,944 downwards.
AAGAACACTTTCCATGTTCAGGGGTGTATTCGCTAGCCATGTTGGTCTGAGACAAAAAGACATACAAAAAGCTAGAACTCTTGGTTCCAAAATGATACCTTTTATTAGACCAACTGGAAAATGGCAAGAAAATTGCCCTTTTCTGCAAGCTTTTGGGATCAAAGTCCTTTTGTCAGGCTCTGGGAAAAGTGTAGATGGTACAAGATCATAAAAAGTCTCCATAGGTAGGAAATAAACTTCATTTTTGCACATTTTGGAAGATGCCAAATTTTAGCTGGTTTTGGATTTTAAACTTCATTGCAGAACAACAATCTTAAACTTCATTGCAAAACAATATTGCAGAACAACATCTGACACCTCCATCTTCAGCTCCCTCTGTGCAAAAATGAAGTTTATTTCCTACCTATGGGGACTTTTTACCATCTTGTACCATCTACACTTACAGCATGTTATATTAGGCATAATTCTTTCATATTTATAAAGTCTTTGGTGATTCTTGAAAGACAAGTAGTTTATAAGTGTAAATATTGTTAATTATGATTATAAATCTCCATACTAAATTGCCTCTTAGCTATGGATTTTGTAATCCTAGAGCCAAGGTGCTCAACTTCCTGTTCAAGGAGCAGATCCATCCCACAAAGCCATTTCCAGGCTGTGGGGTTCCCAAGGATCCAAAAAGATGTCAGCTGGGGAGTGGTGGCAAAATTAATTGCCGCTGCTCTGCTGTCAAATGTCCAGCCCCACAGTGCTTCCCATGGGCTGGATGACATGGCCCGGCATTCTAGCTCATAGCTGGATCTGGGCACGCGGGGTCAGGTCAGCGCACAGATGGATCTAGGTGTTCAGGATCAGGCCAGAGTGCAGGGTCAGGCTGGTGGTGGCTGGATATGGGTGCATGGTCAGGCTGGCATGCCATATTGTACCCATGGACTAACACAAAGTGCCAACCCCATGGAATGACTCTAAACCACTCATCTGGCCTGTGGGGCCAGAAGATTGGGAGCACTGTCCTAGAAGCATTAGCTTTAGTGATGGAAAATATTTGTTATTACTTCACCTGGTCCATTTTCATACTGAAATTATACAATTTCTGTTTTCTTTCCAGTAGGCATAATTATTTTGCAGCATTTACTTGGTATTTATGAATTACCATAATAGAAGAAATTCTTGTTTCATGGTCATCATCTGCTTTCAAAGCAGGACCTCTAGCTAATCTCACTTTAGGAGAAAGAGGGAGGCACGAATCACAATGATAACTTTATTTATTAGGCCTCAAAGGGTCAATAGACTTTCATACTGTGTACTTATGATTAACTTTTCTGACTGACATTTTAATCAAGAGAACCATTCTGCCACACCTTTTAGCATCCTTTTTTTCTGTTCTTAAATATGTTTTTGTTGGGAATACTGTAATTAATAATTCCATTGATAAAATGTTCTGATTTTGAATATACGGAGTGTTTTATGAATGGATGGAGGGAAGGAGGGATGGATGGACGAGCAGAACTGGTGTGTGTTCAGTTCATGTAACCATATCATCAGAAAAACTAATTAGCCACCAGAGAAGTCAAAGTGAAAAAGGATCACTGTACAACATAGATATATAAAGGCATTGCTATCTCATTAGAGGTTATTAGCTCACGGAAATGGAGCGTGAGAGAAAAGCACTGTTTTGTGGAGAGGAGGAAGTCAATCATTTATTATCCAAAGCCTTAGTTTAAAAATGTTTTCAATCTCAAATTCACCTTTTCTACACACTGAAACTCTATGAAATATGACATCATTTCACTGCTGTTTTAGTTCAAATGTTTCCCAGACCTCAGTGTCCTCCCCATAATTTTTCATGGAAGGAGGAAGCCATCACAGACCTTTGGAAAGAATGAGACTTTATCCAAGGGGAAAAGGTTTCTTGTCTCCATCCTCTTCTCTCTATTGTGTTTTCTAGAGGAGACTTCAGCATAAGCTTTGAAAAATGCTAGAAATGTTTAACTCTTTGCAGTCCATCTAGCTGCTGATCATATGCAGTGCTACACTTAACCCAGAGTTCAGACGTCATGTGAATCAAATGAATCCATCATGCCCCAGAATGAATAAAATAACCCTTATTATTGAAATGCACCTTGAGGTGACTGACTAGGTGCATACTTGTATAAAATCAAACTTTGTTTTTTCTGAAATCTGTTTTTGATTTTTGCCTTCATTGTTACTTTCATACGTAATTTCCCTGTCCTTATTTAGATCAACAGCTAGTCCAATGACTGTATAGTACATTTAACATCAAATACAACTTTTCCCTAGTATAAGATGGACAGAGACTGTTTTAAAAATGACAGCTGCTTTGAATTAGTAACAAACCACCGCTACTGCAAAAAGACTACAGAAAAGGGTGAAAGAGAGGCAATCCTCAGAAGTGGAAGAAATCTAGGATTCACAGGAAGAGTAGGATTAGATTTGGGAGGATTGTATTCAGGATTTTGTTTTGTTTCAAAGATGTGTAGCTGTCAAGTATACTTCTTAAGAGTAAAGGATCTGTGGCTAAGAAATGTCTTTCCTGAGAGGCAAGCAAGTGTCTGCTCAGTACTCTAACACAGGAGACTGAAAGTACATAAATCTAGTTTATATCAACTTGGACTAAAAAACTTCCAGAAGACAGGACAGGAGAGTTTTGATACTTTGCTGATCATCTTAGTCCCTGAAAATTTAGCTGCTGAAGAACAGAACTCCTCATTCCCTGAAAATTGTTGAAGACCAGTTTTCTTCAGCCTGCAGGAGCTTTTGTGTGTGTTAACTTTTAAAGAAATCTACCCAAGAAGGAGAAGGTCATGAAATGAGTAAACCCACACCTCACAGTTTAGTGATACAAGAACAAGAGTCTACTAGGGAAGTGGCTGAATCTCTGCCTTTCTGAGCCCAAATATCTGGGAAACAGACAGATTAATGCTATGAGGCAATTCATATGAGGATACACAGTATACAATCTCAAATGCTTTTCTGAACATCAGCTATTTTCTTTGCTTAAGTATTGACAACATTCCCTGAAACTATATCATGGTAAACATAAATCATGTATTATATACTTACTTCTTAATTGACCCTTTGCCTTTCTCTCCAGCCACTAGTGTCTTAGAGTTTGCAGTATGTCTCCTAAATCTCTCCCAGTTTTGAACAGATTGTTCTGGACCACCTGAAGTCTCTACCAGCACCATAAGATAAATGCCACAGGATAAGAAGCTCATCTACTGGGGCTCCAACTTCCTTCCTAAGTCACCTATAGAATTATGGATTTCTGCATTTTCAAGAGAGCAAACGTTCATGAACTGTATTACTCCTAGACCTTCAAGAGGGAATACACAACTGCTTACAAGAACATAGAAATATAATAGGTGAAATGAACGAAAAGTTGGCTTAAAAGAATGATCTTCTTCTAAAGCAATGCATGGTTTAACTTTGACCTCCGAATTTTACAGGCCTCATTTCTTAGATATACTGCTGCCTGCTGGATTGATTACACTAGACTAACCTAAGTTATATGATCTGTTTTTACATGTGACAAACAGCAAAGCTGAATTACTTTAGAGTCACTACCTTAGCTAGACTGTTATGCTACATGTCACAAAACAATTTCAACTTCATGATATGATGAAAGAAATAATTGAATTTAATAATAAATTAGTACAAAACAAAACAGCATACTTAAAATAATACCATGGGATTTATTATAAACTATCTGCTCCATTCACCTTTCAATAAGTATCCTTAGCATTCTGGTGACCTGAGTAATTTATGGGTATGCTAGCATCTCCAATTCTAGAAAAAAAAATCATGTCCCTGCAGACACCAAAGCTTCAAGGGTTGGACAAAGGGTCCTTTTTAAGTTTCATATCATCTTTAGCCTTTCATGCACCAGCTGTGAAAATCAATTAGCTTTGGTGGAAACTGAGCTGCTGCATGTTCTCAATAGCAAAAAATACCTACTGCACACTGGCAATTTTCTCTGTCTGCTAAAGAAGATGGATGGTGCCTTTGTATCCCTTTCGCTCTCCCTACTCCATAGAATTGCCTTTTTACTTATGTTTTGCAAATTACTAAGTGTGCCAGATAGATTAACAAAGGAGATTCTTTAGAGAGGCAGGGAAGTTATAGCACATCACACCAGTGACATTTGTGACTCCCCAAGGCTAGTCTGCAGCCAACTCTCAAAACAAATACCACCTGACTAGATGCCAAAGCTGAACTTCCCCTAACTTGATAGAATTTCAATGTTCAGTAGCTCCTTAGGGATTTCCAGGACAAACTATCTCCAAACAAATGACTTTTGCTTCTTTCTTTGAACTAAAGAAAGTGGGATAGCATCTTAGGGATTGCTTAACCTCGGGAAGTACACACAAAAAAACTTGGGAGGAAGCTCTTGTTTTGTACCAGAAATTCCAAGGTACAAATATCTAGCTAGAAACTTAGATGTTTGGGTGGTGAAGATGGATGGTGCAATGCCCAGCACACTCCTCTTCTCCAGCGAGGTCTTTGATTCTGATTAAAATGGCATAATACAAATTTGGAACTAAAGAGGAGGAGGAGAAGTAGTGAGGTTTACTTAGTTGGAATTTAAAAACTACCAGCTCTCAAAGCAATCTCCTCATTCAGTTTTAAAGATTCCTAGTAGGGACGTATCATGCTGCATTAATGGAGACTCATGTTACACTAATGACCCAGTTTGCCTTTGGACAGTCAAACCCCAGCAGCCTTCTTTGTTCTTATGTCGTCCTTACTTGGACTTTGAGGGCATATATTGATATGAATGTATGTCCTGGATAAGAGTGACATACCACTTTCTTTCAGTTATCTGGATCTGAAGAAAAAAAGAAAGTAATGGGGGAGTTTAAACATTATGCTACTGAGTCAGGACATTTAAAATCTCTTCAGCAACTCAATGTCCTTTTATTCTTAATTATAAGCCTTAGCAATCCCTATAGATATGACATAATGCTATTTCGTTTGTTTGAGATCCAGATATACCACCCCTAATTCATAGAATAGAATACTTTTGGTAAATAATTTTGATGTGACTACATTTATCACTCTTACTGATTACTCAGTGAACAGTGTCATGGATTAACGCTGGAACCAAATAAATGTAAGAATATAGGGCTCAAAGGGGCCTCCCAGCAATTGAGTCTGATCACCTGCATTCATAAGGAACCATTTTTCCAAATGGGAACACAATAGCTTCTACTCCAACTGATTCTGCACAACCACAAAAAGCAATGCAATATTTTCATCCTATAATATGTCACAGGTAGAAATCAGGGAAGACAAGGGCATCACCAGTGCCCTGAAATTGTAGTATTAAGAAATTAGGTAGACATAAATATGCTTAGATACTCTGAGAGGTAAAGATGAATCATACCCCATTACATAATGGGTGCGTCTACACTAGACAATAACTGCACAGTATCCTAAAAATACTGCACAGTAGTGTGTCACAGCACAGACACTGCTAATACGCTACTGTGCAGTAGCATCACTTAAAAGATGTTTTCTGGTGCTACTGAATAGCAACTCCAAATACTATACATTTATTTAGTACTCGCTAATACACATTCTAAATAAATGTGCAGTAACAACTGCGCAGTAGTGTCTTGTGTAGACATGTGCAGGATAAGGTAAATATATATAAATAAACAGCCCTCAGTGACCCTTGCCAATTTGACCTGTGTAAAAATGTGGTCCAGACTTCCAATCTGATGATTGGCTTAAACCTGGGATAGTGAAAATGTTCTATGACATTTTGTCTAGACATTTTACTGGAAGGTTTTCATCCTTATACCAAGAGATTGCCAACAAAAGAGCAATCAAATGCCCTCTCAGTCTTCATTCCCATAAGCTAAATTACAAGTCAAGCCCCTTTAATCTCCTCTCCTAGTTTGGATTCTCCATTCTTCTAACCATTCTAGTAACCCTTCTATACCTGTTCTAGGTTAAACTAACTATTTTTGAGTATAGCTACCATTTGAAATAAAAGGAGAATTCCTGTTCACAAATGCAATATGCAATAATATGTACAAAATGTATACTGAAGGAAACCATAACAATAACCAAAAAAAAATGAAAAAAGAAGTTTATAAATGGCATCATCTGATCCCCTCTTCTTGTTCAACTGCACCTTGCTTTTAATGGTCGTTGTATGAAAGGGATGGAGAGCAGGACACAGTGAAGTTTATACCCCATGAGGAGCAAGTGTCTAGGTCAGAACCACTCTTTTACAGAGTCTCATCCATTTCAATGAGCCACACATTTTGTAGCTTATTTACTTCTGCCTAACCCCACATATATCTCCATCTTGGCTGTCTGATGGGGCCAGATTCCAAAATACATGGGGAGAAGTGACTTGATGATGCCTAACCTGTGGCCTGCTGGCTACAACACTGTATTGGGAAGTCAGAGATGCAGCTTTAATCTCTGTCTGAGTGAATGGGGCTTTCCTTCTGGGTCTCCTGTTTCCTTATCATGTACCCTAGCCCTAGGTTATTGGGCTAAACTGTGGGGAAACTCTCCTTCTCTGGTGTCTAAGTAAAATAGGATTGTTCCCTAAGCATATCCAGAATCAAGAGCTATGTTTATAGAAAAGCTCTCCTCAGTGTAGCAGACAGCTATATGATTTAAAATAGCTTTTTTTAAAAGTAGGGGAAGGGCACTCTAGGACTGAGTTAAAATTTCAGATCTTGGTGTAAAGAAAGCCAATAGACACAGACATTTGTGATGATTCAGTCATGAGAAATACCAAGGATAATGAGTCAGAGCCATTCTTTGCCTAGTCCCAGACTATGTAACCTAGAAAACGTATCAAGTTAGCATCACTGGGTAACTATACACATGCTCTGATATGTTCTAATTAGAACGTGTTGGAGCAGACTCCAATCTAGCTGGGACACTGCAGTGTGCCTCACCGTCATGCGTAATAAGTGTCCCACAGTTCAAAATGGCCATGGTGGAATTTTAACTAAAACTCATCAAATGAGCTTTAGCTAAAGCACTCCCACAGCCATTTTGAAACACAGGATGCTTAATATATGTGACAGTGAGGCTTTTTAATTAGAGCAGCTCTCCAGGAACTGCTCTAATTAAAACGCCGGTTGAGGCTAAATTATTATGCCCGACCACTTCTGAATTCCAAGCCTGAATAACCAGATACCTATTGACATTTTATCTGATTTATGGCACCATGTGCCCAGACTAAGGCTTGAAGTTAAAGCCTCTGAGATTATAAAGAAATCTTAATTACTCTACCACCACCCACATGGAGGACACAATGGCGATGTTACTGCAGACTACACAGTTGTTATTGGCCAGTCATTTAGTACTTGCATAAGCAAATGACTGAGCAGTAACCAGTGTTACTGTGCAATAGCTTATTACTATTGCACAGTAGCATCACCACACAGATAGTGGCTGGCAGTGCTACTGCATGGTAGCAATGAGCTACTGTGCAGTAACGTCTCATGTAGATACACCCTATAGGGAATAAATTCCCCTGATCGTCCCTGTTCAAACTGTGATTCCAAATGTGGAGAGGACAGCATGGTTGCTCTCATGGCCTACTGCACATCCAAGTATACAGGCTGAGGATTGTTATAATTACTCACAATCATAGTAGGCATCAAGGTACTCAATAAAGGAGGACCTTATGCCAAGAGAAAAGGGGGAAATAACTTATTCCCTCCTCAGATAAAGAAAGATGATAAGAAGAGGAATTGTAACTAAGAGTATGTCTACACTACAGTCACAGTGCTTAACATAGGTAACTGCTCATTTATTGATACAGCTTCTGAGGTTGCACAGCCTGTGTTGAGTTCCATGCTGTCGAGGTGACATGACTACCCAGTATAACTTTCATAGGGCAGACCATAAGGCTTCTAATTTCAAGGGATCATTTAGATACATTCAAAATTAAGACAGGTGCTTCAGTGAGGACTAATGCAGGAAAACAAAACTAAGGAAAATTCTGAATGAATATCAGAATATAAGAACAACAATATTGTGCAAGAGTTTCCATCCAGAACGGAACTTAAAGCTTTCCTGAAAGATTTCCAGTTTTAAATTAACTATACATGCTGCAAAAAAGGCAGATTCTGTGCTTAATTGCAGTAGCGTAAATCAAGAATAACTCCATGGAAGTCAGGTACAGCACACCAGGGCAAAGTGGAAAGAAAAATCAGGCCTACAATTGAGAACAGTCCTTTCATGGTAATTTCACTTCTGGCTCAAAACAGGAAATCATAGGAGTGTGAAAATGTGATGATTTGTTTATCATCATTTAAATTCTTGTTGTATTCCTGTTCTCCCTGGCACATGTTACATCTATAATCCTTGATAAAATATATTGAGCCAGAATCATCTATGAGGTTTATTCTAAAAAAATGGGATTATGTACAAGTATGTACTAGAAGGGAGAGCAGGGGGGCAGGGTTAGAGACATATAAATTATATTCTACCTCATCTACCAGCAGGTTAATAATAGGACTTTATTTTTGTTTTTATATGGGACTTAGTTACTACAGCAATGAGTGCACTAGAAACACAAAGATGATATTTAGTTAGAAAGTTAAAATAAAGTGTATTAATATTAATTTCATTATTTTCTTTTAAAGACAGAGACAGAATAATAATGTCCCAATATCTTCCCTTCAAAACAACCCATAAGAGCACAAATGCGCATATCCCTTCTTCAAAGTTCAACAGGTACTAAAGGTCCTATAGATATGGGCAGTAGTTGAAATATTGGAACAGCTGGACATTCTTTCTGGAGGGACAGTTTCTTACATACTACCAAAGTGTACTTTGCACAGGTCCATCTATGCTTCTGCATTTCAGTGTGCTGGCTATAACAGGAGCAAGGTACATATGGTGTATCTATGGGTCTTGTTACGTGGTAATTTTAGGTGGCTTCTAGTGCACTTAATCCTTGGATTAGCTGTATTTGTTTGTATTTGCCCCAAGGTACATAATGGTTTAAAGCAAAATTACCCAGAAAAATCAGCAGAAAGAGCTGTATGGGTTTTTTTTAAACATAATGAACTACAAAAGTAGTGAAATTAACCTCATTTGAGGTCATGCTCAAACTCAGTAAAGCATCCTTTGTTGACCATGTTCTGTGCTGAGGTTCTAGAAAGGCTGTTGTGATTTTTGGGTGAAAACCTATTAATATCTCATGATTTTGAACCTGAACCAAGTAAAATTCAGTGGTTTCTGCTGCATTTCCTTTTAAAGCCTTGGCTGGTTAGACCCAAAAGACAAGGTGGCACGCAGATAAGGCAATTTTCATTAAAGTGAAACAGCATTTCTATATGCTCCTGATAACAGTAGTAGCATTAACATAAAGATAAAATCCAATCCAAATATTACAATTATTATTTATTATCCACTGTTATCCAGGGCTGAACATTCATGAGGTTCCTGAGTATCCAGTAAGATAACATGAGCTGTGATTTTGAAAGGTAAGTGTCCAGCTCTGACTGACTTAATAAAGATGCTTTGAAAATCCTAGTCATTGCCACTTCCATTAAATTTCCAGCTTACTTACATAACAAAGAATTAGCAAAAGAGTGGGGAGACATTGTGAGGAGAAGGAGATGATGGTAAAACAATTACATTCTAACATTTGTCAGGCAAGGATTTTTGTGATAACTTTTATTGGGTCAACTCTATAGTTAGAAGAGCTGTTGGACAAGCTTTTAAGCATCAAGTGCCCTTCCTCAGTTTGTCAGCAGAGATCTGGGCACAGCCTTGGGGTGAAAACCCAAATTAGTGGGCTAGGTTTTCTTTTGATTTCCATGGAGTTGCATCAACATAGAATATGGATATCCTTCTTATTACCGTCATCCTTATTACCTAAAATAAAGACAGGCTGCAGTTGATATCCCTACAATACAGGTTTTGTGCATCATGACTTAACAAGGTCTTAAGTACATACTGGCCTCACAGCACATAATCTCATCTCTTTATCTGTCCCTATGTACCAGTCAAATAATATAATAACAGAGATTCCCCCAAAATATTTCACAGAAATGTTAGGCTCTTTACTGTTTCTCATGATCATGGTGACTAATGCAGAGGTGGCTGGGAGCCTAGGGAATTAAGTCTAAATAATTTTCATGTATTCTTGGATTTTTGCCTCTTCACAGAATTTAATAGTCCCAGTTAGTCACTTAGTCCGTCATTTACCTTGCTGTAGCATAAGAAGAAATTGCAATATAGCAATCTCCCCGTCATATTTTACCTTTCTTACTTTCCCCCTGCAAGTCACACAAAGTCATTTCTTGATTGCCTCCCATCTAAACACACTGTTAATTTTGGGTTCTACTTTGCAGCCTGGATCAAGACTTATTTTGTTTTTCTGTTTTAATCTTCTTTTTGGAAACTGAAAACAAAACTTTAGTTTCTCTTGGCATAATCCAAAACCTATGGAAGCCAATGAAAGACTTTCTTTTGATTCAAGCTATTAAATTACATTACCTAGAACTGTGGACATTTGTTAACAGGGAAGTGCCTGAAGATTATTACACGCAACCCAAATAAAACACTGAATAATCACATTTTGGCTACAGCTTTTGGGGATCAATGAACCACGCTGATTTGGACCTACGTATGAAAGTCTGTATCTTTTCTTACTGAGCTACCTTATTCCCAATATTTGTTTTATTTTAAATGCATCCAGTGGCACAATGGCTAGGAAAAACTGTGCTTGCCTTTATGAGGGTGATACAGAAAGAAGGAATTCAATACTTTATTATTCACCTTATTAAATCATAAATTCAGACACCAACCCATTCCCATCTTTATAGAGGAACATCATTTACATGGTTTGAAATTTTAGGTTTTTAGTTTTATTAGTTTTAGTTTTTTTACCCTCTCATTGACAAAAGACCAACAAGCCACACAAGAATCAACTGAAGTATGTATCACCTGTCATATTAGAAAGATGAACAGTTCATTTAACTTTTTACTCTGTGCATATAGAGAAAGTTGTAGAATCTCAGCATACAATGAAAGCAACACTTCAATCAGAAAAGTGAAGAACCCAAAACATTGACTTATCCTTGCCATTTTTCTTAAAAAGTAAAACACATACAGAAGTTCACTATCTTACTCTAGGTTATTTCAACTCTAACTGTAAGGTTACGTTGGTAACTCTGTAAAACATTCTGAAAAAGTAAAACAAAACAAACAGGAATCAAAACACCTCTCTAAAAAAATCCCTTAGTCTCTTCTAATACTTTCACTAAATATCCCTTCTTCTAATATGCAAACATGATCATAGAACTCAAAGGAAAGAAACAAGATTTGTTTGGTAATATCTTTTATTGGGCCTAGTTTATAATTTTTTAGTTTATGGATAAATACAGACATTTGGGGAGATTAGGGGTGAGTTAGATCAAGTTAAAAATAGCCACTTGGTTTATAGGAAGTTGCATATTGGTGTGGCGGGGGAGAGGGGTAGCTGTAGGGGCTGGGAAGATTGGGGGCCAACCAGGTCCGGGGAAGGTGATCAGGAGGTCCACAGGAGGATCAGGGGGCAGGCAGAGACTGTGGGGAGATCAAATGAAGCAGGGCAAGTGATTATGTACTTTATTTGTATTGTGCATAATAATAGCAGGACAAGTGGAGTACATGGCAGGGGTGCAGGAAAGAAAAAATGTTCCCCACACTATTAGACCACAGGTCAAAAAAAAAAAAAAAACCCAGGGGAAAAAAGCAGGGACCATGCCCTGAGGCAACCAGAGGCTGGGACCTCCA
>NW_017729025.1:46488208-46488489 GCF_001723915.1 Gavialis gangeticus | reverse complement strand
AAAACCCAGGGGAAAAAAGCAGGGACCATGCCCTGAGGCAACCAGAGGCTGGGACCTCCACAGAGATGCTCTGGTAGCCAGCCAGAGCATCTCTATGGTTGGCCCTCGCCCCAGTCCTGAAGCAGGCTGCCTGCTGGTGCAGGGCAAGCAGGGTGCCAGGTGCAGGGAGCTGGACCCAGGCTCCTGCTGGTAAGTAGGAGGTGGGGGGGGCTGAAGGAGGGAGGAAGGGACCATGAGGGGTCCCCCACCAGCCCCACCCACTCCCCCAGCCCCCCAATCAC
>NW_017729025.1:46482430-46483208 GCF_001723915.1 Gavialis gangeticus | reverse complement strand
CCTGACCCAGCCCCAGGCCCCACTTGCCCCCCGAGTCCCCTGATGGCTGCTCCACCTGGCCCCACCTGCTGCTTTCCCTCCAAGCCCCACAATCCCTGTTCCTCCAGCCCCAACCCCACCTTCCCTCTGAGCCCCCTGAGCCCTGCCCTACCTGGCCCCATCCCCCGCCTAGCCCCTAAGCCCCCTGATCCCTGCCCTGCTCCGCCCTGCCCTGCCCCAGCCTGCATTCACTGGTAGTACAAAGATGCCTTTGGGATTACTGGGGCCTAGTGGCAGAGCCCCCCAGCAACACGGGACCAGGTGACAGCCACAGCAGCCCCAGCTGGAGCTGCATGATGCCCTGTCACCTGAAGTCCCCCACAGCCCCTGATACTGCTGGTGAGTACAAGGAAATTTTTTTTGAGTGCTCTGATGCTGGGGATGGGTGGGTCAGCCATCAGGGGGGTGCAGGAGCTGGTGGGGGATGGAACCAGGCAGGGCAGCAATCCAGGTGGCTGAGGGAGCAAGCAAGGGTGGGACATGTGAGCCCTGCAGGGGGGTAGTAGCCCCTGCGGAAGGCATGTGGCCCCTGTTGGGGGAGCTGTAACCCCTGTGGGGGGCTGTAGCCCTGTGGCGGGCTGTCACCCCTGTGGGGGCACTGTGGCCCTGTGGGAGGGGGGGCAGTCTGTGAGCTATGCAGGAGGACTGCACCCTGCAGGAGGCAAGGGATCCACCCCTCCTAAGCATCCCCCTATACAGTCCCTCCATAATCCACCCACACACACTATAGTCCCCCATA
>NW_017729025.1:46471294-46477430 GCF_001723915.1 Gavialis gangeticus | reverse complement strand
ACACTATAGTCCCCCATATCCCATCTTTTCACAGCCACCCACATCCCCCCACCCTCCTTCCCACCCCAGTCCGCAAACCCCACATTTCCCCAGGATGCACAATGCATGCCAAGGTACCAGACAGGATGAGACCTGGTGGCAGGACCTGTGGCTGCAGGGGCAGCTATTTCCACATCCTGGTTAGTGAAGCAGTCATAGGGAGCTCTAACTGCTCTATGGTAAGAAAACCAAAGGCAAACAGCAAAACCTATAGGTATTTAGAATTCATTGTATTATGAAGATACAGACACTTCTAGGCTTCCAAATTGCTCCGTCTGTCACTCTCTCTCTCTCTCTATGTATATAGTGGTCTTTTGTTTTAATTGTGGAGCAACATGGATTTCAGGGTATTTTACACAGTGTTTTAGGGATTTTTTTTATGGGGGATTTTTCAGTTTTCAAATAGGAAACACCAGAATTCCTGCGAGGGAGGCAAGTGGAAGGACCCAGGAAGAGGAGCCTGCTCAGAGCTGGCACTTTGGACCCATCTGGCTGTGGCTAACCTCCTGGCCAACTGGGGCCAGGAGGACATGCTCTGACAGTTCAAAGGAGGCCAACCATACTGGAAACATCTTCCAGGCAATACCTTCCCAGATGGCTGGGCAGGGGCACACTTGGCAGTAGTGCCATACAAAGGCCAACTCTATAGCCACAGCCCACTGGCAGCTGGCCCAGAGGGGCAGATGCCTCTACTGGCTGTACAGTCCCCATCCAGGTCTGGCAGGTGCACATCAGGTTGCAGCCAGGTAGCAGGCCTCACTGTCAGACTGCTGCAGTGGGTAAATGGTGCAAAGAACTCTCGGGGCTGCTTCAGCAGTGCAGCTGGCACAAGGGGTAGTGTCCCCAGGTACAAATTGGCTGGGCCCCAGAAGCTCCTGAGAGTGAGTAGCCCTGAGCTACTTGACAGGGCAGCTTTTCATACTGCTGGGGACAAGACAGGTGCTGGCCCTAGGCTCTAGCTCCCCCTGGATGCAGATCCAGGAGGAGTCAGGAAGGGTTATTTTGCTCCAAGTGGCACAATTTGCTCCACAACAAAGTGCATGCCTGAGCACATGCACTGAGGCAAAAAGCCCTGGCTCAAATTTGCACCACTTCTATATGAGCTGCTGCAAGAGCACATGCTTGCATGTATGGACATTACCTATTGTCTAGTGTTCTGCGTTCTCAGTTCTTATTTAAAAAAAGAAAATCCAGGAATTTTTCAGGGTTTTCCAGTTCCGAATTATGAAAGTATTTATAAAAATGGTTAAACCTGAGACCAGACTCTTCTGATTTCCCCACCAGAATGATTACTTTGGGAAAATAGGGAAGTAGGGAACTCCTGGGAATGGATGGCATCCACCTCACATGGAGGGGTAAGTCCCTGTTCTTGGCCAGGATGGCCGATCTTCTAGATAGGGTTTTAAATTAAGAATGGCAGGGGATGGGGAAACACTGACTGGAGCATGCCTGGGGACAAGCACAGAAGAAAGCTCCAAAGTTGGGGACATTAGGAGAGCCACTTTTGCAAGAGCTGAAGGAATGGTTCTCCCTCAGCATGACAGGAAATCAAGTGTTTCAATTGGAAGACTCAGGTGCCTGTACAGTAATACCAGGAGCATGAGGAACAAGAAGGAGGAACTAGCCCTCCTACTATCCAGTGGGGATTACAATCTAGTAGGGATTACAGAGACCTGGTGGGACTCCTCACGTGGTTGGAATGTAGTCATAGAGAGCTACCCCCTGCAGAGAAGGGACTGAGTAGGGAAGAAAGGTGGAGGTGTAGTTCTCTATGTGAGGGAGCAGTACACTTCCTTGGAGGCTGACATCAGCTCCAAAGAAGTCTGACTCAAAATCCTCTGGGTCAAACTACAGGGTGTGTGTGTTTGGGGGGGGGAGGGCATAGTGAAAGAGACCTAACTGTAGGTGTATACTACAGACCACTGAACCAGGGGGAGGAGCTTGATATGGAGTTATCTAGAGAACTGGAAGAGGCCACACACACATGGGACATGGTTACCATGGGTGATTTCAATTACCCAGACATCTCTTGGGAGGAACAATCGCCTAAGTCAGATTGTTCACCTTGCTTCCTGATCTGTATCAAAGAGCTCTACCCAACACAGAAAGTACACGGGACAACCAGAGGCAACACTCTCCTAGATTTGGTTTTGGCCAAAGAATATGATTTGGTGAGTGACTTGAATATAGAGGGTAGCCTGAGTGACAGTGACCATGAAACCATCACATTCACTGTCTGTCACAAGGCAGGAAAATCAGCTAGCAGGGTTCAAGTTTTGGACTTCAGAAAATCAAATTTCACCAGGCTCAGGGCAATAGTAGGGGAAGCACTGAGGGACCAGTGACCAAAGGTGAAAGGAGTGCATGAACAGTGGTCACTCTTCAAGGACACAATCCTTGAAGCACAAAAGAAGTCCATTCCTATGCAGAGGACATGTAGCAGAATGGCTGGTAAGTCTTCTTGGCTTAATACAGATATTGTGGTCCTCTTGAAAAAGAAGAGAGCAGCATACAAACATTGGAATCTTGGGACATTTCCCAAGGAGGACTATACAACAATGGCCCACACTTGTAGGGAGCAGATTAGAAAGGCTAAGGTGGTGACTGAATTTAAACTAGCAACAGAAATAATGGACAATAAGAAGTCCTAGATATGTAGGGAACAGGAGAAAAACAAATGGAAGTGTGGGGTCTTTGCTTAACAACACAGGCCAGGTGGAAACTGATGTTCAGGAGAAAACTGAACTTCTGAATGACTACTTTGCATTGGTATTTCACTGGACTAAGGGGAAAATCATACTAGACAAGGTTCAGAATAGACATGGTGGGAATGATTGCTTTTCTACTGTTGACAGTAATCAGTTAGAAAAGTTAGACATTTATAAGTCAGCAGGACCAGATGAACTTCATCCAAGAGTGCTGAAGGAACTGGCCAAAGTCATCGCAGAACCTCTGGCAAAACTCTTCCAAAACTTGTGGCACTCGGGGGAGGTCCCTGAAGACTGGAAGAGGGCCAATGTTGTGTCCATCTTTAAGAAGGGAAAGAGAGAGGACCTAGGCAACTATCCTATTTAGGCCGATTACCCTAAGTTCTATCCCAGGGAAAATCCTGGAAAAATTCATCAAGGAGTTTATGTGTGATACACTTGCAGAAGGTAGGATTATGAATGACATCCAGCATGGCTTCATCATAGGCAGGTCTTGTTTTACCAATCTCATCACCTTCTATGACCGGGTAACTTGCTACCTGGATAAGAGACAGGAGGTTGACATTGTATACCTAGACTTCCAAAAGGCTTTGATCTTCCCATGATGTTCATATCCCATGATGTTCTTATGGGAAAATTGGAGAATTGTGGGATTAACTGCCTGACAGGTGGGTAGGAAGCTGGCTGCAGGGTAGGACCCAGAGAGTTCTAATGAACAGATCTGTGTTCTTCTGGTGGGAAGTGGCCAGTGGTGTCCCTCAGGGGTCCATGCTTGATCCAGTGATTCTCAACATCTTTATCAATGATTTGCATGTGGATGAAGAGCTCACTGGCCAAGTTCATGGATGACACCCAGTTATGGGGGAGTGTGGTCATGCTTGAAAATAGGCTGCAGATGCAGGCAGACCTAGGCAGGCTGGCAAGTTAGGCAGATCAGAACCAGATGCAGTTCACCATTGAAAAGTGTCAAGTGCTCCATCTGGGGACAAACAATCCCCAACAACAGGCTCCAAGTATGGCACCAAACTGCCTAGCACTATGACTGAAAGGGACCTAGGGGTAATAATAGACCATAGGATGAATATGAGCTGTCAATGTGATACTGTAGCCAGCAGGGCAAACAATTCTCTGGCATGCATCAATCAGTGCATCTCAAGCAAAACCAAGGACTTGATTCTTCTGCTTTACTCAGCATTGGTGAGACTGCAGCTGGAATACTGCATCCAGTTCTGGATGCTGCACTTCAGCAAGGATGTAGAAAAGCTAGAGAAAGTCCAGAGAAGAGCCATCCATATAACCAGACTTGCAAGGCAAGCCATATGAGGAAAGGCTGAGGGACTTGGACCTCTTCAGCCTAAAAAAGAGAAGGCTGAGGGGACTTTGTAGCAGCTTACTGCATCAAGGGCTTGCTGAACAACAGTTTACCAGGATACCCTTGGGGAAAACCAGAAGTAATGGCGACAAACTCCTGGAAAACCATCTCAGGCTTAACACTAGGAAAAACTTCTTCACAGTTAGGGTGTCCAGATTGTGAAATAAACTCTCTACAGAGGTGATGCAGTCACCTACCCTGGACATCTTCAAGAGGAGACTGGACAGTCACATGACCCCAGTTGTCTTTCCTCCTTAGTGCAGGGGGGCTGGACCTGATGATCTTGCAAGGTCTCTTCCAGCCCCTTACAATCTATGAATCTATGAATAGCTTCCCTGTTTATAACAAAAGCTAATGCCACACCAATCAATATGATTTAAAGCTGAACCAACTGCACAAGTAGAGATGGCAGTCCCTGGATATGAGAATGACAGAAGATAACATGATAGAGATGTGTGAGGAAAAGGCTGATTACAGTCCTAGTTAAAGGATTCACTCAAATCTTTAGTTCATTATAAAATGTTTCTAGGGGATTATGGCTTTGCCAGGCCACTATACTATTACTCTGTGGTCATTTTGGACAAGTATTGCATTAATACAAAAGAATAGCCATGTTTGTACATTTGTAAATATCTTGTTCCACGTGGCAAGGTATCCCACATTTCCTAAGACTATACAAGTTTTATGAGAATATAAGGAAGTTTCCTTTCCCAGCAATAAGCATTTTAAGCGCTGTTCTCAGATATAAGTACTGTTTGCTGGTTAGATCTCTTTTGTATTCAGTACATGGCTTTTAATTTTGTATGTTTCATGAACTCAACATTTCTGGGCTTCACTACCTTTTCTCATCACCTTTCTTGGCTCAAGGGGGTGGGGAGGAGGAAATTCAAGGCACCAAAGAAAATCAGATTCATCACTTCTTGAAAGTGCTTTGAAACTCTAGACAGACTGCTTACTTCTTTAAAAATGAATTTAAATAAAAGTAATTAGTTTTATCTTAAGGAAAAAAGATTATTTAGATCTGCAAAGAATTCCTTCTGGAGATTCAGAACTCATCAGCAATTGTCCCTGGAGGTGTTCCAATAACACAAGAATAAATGCACCATTAACCAATTATACATAATGACTCCAAGACCTGCCAATAGTGGTGTAGTTCAGGTGATTTATAAGACTTACTACAAATAGCTTACTTACAATTCACATTTCTTATAAAAACATTGTGTGCGCTGTATTTGTACGCTGTTCAAATTTAACTCCATGTATAGTGATGAAATACATTACATTTCTTTATTATTTCCCATGCAAATAAAAAATACGTGCCTTTTCAAACAAAAAGTGGAACCTTGAAAATGCTGTCCTCAGCTACCCAAATCTCATGATTCTTTAACCTGAAGGCTTGGTGAAAGCAGATTCAAGACTAATTGATCTATTTCTAAAAGGAAAGGCTGAATACTTAGGCCTGTTAGCTAAATTTTGTCAATATTCTCTGTCCTTTTCTTCCTGCAGTTGGGCTTGAAATACCCAAAAAAAGGTTCTGCCTCTTCCCCCCTCAAAAAAACTCTGAAAAGTGAGAGACATGCATTTTTCTTTGCTAAAAGAAAAAAAACCTATAATGCCATAAGAAAGCTGTTAAATTTTCAATTCTTCATACATATAGCGCTGTATATAAACTGCCTATATACCATGGCTTTATGAATCATTTTGCAAAAATCCAAGGAAATAGATACAAAAAGTCTACATCCAAAACAAGGCATGGTGATGATGATGATGATGACAATGATGATGATAATTTCATTTCACATGGGTAATACATTCTAAAATTAATATACTTTTGATCTTCAGAAGACAGCACAGAACAATCAATCTTCAGCCAGTAGGAACTGCTGCAGGAGCAACCAAAGCAGTGGCTTTCAAATATTCAGAGAACATCCTAATGTTCTTATGGGACAGTCTATGCCTTGTGCTGGATGGCTGCTTGTTCCAGTCTTCTTTCTCCCTTCTGTATCCACTCTGATTT
>NW_017729025.1:46462363-46466294 GCF_001723915.1 Gavialis gangeticus | reverse complement strand
AGCAACCAAAGCAGTGGCTTTCAAATATTCAGAGAACATCCTAATGTTCTTATGGGACAGTCTATGCCTTGTGCTGGATGGCTGCTTGTTCCAGTCTTCTTTCTCCCTTCTGTATCCACTCTGATTTTCTGCATCTCAGCTCCATGCTTCAGCTGGCCATTTTAGCTTCTTTTCTTCTGCCCTTTCTTTCCTTTCCCTTCCTTTCCCTTTCCTCCCCATTTCTTTCCATTTAGCTTATGCCTTCCTTAATGAAGTACCACCTTCCCTCTCACAAAATTACAGAATTAACAGCCCATTCTTCTTGGAGCAATGTTCTATCCCATTCCCCTTTCTCTCTGTCTTGTCTATTTAAACTATAAGCTCCTCAATGGCAGAGACCATCAATAGATATTGCTATGGTCTTCAATGTAATGGAGTCCCATTCTTGGCTAGTGCTTGAGTATTACTGTATTAATTACAGTGGAACATTCTTTTATGTCACCTACCCTTGAATAAATCTGTGATCTATAATACCTTTAATAAGTAATTCTGTTGCATTTGATGGATGTAATTGTGCTGAGAAACTAGCTTTGTTTTTTGTTTGATTTTTTTAAAATTTTCTTTTAGTCCCTGAGACACACTAATATTAGGCAGCGGAAGATGGCAAAGGAATGTCTAAGGGCTTAATTCTGGCCCCATTAACACTACTGGAAATTAAGATTAATTCATATAAATTTGGTGTCTATTATATTGAAGAAAAAAAGAGGAGAACTGGGCCCCATTTTTAAGATATATGAATTATTGGAGCTAATATGGAGGTTCAAGTGAAAGCTACATTTCCTATTTCCCCTCTTTTACTGAGCCTCAGAACAAGTAGAAAGAGAACAGACAAGGAATAGGTGGATCCTTGGCTTTCCTGCCAATGTGTCAGCCAGTGAAAAAAGTGAGAAACTGAAGGAAAAGTTGCCTCTTAGGCCTTTGCTCCATGGGAAACTTATCATGACAGGCAAAAACTTACTATGCTTCTTTTTAATTTTTGGGCAATGGATGTGGGAGGAAGACTTGTAAGACAGAAGCAGTATAGCCACCTCTGTATGTACTTTATGGGGGCTAATTAGCAGTGATGTGTAACAATGCCAATTAGCCCACCCTCATGTTAATTATACTGCTTCTGGTTTGAGGCAGCCTACCTAGAGCAGTGAGGTGTGCTTAAAGATGCTGCTACTGAAGAAAGTAAGCTTCATGTGCAGACATGAGCTCAGGATATTCTGCCTACTCTTAGGATGCAACAGCCATGTGCCAACCTTACACACAGTATTTACAATGTACTCCTGTCTTTTAGTAAATCACCATTGAAGTGAATGGTAGCTATTCCTGAGTGAAGTGAAAGCTTAATAATGTACATCAAGATTTTGACAAAAGGTAGGCTTTAACAGGAATATATCTAGACACTAATAAGTTTTAGAGTTTATTGAATAAAAATGATGTCCTGAATTCCCGAACAAAATTCTTCATAAGTGACATGTTGGGCACTCATCTAGCTTCACTGAGCTTGGAGCTTCTACTGGTTTTCTTTCTATATTTTTAAATTGAAATTGAATTGTACATAAAATGAAAATCCTGTTTTCCTTTTCACACGATGGCAAGATATTGTGACACTGGAAGTTAAAAAAGTGTTGCCTTTTTATCTTCTGTAGTTAACAGTAGGTCAAATCTGCTGTTATGTTTGTGCTGGAGTTTAGAAACTAAAAGTTCTGCTCAGATCCTTAGCTGTTAATATATATCAGTGTTAATATACTCAATTAGGGAAAAAAGTAAGAATCTGTCCTAATGCATCATCATTGAAGCATCTCCAGAGACAGGTAAGCCTTTAGTATACAGTAGTGAGACTGATGAGTAATGAAGAGCAACAAGTTAATGCACTGGACTTTTATTGCTGGAGATCTAATCTCCCATCCTAGTAATAGTTAATCTGATGGGTTTTTTTCATCTCATTTACTATTTTTGCACAACAGAAAACCACCAATCCACTTTGGGACATATGTGTCTTCTAGATCTGCAACAGAATAGTTTACAATTGTTTGACATTGTGGTGTAAAAGAAGATTGTTGGATTTATACTAAAGCCATTAGGCCATCTCTGTTTTGCAAATCAAGTTCAATGTTTAGAAAAAAAGGTCAGACCATTTTTTTCCTTCTCTTTGGTCCTGTAAATAGTTCTATGTATGTGTGATTTTATTTCTATTTACATTCCAGTTGGTTTCCAAAGTCATTACATTGAGCTGTCGTAATGAGTAAAGTTAAGTGAGTACATAAATGTTAAGACCATAAAACATTGATATATATGTTAGATAGATCAACTTTCTATCTGTTTGATTGCAGTTTGGGAGTCAAGTGATATTAATTTTCTTGCCATGACTGTCCTGGGAAGTTTAGGAGAAAAAAAAAGTTTTGTTGTAAACTTATCAGTACTTCCTGCTTCTGTTGCTCTGTGGGGCCAGCCAACCCTCAGGATCTCAATATTGCACTGTTAGACAATAGGGCATGGTGTACAATTGCACATGCACACACTCAAAATCAATTAGGTGCATACACTCACACACACACACACACACACACATACACACACACACTCTAGGTGCATGTACCCTCACCAGGCATGCACACGCACACTACCAATCCAGGCATACTAACAATCCAGGCACTTACACATCCAAAATTACCAGCCTAGGCAAATGCATGCCTATCACCAATTCAAGCTCCTACACACACTATACAGACAAAAAGAAATTAGACCAGAATCAATTATCAATACCTGCACACACAATACACATACACGGATCACTAATTTGTATACACAGATAAGTTCCTAACTTTGGTGCTGTGATGTGTATGTATGTATGTGCTTGGTGTACTTGGGATACCTGGGGAAAAGTTAAGGTAAGAAAGTGGAAGTGTAGGGAGTAAAAGTTACTGGGACTGGGATTAGGACTGGTAGACTAAAGAGAACTGGACTGAAGAACTGAGGCTTGGGGTTACTTTAGGCTGAAGAAGGGTTCTGGCTGCCAGGAAACCCACAGGAAAGTTGGTGACAGGTCAGAGGACTGTGGGGGAGAAGGGGCATCTAAAGAGGGTGTGGGGGAAAGCTGGAGAACACAGAGGAAAGAGGGAAAGGGGCAGGAAATGTTGGGAACAGAAAGAGGAGAGAGAGAGATGGGGAAAGACAGCAGGAGGCAGAAATGAGCGGGGCTGAGAGGCGAAAAGTGGCAAGAAGAGCTGCAGAAAGACATGGGAAGGGGGCAGTGGATAGCAGAAATGGGGCCAGGATGCTAGAAGCAGCAGAAATGGTGGAAAGGGCTGGAGAAAGACATGGGAAGAAGGCAGTGGACAGCAGGAACTGGATTGAGAGATGGCAGAAAGCGACAGGGCCAAGAGGCTGCAGCAGGGGAACAGAGAAGGAACAGAGAGGAGCTGAGAGGTGGCAGGAGAAGGGGGGTGGGGGAAGCTGAGAGAGAGAGACTGGAATTTAAAATGGGGAAGGGACCAGGGCTCAGTAACATACAACCCAACTCGGGGTTACAAATGATAGTGGTTTTATTGAACAGGATAGATGGTGACACTATCTTATTGGTTCCTACACACTCACACGCACACACGCTTGGTGCAGAGGCTGAAGTCCGGGAGGAGACAGAGAGTCCAAATTGGAGGTGGAAATGTGCAGGTGATATCTACCTATCCCAGGCTGGAAGTTGGTCCTCAATGGCCAGTCAGGGTCTCCTTCAGCTTGATATTGTTCAGAGGGGGTCGCCGGCAGGGCCTATGGGGTGGATAGGCAGCATGATGTGGAGCTGGTCTGGTTCAGATAGAAATGGCATTCCCACTGGGTCTGTCTTCACTGCCCCTTTTTATAGGGGCAGACCTTATGTGACCCTAGTGACAGGAGGCATGCCCAG
>NW_017729025.1:46460550-46462264 GCF_001723915.1 Gavialis gangeticus | reverse complement strand
GTTCTGCAGGGTTTTTTGTCTTTCAAATGCTGGGTTCCTGTCTCTGTTCCTGGGTGAGGTCCATGGTTCCTGGATGAATCAATGGGAGGTAATGGCCTTGTCATTACAGGCCATTCAGTAGAGGCCTGCTACCATTGTATTTCAGTCATTCCCAATTACTCTCATTCATTTGGGAACCAATTTACATGGGAGGGGTACATGAATTATACAGTTGCAATACAGGGGATGCCTGGGCAGAGGACACAAGCTTGACATACAAAATGGAAACTTGACATGACTTACACTAACTTACATATATAAGCCTAAAACAGTAATCACATAGTATAAAAGCAGTATAAACACAATAATTATAACTTATAAAACAGTGGGTATCAATCAAAATAGCGGGGAACTTATTTACAAAAAGGGGAGAGAAAAATAAAACTTACTACCCAAAATAAAATGTTAAAGCTTATCCTATATCTTAGCTTACTTATAATTATCTGTAGGAATAGAGAGGGAGAGGAAAAGTCAGAAATAGTTGGGAGAAGGGAGGGAATGCGTATCTATTTATCTATAAAAGAGAAAGAAAGAAAAGAAAGAAAGAAAGAAAGAAACTGGGGGGTTATGTTACACTTCAGTCCAAGCAAAAGTATGAAAACTGGCATTTATTTTCATGGATTTTCTGCTCTTCTTGGTGCAGTCCTTGTAGCGAAGGAAATGAGAGAATTTTGAGTGGGGGGAGAGAGATGACGTGGTAAGCAAACTTGTTCAAACTTCTGAGAGTTGAAGGGTTTTCTTGAAATTAGGGTGCTGACCTGGGATTCAGTAGAACTAGAGTTAACTTCTAGCCTTGCAACAAAAGTCTTTTGTTGTGGTGACTAATCAATTTGGATTGTCTGCAGTTGCAATCAATAGGAAAATTCTCATAGAGTTCATTGGAACAAAGAGTAGTTTCTTATTCTGAGTTGTAATGTACAATCTGTTAAATGGTGAGATGGAAGTATCATCTCCATTTGTTGTGAGAGGAACTGAGATACTGTGGAGAGTATGGCCAAGTTAGTAACCAGATAGCCATATACCCACTTATCTTTGTGAATTTCTTTCAAGGATATAGAAGTATTTTCACTGGAAAATATTCCCTGCCTTTGGCACTGGACCATTACAAGTGTCTGAATTAAAATGATTATAGGGTTTGATTAGTCGTTATTCTAAAATCAAAAAAGGAAATACAGGACGGAACTGCATTTTTAGAAAAAAATATTTAGGTAAATTAATTACCATATTTACTCAGATATAAGACAAGGTTGTTATTTTCCAATCAGATGGGAGGAAAAGCTCTTCACCCTACATCTGCATACAAATAAACCTCATTAAATACATTATTGATCATTAAACTGCTGCCAAAAGCAGCATGTGCTCAGTAATGGAAAGCAGCTATGAAGCTGATTAAATACAGCCAACATTTGGTGTGTCTACAGGTTCAATAATGGGCTTTAGGTAATGTATATTCAATCTAGTACCTCCATTGTGAGGTACTAGAAAAAAATGTGCATTAGCCTATTTTAATGCACATTAGCTAAAGAACATGGATTTTTTTTTACCGTAATGTTCATTATAATAGGCTAATGAACATTAAAGCACACATGTAGATGTGCCCGCTGAGCATGACTATAAAATATGTGGCCCATATTGGGCAGACGTACTGATAGGAACCTTTTTTATTACTACAAAA
>NW_017729025.1:46453312-46455550 GCF_001723915.1 Gavialis gangeticus | reverse complement strand
ACCAGGTCTATTTTGTTGTTAAATTGGGTGCTTCATCACCTTTGGGTGTTTTGACTCTTACAGGTAATGACTTCATAATCCTTGGAATTTTCTCAGACCCCCATGCAAGCACAGCCTAAGTACAAAACAACTAAAAGAAACTATGTTAACACACAACTTGACAATCTCCCCTACAACAATACCTTGTTCTTATTATAACCCTTTACACCATTAAGAGTAACCTCTCATGAACCACCCTCAACCCAGGAGGAAGAAACAACTTTCATTCCACCACTTTATCCTTTGGGAAAGAAACACTGCCATTCTTCTTTTCTCCATCTCTTCTCTGCCTTCTCTGTTCCCATCTCAGATGCATCTTGGTCCACATAGTATTTCAATTCATATATTGCCAATTCTAAAGGATCTCATCTGGTAAAAGTCAGCCCCTTGACCAACAGTAGGTTTCTCGCATTCTGTATCGCTGTTGTCACACACAGTGTGGTTCTTAGTCTCTGTGTCTCCAGTCCTTTGGGCATTAATCCGTACAACACCATTTCATATGTTAAGTCACAGTATATATCTATCACCCTTCCCATACCCCTTGCACAACAGGGCAGCCCTAATATACATGCAATACAGATTATTCAGCCCCACATCCCTGTCTTGGACATGCTGCTGATCTTACCAACACCCACTAATGCTGAATCCCCTTCACAGGAGGAATATGAACACCCGTGCGATATCCATATATTCTCCTTTCAATCTATTATCTGTCATTTCTTTCCACACATTTGCAATCTGCCCTTCTATCATATCCCCAACTATTGTTATCATGTCTTTCTTTCTTATCAAATTAATCACCTTTTACACAGGCAAGGTTCTTTGGGTAGATATGATATATTTTATTAGAACAATTAAATAGTTGGAAAAAAGTTCTTTGCAAGCTCTTTCAAGCACTCTAATCTCACTCCATCTATTTTATTTATCCTCAAGAAACTCTCCATCTTTGCATAGTAGGCCAGTGGCCTATCTTCCCTGTATATGAGCCATCTTCAGAATATGCTTCCTGCTGAGTAATGGCAGAAACATGCAGTCTTCCCCACCCCATCCATTGCCTCTGTACAAAAGATGCTTATAAAAGTAAGTATACACAAAGCTTTCCAAACTTGGTATTCCCCAATCTCTTAATTCCCTGTTTTTATATAGCTCCATTCTGGCTACCCTTTCTATCCTTTTCTCTTTTACTCCCCTTCCAGAAAAAAACAAAACAAAACACATATCTGCCTCTGTACCCTCCTTATGTGCTGCCATGACAATCAGTATATGACTCCCATGTAAATGATGGTTGACAAGAGTACCATTTTCACCATAGCCACTTTACCCTTGGAAGATAACATTCTATCACTCCAGAATCCCAAGATCTGCCCCTCTCTTACCTCTAATTTCACCCACACCTTTCTTCCTTTCACTTTGACAGCCACTGGGATTCCCAAGATCTTGATGACACCCTCTACCACTCACTACCTGAACTTCTGGAAAGCTGTGGGAAAGGGGAAACTTTCTTGAATATCAAAACAGTAAAGCAACTGGCAAAAACTATGGAGAAGTGAAGAGGGGGAGTATTAGAACTGACTGCATCAAGCAGCATCATAAAAGACTCATAAAGTGGTTTTGTTTGGCATCTTTTTGTCTGTAAGCAATGTTGGATATTGCAGCCTATGACATAGATGATTTGCGGTGTTTCCTGTGACTGAATAGTCCTATCCAAGATTTGCGTGATCTGTGGCAGTGGCTGCAAATGTATGTGTCATGGTTGGGTGTGTCAGGAGCTGCTTGCTTCCTAGGGACTCTTTTTTCTTCAAGCTGTTAGAGCAAATTCTCGCCATGGTCTTCAATGCTGTGGTAGAGATGATGATGCCACTTGTTCCAATCACTTGCCAAGGTTTCCCATTTTCCCAGGATCAATTCTAAATGCCTTCATATCTCGCTTTCATGTGGCTTTATAGCGAAGCTTGTGGCATCTGTTGTCTCATTCCCTCCAACAGTTTCCCATATAGAATGTCCTTAAGCATATGTCCATCTTCCTATCTTCTCAGATGGCCTAGCCAGAACAGTCATTTCTCTCTGAGTAGGTCTGTCACACTTGATAAGTTTTCCCTTTGAAGAATCTCTGCATTTGTAACTTTATCTTGCTATTCAATGTTGAGCATGTGGCGTAAACAGCACAGGTGGAAGCTGTTTAATCTTTTCTCTTGATGT
>NW_017729025.1:46450272-46452297 GCF_001723915.1 Gavialis gangeticus | reverse complement strand
GAGCAGTGACCTGAGAGGTTCCCAGCTCTGCTTCCAGCTACTCCAATTAGAGGCCAAGCAGCTCAATGTGAGGCAGGGGTCCTGGAAGGTCAAGACCCCTAGAAGCTTGGCCCAGAACTAGCATTGGTGGCTGTATGGTAGAGTTTCTGTCTATCATGTGGGAGATCTGAGCTCAAGTCCCAGCTGGGGTCACTTGGGGTAAGTGAGCTAATGGGGAGAAATTCTTCATGCAGTCATTGTATTTTCCCCCTTTCTCTCCCTCCAGGTACCTAGGCCCTATATTTCCCTTGTCATTTGACATTTTGTATTTTGTGCCTTTTATATTTCACCAACCAGTATTGTTTGTTCTGCTGTTTGTGCTTTATATTTTGGTTAACCTGTCTTTTGTCGACTAGATGAATATGTCTAATATTGTAAGTGTCTAACCTTTGTTGAATCCTGCCCCTAGGGGCATTGTAGTGTCCCCTATACTCCCTGGTTTATACTGGTTATGTTCCCAGTACTGTTCTCTCATTAAAAGTTATATGGTTAAGTCCCAATTGGTGGTCTGGCTCTGTTCTATAGGGGGAGGAGAGTCCCTACACCTCCCACAGCACTTGTGCACCTGCTTTGATCCCTTCAATTGGAGAGGGGGTACCTCTTGGAGTACCACCCAGGTTACACTCATTAAGGGTGATTGATGGTTCTTATGGAACTTCCTGTCCTAGTACAACTGTTTTCTTTATGCTGATAGTGAGAGCAAATGCCTGACAAGCTCTTGAAAGGTGATCCATGAGTTCTTGTAGTAGGTCTTCATCATGGGCTGTAAGAGCAGCAGCATCAGTGAATAGAAGATCCCTGATAAGCACCTTTCTACCTTTAGTTTTTCCTTGATCTTGTGTAAACATATACTCCACCTTTCATATCTTTAAATGCACATTTCAGGAGTAACAACAAGAAGATTCCAAACAGTGTAGTGGCAAGAACAAATCCTTGCTTTATTCTGCTTTTCATCTCAAAGCTGTCCAAAGTGAGCCCATCAAACTGAACAGTTGCTTTTTTTGTTGTCATGGAAGGAATGTATAAGACTTAACAGAATAGGTGGGCATCCTATCTTTTCTAGGACTGCAAATAGGTCTGCTATGCTGATGGTGTCAAATGCTTTGGTTAGATCCATGAAGGTAATGTACAATCGCTGGTTTTGCTCTCTGCACTTTTCTTGAAGTTGATACAAGGAAAATATGAGGTCTATGGTTGATCTTCCATCCCCAAAATCTACAGTGAGATTTGGGGTAGATACAACTCACCAGCTGTTGTAGGTACACTAAGATGAGCCTTGCAAAAGCTTTTCTTTCTATACTTAGTAGCAAGATACCTCTGTAGTTGTTGCAGTCACCCTTATCTCCTTTATTTGTATACAAAGTGACAATATTTGTGTCATGCATGTCTTGTGAGGTACCTCACCCTCATTCCAACATTTGAATAGCAGCTGATGAAGATATGGTAGTAGGCTTTCTTTCTCACAGTTGAGAATTTCCACTCTTTTCCGGGTACATTGCCACTTGATAATGAATCAATGACCTTGCTTAGCTCTTCTACAGTTGGTTCCATGTCTAACTCTGGAATGACCTGTTAAGTTGGTATTTGGTTCCGTGATTTACTGGTGATCTTTGTTTCTTGTGAGTGTAGCTCTGAGTAGCGTTCAGCTCAGTGAGATATCTGATTGCTTCTATCTTTAATGGCTTCACTGCTGCAAGATTTTAGAGAGGCAATCTTGTTGACAGTAGGGCCTAGAACTTTCTTCAGAACACTGTGCATAACTTTTAGGTTTCCTGTGTCTGAGGCTGTCTGTATCTCTTGACAGAGCTTAGTCCAGTATTGACCTGCACAGTGTCTGGTTGTGCTCTGTACCTTGTTTTATGCATGTAAAATCTCACTTTGGTGCTCACTGTTGGCTTCCTGTTTTGTTCCAGATGGGCTGTGTTCTTGATGTTGATAAGAGGTAACAGTTTTTTTCTGCATTTTCTTTGAACCAGTCCCTATTTG
>NW_017729025.1:46435141-46450062 GCF_001723915.1 Gavialis gangeticus | reverse complement strand
ATTTTCTTTGAACCAGTCCCTATTGGACGGTCTCTTTTCCTCAAATGTAGCTTTAGGTATTCATAGTTTGCAGTTCTTAAACCTTTTCAAATTTCTTCTGCCTTCTCTGGTACTGAGTTTCCAAAAATGCTGAGTTCAAAAGCCTTCTCAAACCTTGGCACTTCCTCTG
Organism: Gavialis gangeticus; assembly: GCF_001723915.1. Classification (NCBI taxonomy): domain Eukaryota; kingdom Metazoa; phylum Chordata; order Crocodylia; family Gavialidae; genus Gavialis; species Gavialis gangeticus. The sequence goes on along the minus strand of NW_017729025.1, from coordinate 46,449,893 downwards.
GTTCTTGGTGTTAGTTGTATTAATTTGGGGCTTGCTCCTAGGTTTTGCTCTAAAAGATTCATGAAGTGGTAGAGATGTGAAATTTAAATGGACAAACATGACTTTGTGTGTTGCATCTATAAATATCAGAAGCTTGTTATTGAGGAGAAGGTGGGATAAGATATGCCAATATTGAGTGGGCCAAAGTTTACAGGAGTGTCGATTCCCATGGAAGAGAGATTACAAGTGTTTTGTAAAGAGATGGGGTCCATCATGGAGGGTGGGGTTGGATATAAACAAAGTAGCTGGAGTCACAATTTTACTGAAGAGTGAGGAAGTGGAAGTACAGCTGAGCTGTCAGATCACCATGGCTTGAAATGCTGTTTACTCTGCTGGGGCCCAGCCCAGTGAACTATAGGATAAATACTGTGTTTTCTCAGGCTCTTGTGAGCTAGGATTAAGTGTATTATATACATCTAGGTACAACACTGGTGCTTAAAAGTGTGTTTATGGAGTACCTTTTCTAAAACTTGAAGCAGTTTCAAAAAAAGATCTTCCAGAATTGATGTGTTTCACCTAAGTTACTACGAGCATGTTTATTTCAAAGTAAGTGGTTGCGGCTATGCATGCCTGGGACTGCACATTTGGTGCTGTGCAGTCTCAGTGGCACAGTTATTTTTAGATGGTACGTTGCCATACCTATGAGCTATGGTGATGCAGCTTGTTGCTCCAGTGACGTAGCATCAGCATCGTGGTTTGTACCTACTGATGTTATGTTGCTATAGTGACAGGCTACGGTTCTGTAGCTCATTGCTATGGCAATATAGCATCTTGTCTAGACATGCCCAGAATTTTCAAATCTGCCCCTCACTTCCATGTGCTCAGGAACAGAAGGGTTTAATAATAAGGGGGGGAAGGATGGGAAGGGACTGCAAGGCAAAGAACTTGAGGGGGGCAGAAGGCAGGGGGGCCACTTGACCCTCCCTCCCCCAAAACTTATTTCCCTGATGTAACAGTGGAAGAGAGAGAACTACTAGGCAAATCTCCAATGATTAGGTTCTATACCTGGAAAGCTATAACACATGTATAAAGTTTCTATATATAGAAACTTAATTATTGGTGGGTTTTCTTATATTCAAGTAAATATGGTAACTTGGTGCTACCACAATTTTTCTTCACTGCTATTTTCAGTTTGTGATTTCCCTTTAACTTTTAGGCTCTGGCTGTTCCACAGAACTGCTGCAGTACAGACATTTTACTAGCATCTCCACCCTAATTTAGCTTTCCCTTGGGAATAACACATGGAACAGACTATATCATGCTTGTGAGGTCTGGCTAAATTTCAGGAGGATACATTGATCTCCAGAGCTAACTTTCTCCACATGAGAGCACTCTTACTTAATAGCAAGTTTAGCATTATTACTTCTATGATCTTTTGTTATGGCAACCTACAGGAGGGGAATAAAAGATTTTTCCTTTCTTTTGCAGTTTAACATTTATTCCATTCTTACTTGGTGATGTCTGTCTGAAGTAGTAATGTTGCTAAAACAGCTTCAGAATTTTTTAGGGTTTCAGAAGAGTTTGATACAATGACTAAGATTTTTTAAAAATCTGTTAAAATGTATTTTCTCTGACATTTTACCTTGGCTCAAAGTTGGTCTATCTGACAAAAAAAGAAACTTGACAAAGAAGGAAATAATATATATGTAGTGTGTGTAGATGTGTACAAATGTTTATATGTCATAAAACCATTTAACTTCACAGACAGAAATAGTATAGTGGTGTATCGCTAGATTGCATCAAGAAGCTATAATATTAGAAAAAAGATATATTAACAGCTTTATGTTGTTTGAACATAGATTGGAATGCAAAAGAATAGTGCACAAGAAGAAAGTAAGCATAATTTAATATGGTATACTTCCTATATTTTTGTGTGTCAGAACAAAATCCATATCTCATGGAATTTCAGTTCTCTTACATGGTATGTGTGATGATGACCTGTGTAATATTCCAGTTGGATGGAATTTCCTTCATTAATTTTTTTCCAATTTTTCACCTGGTTTCTGACCTACTAATATTATAGTTTTCTCCATCATCATTTTAGAAGGCATGACCACCCATCTAAATGTTCGACTAGACCATCAACTCAGAATTTCATGCCGTATGATGAGAGTACTGTTTTGGGTTAGCCTGGTCAGTCATCCACCAGTAGCCTTGATGTAGCCAAGATGTTAATCTTAGAATGATTGGCATCACCATAAATTGCCTTAATTTGAAAAAAGAGAAAAAAGGAAATGGACTAAGGAATGGTAACTTCATGAATTTTCCACTGATAGGAACCAATGTTGTCAAACCCCCGGACAGTTCCAAAATTAAAAGCAAGAATAAGTCATGAGACATTTTAGTATTGCACTGAAAACATTTTCATGCAATCAGTTAGTGTTGATATTATATAATTCATTACCATATCATCTATATTTTTGTGGAGAAAATCATTATGAAATAGTAAACCATAAATAAAAATAATTGCTGAGGACTAGTTACATTATTTCAAATGAAGATGTTATATCTCAGAAAAATAATCTCTAATAATAGTAATAATTTCTGCAAGTTGAAATGATCTTTTAGTAAACAATGCTACATAATAACTTAGGATACCAACATCTTTCTTTACAAGAGAGGTGAATATCAGTCCAATGACAGACCTATGAAGACTTCTGGGAAAGAAGGGAAACCTTCATCTAGAAGAAACCCCCAACCAATTAAAGCTTGATTTGAGATCAACATTTTTTCATGGACAAATTATTTCATAACTTTGAATTGCACAGTTTCTAGAACCTGAACCTGAGGCACCTGATATTTCCCATTACTGGGAGGTGAGAGGAGGAGGCCAGCTGGAATGAAAGGACAAGTGATTTTATCCAGTATGGTAATCACTCTTCTTAACCCAAAAACTGGCATGGAAATATGTTTATACTCATACAAGTGATAGACAAATCTAAATAGGGACAGAGTTATGATTAATTTTAAATGCATATGTAAACTTTAGAGATCATTATCTCATGGAATCTCTGAAGATCATAATTTTTCAAGGTATATCTACTAGGCAACATGGGCTGAAGATTCTATGCTGATTCAGAGAATCAGCAGTTCGGCCATAGACACAGCTTTAAATGTTTTTTTCTACATACTTCAAAGTACCAGGTGCGGCTCGTGAATGTTGTGATGGTGGGGTGGAGGGAACATCCCACAGGAGTGTGGGGGGCCCTCCCTGCATACTTGGCAGTGAACCCAGAAGTATTTCCAGTCCACTTCTGCCACTGAGCGTGCTGGGGGGACCGCACCCCCCTGGTTCAGCAATCGGCCATGGGGCAACTCCAGGTGCCCCCCAGTAGGCACCAGTCACCGAACCAGGGGAGCATGGGGGGGCCCCCGACGTGCCCACCGGCAGACCCAGAAGTCAACTGGAAGTGCTTCTGGTCCACTTCCGGGTCTGCTGCCGAGTGCACTGGGGACCATGCCATGCTCCTATAGGATGCTGCATCTGCCCCAGCATCTCAGCATTCATGAGTTGCCTGGTATCTTGAAGTATGTAGCAAAAACATTTAAAGTTGTGTCTATGTCTAAATCATCAAATCTTTCTGAATCTCTCCAAACCAATTTTGAGGGTTCTGATTCAATTCAGAGAGATTAAAGGGTTTCCTGATTCGATTTAGATTTGAAGATTTGACCACTGAATCGGGCTGAATCTCTACCGAATTAAATCAGGGACTTAAGCTTCACACAGCCCTAATATCTACTGTTATTAACTGTTAGTGGAAATCTGCTCATGTGCATGGATGTGATGCTGAGAGCAGACAATGCAGCATCTGCTACATTAGCAAAGATCCTACAAAGTAATATGTATGCTTTCACACAGCAAGAAGCTAGGTCCTATGTCTCTGTAGACTGGAGAGATAATAAAGAGCAGGTATTCTAAATTTATGATTATGTTTGCTTTTCAAACTGTCTGTTTACTATTTTTTCTTCCTATAATAGAAAGGCAAACAGCATTGCATTCTCACAAAAAGTTGCACTTTACAACTGCAGGGGATTGTTTTTATTGAAAGCTCAAGGTTCAAAGAGCTAAGGACACCCAGCTTGATAAAAGACAGGAGAATGTTGTTGTATGTCTGGTTTAGATTTCTTATTCTTCATTACAAAAAACACAGCTTCAGCAACATTGTAATGACTTTCCTGAACAAACAGATCTCATCTACATGACACAGCTGAGGTTTCATGTTTTATTCCTTGTAAATGAATTAAATGTGACAAATAAATTCTCAACGTATGAATGTGCTGATAAAAATCTCCATCCACTTATTTGCAAGGGTTGGCTAGACGGGTTTGTTTTTTTCTCCCTCCATCTTTTCTGAGTGCGATTTTATACATGTACACCTAGTAGGAAGAAAAATTATCAAATTTTTGTACTTTTCAAAATAAGTGGCAAATTGACTTAATCTCATGAAAATATATTCATTGTAGCAATCCTGCTTCATCGTTGTTAATTAAATCATGCAAGAATCCTAGTTAGTAAACATGATGTGTATAATTCATTCAGCAGGTACACACACACACACAAATCCCACAGGGAAAAAAAAATACCTTCAAAAGAGAAATTATGGAAATCAGAGATAGGAATCCTGCAGTCAACCTCTGAGACAGGGTATGTTTGTAGAATAGATGTAGCTCAAACTTTCTCCAACACTTGGTAGAAGTTCCTCATAACATCCCCCATGCTGCCACATTGTTCTCCATTAAATCCCTGCTTTAAAATTCTCCCTTGCTGTTATACCTACAAAGAATCTTTACAGGATGGTGTCCTGAGATCATAGGCTGACCAATACTGTCTCTTTTTTTTGCTTGTATTTCCTATTAGGAGTACGTGAAGCAGGCCATATTCAGTTTGGATCTGGATGGCAATTCAGCCTGATTTGGAGGAGAGTGATTTGATTAGTTGATTCAGAACACTGTCCCGATTTGATTTGGCTGAATCCAGATCTGAAGATTTGATGCTGATTCGGAAAAATATGCAATTCAGGCATAGACACAGCTTTAAATGTTTTTTTCTATATACCTCAAGGTACTACACGCAGCTTGTGAACATTTAAATGGTGGAGTAGATGGAGCATCTCACAGAAGCGTGGCGGGGTCCACTGCCAAGCACACAGGGGACCCCCCATACCTCCCTGGTTCAGCAATCAGCTGTGGGGGGCCCCAGGTGCCCCCCAGATCCAGGAGGCACCAGTTGCTGAGCCAGGGGGGTGAGGGAGGGGGTTCTGCTTCTGGTCTACTTCTGGGTCTGCCACTGAGCATGCTTGGGATTCCTTCATGCTCCCGTGGGACGCTCCATCCACCCCACCATCTCAGCAGTCACAAGCTGCCTGGTACCTTGAGGTATGTGGAAAAAACATATAAAGCTGTGGCTATGTCTGAATTGTCAAATCTCTCCGATTCAATTCAGAAGGTTCCGATTCAATTCAGAGAGATTAAAGGGCCTCTGGATTCAATTCAGATTCGGAGATTCAGCTGCTGAATTGGGCTGAATCTCTGCCATATCAAATCAGCAACTGAAGATTTGCACAGCCCTATTTTCTATGTCCTGCCTGTCTCTTGTTATGCTTAGATGTGATCTGGTTACAACAAAGACCAACTTTCTTCTGTGTTTCTACAGCCCTTAGCAGACCAGAGGGTTGGTGCATAACTAATCTTTATACTCTACCTTAACAATAAAATTCTGAATAAACAGATTGACTCCTCTTACAATTGTTTCCTTCTAAATTTGTTGTTTTTCACTCACTGGTCTAATAGTAAAATGCATACTCACCTATTCATATGAGACAAATAGTCTTATCAAGTTGCCAGTGTGTGGTAGGGTCCTTGTGGCAGAACCTGGGGGAAAAGGGTCAGTCTTTCTACTCTGCCCCTTTCAGAAATCATCCCACTCTCCTGCTGTGCCTTGCTGGTAAAAAAAAAAAAAAAAGGAGTTGATTTGAGAGGTGTCTCACCTCTGGCTAGAGCACAGGGTGGGAGGTGAGGCTCTTGGTGTCTGTTGGTTTCCATTCCTGGTTGTTGCTTTGGAGCCTGACATGTTCCAGGACCTGGCTGCTTCAATCCTTAGTTCTGTGGCTTCATAAACACTCTCTTGTGGAGGTAGGACTCAGGACCTTGGGCTTTGCCATCCCACTGGCCAATGCCTTGCACCAGTGCAGCAGGCCCTTGGGCTATCTCACCTGTGGCTCTAGCTTTCCTGGTTGGAAGTACATTAGGAGGGGTGCTAGGATACCTTGCCATGCAGCCTCCACATCTTGCCTTATAGACACTCCTGGTCTCCTGAGTGGCCATTAAACAAAAAAAAAAAGGAAAAGGATTTCTCATCTTAAAGTACTTTCCCCACCTCTGGTTGACAGACACAGTTCTGTCTCTAAGGTTTCTCTCACAGGCCTATCAATCAAACAAACCAGGAAAAAAAAAAAAGCCTCAACAAACTTCCTTCCCTTTCAGGGCTATTTACAGGGTCTAGCAAGGCCCTCTCTCCTTTGGGTGTGGGAAATCCACCCCTCTTAGCAGTCAAGGCTATACTGACCCCTCTCCCTCTGCTGACCTTGCTTTTATCTGTCCCAGCCACTCCCCTCTTCCAGCTATGTGGCCCTCTCAGCCACACCTTGTTGGTCTTAAAGGGACCAGGCTCCCTTTCCCGACTTTTCTTTCCATTCTTCATAATAGGGACTCCAGTCCCACAATTAGCCCACAATTGTTCCATACAATCAAGAGTGAGCCCATGATAGCTATCAAATTTTAAAAAGCTTGGAACTCCTAGATGAAATTGGCAAATGACTTTGATCAAACACTGGAGAATCTAAGCAATTTAGTGGAGTGGAATAGATTGAGCTTTTTATATCAAATCAAAATAGAAAAGGAGCCTAAGCCAGTACTCAATGCCTGAAATGACTAAAGGAATTGTAAGGCATCTAAAATGTCTTGACTTGGCCTAAAATGAAATGCATGAATGTAATTTCAGTGCCATTGAGGGGATGTAACTCACCAATTTATACATTATGGACAAGAACTGTTTTCCAAATTATGGTTTAAATGCACACAGGATTTGCGCAGAGGTAATATGAAATGTCATTCAGATTCTCCATCTTGTTAGGTATTCTTAAGGACAATATGTGATAAATTGGCAGGACTGACCTTGTTCAAATAAAATAAATAACCAATACATAATTTGACCTAAAACTTCATTAAGAGTCTAAAAATTAAAACATTTAAGTTTTCAAGCAACACAAGAATGACTTTTTTATCACACTTCCATCTGATGAGAAGAAAAGCATCAGATATCTCATCTCAGACATTCTGTCCAAGAGCTGTATCTTATGACCACATCTTTAGAGCTCCAAAGGATTATGGAAATTAAGGGATCCTTATGGCATATGGCACTTCACACCAGAACAGGATCCAATTTTGCAAATGGATAAACTGCATATACAATCAGAGTGCTAATCTGAAATTATGCTCCAGCCCAGACTTCCTGAGGTTCCTCATTGTCTAGTGCCACACCAAACTAGAGGATTTAAATTATACTAAAAAATTAGATTTACCTTTAAATAACTTTGAATGGTCTCCATATATATTCTTGCTAGGGATGTGACTTTTGGTAGAGAGAAGTGACCCTAAATGATATCCCCCTTTCCTATTGCTCATTTAGTAATTTAGACGTACAGTACAGTGAAACCCATAACTACTGAAAATTTTGATTTTAGAACAAATGAAGCATAAATAAGACATTTTAGTGTCTTGAGCATTAGCTATGCCACTATAGCTAAGCTTTCCTTGAAATCAGATCTTTGCTTAAAATATTATCCATCTTGCCAATTGTCACTAATTCAACACATTCTTTCCTATTATTACATTATTTAGCAGCAGCCATCATTGTCCCTCACTGTTTAGCATGCAGAATAATTGGACACAATAGGATTAGAAGCAAATTTACACTTGAAACAGGAGTCACATATTGCATGTAACTGAAAGCATTATAAACTCCGCAGTGTCCTTTCTTTTCTGGTCAATTTCACCAAAGTTATGATCTAAAAGAAAAAAAGCCAAAGTAGTTTTTCTTCCATCACTGTGCAGATTAAGAAAGACCATATATGAAATGCAAAATTAAAAAAAAAAATAAACTCCTTTGACTTATAATAGAATATGTCCTGCCAATGAATATATATTTTCACTATGCTGTCCATAGAGACATGAAGTAAATAAAGGGAATTTCCCTAAATTCTCCTGATTTTAACTTTAAAAAATAATTAATAGAAGTTCACCAGTTTCCATCAGATCCTCTGGCTTCTACAGTTGTAAACAGGAATGAAAAAAGATCATAGATACTAAAATCTGTGGATTTTCAGAACATACATTTAGGAAGGTCTTCCTAAGAACATCAAGTCTAGTCCCCTGTTATTAAAGGCAGCCATATTATATAGACCTCTCCTTCCCCTGTTAAAAACCCTTCTTGTAAGCTTTTTCTTCATGAAGATACAACTATCAAAATTGTTTGGAATATATGAGTATCAGTTTGAAGGTGAGGGTGTTTTGTTTTGTAGTTTTTTTAGGTGGAATTGGTTCAAATGTGTTGGTAGGGCTGATTTGGGTGTGCTTCTCCCCCCAGATACAAGCAAAACAGCCAAAAATTCAGAAAATGATGTGGTTTCACTAAACTAAAGGAATAACTTCCTTTTCCATTAGCTCTGAGGCAATAAACTCATGCTTGAGAATAATATGAAAAGCAAAAAAGTATTTAAAAAACTATTTATTTGAAAGGAATCTCTGCTAACATGAAGTTGGCAGGCTAGTTTTTCTCAGCGATTAGAGGTTTTCTATATAACTTGTTAGCTCACTGACTGACAATTCTGTTAGTCAGTTGATGCTTAAAGAATGGTATTAGTGGATTCTAATGATAGCTCTCTTAAGGAGCTCTTGCCTAACTTTCCCTCAAAGGAAAATAAACATTTTCAGATGGTCAAAAGAGTCTAAGCAAGCTGAGTGGTATGGAATGTATACTGATATCTGAACAAAAGTCTCACATCATGTCAGTGGAGTTTGGTTGAATTAGAAAGGGAATACCCAACTTCTGAGAGAGAGAGGAGACAAAAGAGAGCTTATGCTCTGACATGCTTCTGCCACAAAGTGTGTAGAGGGTTGTGCCAGGATGAGAGGAGGCTTTCTCTGCCTCTTATTAGCTAACAAAACAGTAGGGCAGCTAAGAACATAAAAAACCATACCTGGTCAGACCACAGGTCTATCTAGCCAAGCATTCTGTATCTCACAGTGGTAGAGTAGACGCTAATGGGAAGAATATTTATTTATTCAGTTTTATTCAGATTTATTTTTCCTCTGCCTGCCCCTCTTATTTTGCAGCTTCCACCATTCAAAGGCTTTGGAAGTCTTAATGAATACTATTTTCTCTAATGTTGTGTTCAATTCCCTTCTTGGCTTATAGAAGATACTGAGCACTGGGCCAATATCTTCAGTGAACTCCAGACCAGTTAGCTTCACCTCAATACCTGGGAAGTTACTGAATCGTATCCTAAGGAAGGCCATTAGCAAGCATCTGGAGGAGGAAAGACCGATCACAAGCAGCCGACATGGGTTTATGAAAAATAAACCATGTCAAACAAACTTGATTTTTTATGACAAAGTAACTGTGGAGTTAGATGAAGGGAATGCTGTCAATATAGTGTATCTGGACTTTTGCAAGGGTCCTGTATGATCTTTTAATAAACAAATTGGAGAACGGTTAGCTGGATAAAAATACTATTAGGTCAACAGTTAACAGGTTCAATAGACACAAGCAAAGGGTAATTATTAATGGGTCCATGTCAGAATAGCAGGATGTTTTGAGCAGAGTCCCAAAGGGGTCTGTTCTGGGCCCGGTGCTACCAATGTGTTTATTGTTTGGATTTTGGTATAGAAACCGTCTTGAGCAAGTTAGCAAACAACATGAAACTAGGAAGGATTGTGAAAATTTTGGGGGATTCAAGCGCAATTCAGAAGGATCTTGGTAGATTGGAAAGCTGGGCTAGAGATGACAGGATGAAGTTCAGTGTGAACAAATGAAAGGTTCTACAGCTCAGAAGGAATAATGAAAAACACAAATATGAAATGGGACACCTGGCTGAATGGCAGCACTATAAAAAAAGGACTTGGGAATTATAGTAGGCTGCAGACTCAATATGAATCTGCAGAGTGATTCTGCCATTTTTTGCAGTTTTGGGAAGCATTAGGTGCAAGACATGGAAGATGATAGTACTTCTCTACTTAGCACTTGTTAGGCCTCGTCTGGACTACTGTGTGCAGTTCTAGGCTCCACATTTTAAAAAGGATGTGGGGAAGCTAGAGAGGGTCCAGAGGTAGGCAACAAAGATGATCAAGGTCTTGGAAGGTGAGTCATACAAGGAGAGGCTGAATGACCTAGATATGTTCAGCTTGCAGAAAAGGTGCTTAGGAAGGGACATGATAGTAGTCTTCAAATACTTGATGAGCTGCCATAAAAAAGAGGGGCAGCACCTTTTCTCTCTTGCTGCAGAGAAGAAGATAAAGGGAAATTGTGGACTATTCATGGATGGAGGTGTTCAAGAAGAGCCTGGATAGCCACTGGTAAAGGATTATCTAGATGTACCTATTTCTGTTTTTTACCATAGGTATTTCTCATGCCTCTGGGTTTTGCTGGTTGCTCCTGTCCACTCCCCTCCCTTTTTTCTGCTATATGAGTCAGGGTGATTTTAAGCCTTCCTGGAGGTATTGGGATTTCACTACAGCGAAGGTTGGGGACTCTAACTGGGGTGTTCCAGGTCTTCTGCTAGGTTTAAAGCCAGAGGTTCCTAGCTAGAGGGTATTACCCTCTGCTCAGGGTCAGACTGATTGCTATATTTAGGGTCAGGAAGACATTTTACCACATGGTTAGAATGGTACAGACTATGAGGGGTTTTGCCTTCTGCTGTAGTGGAGGGTGTGGCCCTCTACCTGGGACCTCTTGAGCATACATTGACCTCTTGAGTGAACATTTTATAGAAGTTGGACACTATAGATACTGTGGTTCCCATGCTTTACCTGTGGCAGGTTAACATGTTAATTCTATGTTGTATCATGGTTAAAGGTGTTCTTAAGTAGAGTTTACATTATGGTTTGGATAGGGATGAACCTGCTTCAGGCAGACTGTTTGATGAGATGATCTCTGAAGTCATTCCTCCTTTTCTATGGCCCCATGACCCTATGACTAAGTAGAAGATTATAGAATCATAGAAAAGTAGGACTGGAAGGGACCTTCAGAGGTCATTGAATCCAATCCCTCACCAGAGGCAGGATCATCTGTATCCAAACCATCCCACACAAATCCATTGTCTAACTTATTATTAAACCTACACAGTCAACTCTGACACCACCACAAGGCATAACAACCTAACCTGCCACAGGTAAGGTAAGGGAACAATGATGGCCAAGTTCCTTCTGTTGTGAGGGTGGTTAGAATGCACTCAGGTGATTTAAGGGAAAGGGTCACACTCCCTGCTAAGGGGGAAGGCAAAAAACCCTATAGTTTATACCAAACTGATCAGGAAGGGAAATTCCCTCCTAACCCCAAATATGATGATTGGTTTGACCCTGAGCAAGAGGACCCAGACCCTCTAGCTAGAAACCCTGGGTTCTCAGTCTTAGCAGAAGCACGGGCACGCTACAGCTGTATTCCCCAGCCCTGGCTTCAGTCAAGACTCATGCTTCTGAGAAAAGTGGGAAAAAAACCCTCAAAACTTCTGTCATGTATAACAACAAGAGGGGAAAATAATCCCTTCCTGGAACCATGTGGCAACCAGCCAATCCCAGAAGCATGGGAAATGCCCATACTAGAGCATGAGCATAGCTATTCCTAGGTTATTCCTGACCAATGCTTGTTCAACAACTTCTTGAGCACCTCCAATAATGGAGTTTCCACAAATTCCCTAAGAAATCTATTCCATTGCCTCAGTGCTCTGACAGTTAAACAGGTTTTTTCCCCCAAATATTAAATCTAAAACTACTTTGCTGCAACTTCAAGCCCTTGTTCTACAATAAAATATACAATACATAAATGGGAACCAAGATAAGTCTGATGGACCTTCTACCCAATGAAGAAAATAGGGATACCTTAAGTCTTTGTAGAACAGGGATTCCCTTTGGTACCTTGTACCCCAGGGGTGGGGAAAGGGAGAAAGGTTTAAGAAAGGCCCAAGTCCTAGGGGTTAGGCTGAAGAGGGCCTACACCAAGTAATGTTTTATATATTTATATGAGATTCTTGAAACCCTCACTAGACCAAATCAAATGTCTAGCATGTGAGTTAGGGTTGGATAGTTCATTAAGTGAATAAAGTGACAGCCTACTTGTGTCTGTCTTTCATTCACCTGTGTGTCCTAATCAATTTCTAAATGGCAAACTGTCCTTGAGAAAACAATTTATCCTTAGGCATATTAAATTTGAAAAGCAAGGGAGGATGTACCATTAACAGGGCTTATGTACCCCATGAGAAATAGGAACTGCATTTTGTGGCAAGTGCACCTAAATTTCATGGCAATGTTAATGTATACTATCTCTATGCAATAGTCTTCATTCTAAGCCTGGCCAGCCACAAACACCCACAAAGCTAAGACTTATACTTGGTTACAATAATTGTTTTTAGGTTTATTTTCAGTTCTGAAAATAAAACTAGAAATGATTTGACAGTGCTGCTGATGTTGCTGTATTCTCCATGTGTTCCAGCTGCATTGACCTCATCAATAATACTGTGTTCATATGTTCTGTATCAGAACATTTTGAATTCCATATTTGCTCAAGAAGTGGGATGACCATATGTCCCAGTTTTGCTGAGACAGCCCAGGATTTTGGAGGGTGGTTCCATCCAGCCAGTAAAAATTAAAATGAGCATCCTGGGCATGGGGAAGTGGTACAGTGAAAATTTGGAATCTACAGGATCCTGAATGAGATTATCAGGATAGGCAGTGCCTCTTAGATGTATTGTTATAGCCTGCTTAGGAAGACAATACTCCTCTCTTCATACCCCATTTGGATCTGTTCACATTAAATTCATTGCTGAGTTTAACTCTGCAAGCATAGAGGCTATAAAATGTATCTTAAGAATTATGAAAGCCAATATTCTGGATATTATTTTTCCCTCTCAAGGGATAAATCCTGAAAACAATTGGCCACAGAATCATGGAATTCACCAGAGTTTTTCTTAGGGAAAATGGCACCTTGGGCAACCTTGTATTTTGGAACCCTCCCCCGCCCTTCACCCCACCCGCCACAAAGGCAGAGGCAGGTGGGCAGGGCAGGTAGCTTTGAAATGCATAGCATCTGGATGCAAAAGCATGCTGCTGTACTATCAGAGGCATAGGGAGGGATCAGGTTAAAATTGACTTAGTAGGGTTTATCCATTTCAAATTGAAATGTCTGTGCGTTTTTGTTGTCTGATATCTGTGAAAATCAGGGTATCTAGACGGAAAGTCCATTTATTCACATAGGGTTTTTTTACTTAAAGGTGCCCCAAATTTTGTAAATGTTAACATATTATAGATTAAATGTACACTAGAGGGAAGGCTCTGTATGATTCTTTAACTGTTTGCTCACATTATTTCCTCAGTTTTTCCTTTTTACACCCTTTTTATTGTGAGATTTAAATATGAAGATTTGTCATTGTCATTTGACTATTAAGACAAACCATCTGCTGTCACTAAACCACAGCTGAAGACCTGCCAAGATGCCAGTCACCAGGTGTGCCTGAAAACCTGAGTGATAGGTTACCACTATAATTTAAGAGCTCAGCCTTTCAAGCTCATTAGATTCATAACATCCTGCACTGTAGCAGCTGGGGGAATTTATTTTATCTTTGATTTTAAACCGGTTTTCTTGTTTCCCATTTAACCTGCTCTTGTGGTTTGGTGGTAGAATCCTTGTCTGCTATGCAGGAGACCCAGATTTAATTCCTGGACTCATGTATAACTACAGCCGTCAAGACACCAAATATCCAGATTTGGTTTGGCCTTTGAATTGTGTCTCAGTGGTATATAGCAGGGAATGGAAGTTCTGGGCAGCCTCCATGCCTCCACATTAGCTTAGGCATATGCATCAACGGTCCTGGTGACTTCTCACACATACACCATGACCCCGTAGGATCAATAGTTGCCTATTTATTTCCCATTTGGCCTTCTTTCTGCAACTTTTAGAGAAAGGGAGAAAAGCATGGCCCAAATCTATTTAATCTTAGACATCTCAGTGCTCCTTTGTTCTCTAAAAGTAAATGCAGAAGTGGCACTTATCATGTTGCACATGGAATTCATAGATTTCATAGATTTCATAGACATTTAGGCTGGAAGGGACCTCAGAAGATCATTAAGTCCAGCCCCCCGCCCAAAGGGCAGGAAGTCAGCTGGGGTCATAGGAAGATAAGCATCCAATTTGCTCTTGAAGGTGTTCAATGTAGGTGCTTGAACCACCTCCGATGGCAGACTGTTCCAGACCTTGGGGGCTTGGACAGTAAAGAAATTCTTCCTTATGTCCAGCCTGAAATGGTCTCACAGTAGTTTATGACCGTTCAACCTCATCATCCCTTGGGTCACTCAGGTGAACAAATGTTCCCCCAGATCCTGGTGGTCACGCCTGATAAACTTATAGGTGGCCATCAGATCACCCCTGAGCCTGCGCTTTTCCAGG
>NW_017729025.1:46419371-46429930 GCF_001723915.1 Gavialis gangeticus | reverse complement strand
GTGTTCCTTCATGAGGTCAGCATTGATGGAGGGCAAGGGATCTCCCTCACCCAGACCTCCCTGTCCCATAGCGGGCACGGGTGTCCCATGGGACTGATGAAAGACCGATGCAAAGTACCCATTCAATAGGTTGGCTTTTCCTGAATTTAGATACTATTTCCCTCCAATGTGAGCAAACTTGTCCTTGTGATCATTATAAGAAAGAATCTACTACAGCCACTCACATACTATTCTATCTGAGAAAGTACAAAACTGTATGTTGGTTCCTGAAATTGTAGGCAAATAAAAAACAGGTGAAACACCTATTTGGTAGAGGAGTATCCCCTCCTAATTTTAGAGCATTAACCTAATTGTCAGGGCATTTGACCAGGGAGTAGACGGCACATGTTCCAGGTCTCATCTGAACTCCTTTCCTGCTTTCCAACAAAGTACTCTAACCAGAAGACCATAGTTTTGGAGGGGTGATAAAGTGCTCTTTCTGTTGAAGTTAGCTTATGAACAGATAAGAATGAAATGTCTATCTTTGGACAGATAAGAATGAAAAAGCTGGTTGCTTGTGATTAGCCTTTCTTCCTCTAGATGCTTGCAAATGGCCTTCCTTAGGATATGCTCTAGTAACTTGCCAGGTATTGAGATGAATCTGACTGATCTGTAGTTATTCAGGTCCTCCTTTTTGCCTTTTTTTAAAAGAAGGGCACTATGTTGACCCTTCTCCTATCTTTTTGGTAGCTGGCCCATCTTCTATGATTTCATGAAGATCATAGCCAAGGGATCTGAGATTTCCCCTGCCAGTTCTTTCAAGACCCTGGAATGCAGTTCACCCAGATTCATAGATACATAGATGCTAGGATTGGAAAGGACCTCAACAGATCATTGAGTCAGACCCCCTGCCTAGCCTTCTCTGAAAGACCTCCAAGGTAAGATCTGCTTGCTTGAATTCATTGAGACCCAACAAAGCTCTCTGACCATTTCTTTGGTTATCTCCTCCCTCAGCTTGCCCCCTTCCTTATCCAGATAATCCTTATTAGGTATTTGGCTGCATCTTAACTTGTCTTTGTGAGGACTGTGGCAAAGTAGCTGTTGTGTAGCTCCACCTTCTTGCATCTTCAGTAAGGAGTTTCCCTTGATTTGTTAACAGAGGACCCACAGCTTCCTTGGTCCTTATTTTTGGGCTCACATACTTATAGAACTTCTTGTTGTCCTGGACCTCCTTTGCCAGCTGTAGTTCATCCTTTATCTTTTCCTCCTGATTTTGTCCCTGTAGGCTATTTCCTGGTACATCTCCTTGATGATCTGCCTATTCTTCCATTGCCTGCATGCTTTCTTTTTGCATGTGAAGCATTTTAGAAGCTCCTTGGGAAGCCACATTGGTCTCCTACCATTCTTCTTGTGCTTCCATCATGTCAAGATGTTGGGCTCCCAATACTATGCCCCTTAAATGCACACAGCAGTTCTGGGTGCCTTTATTATTTAGTCTATCCTCCAATAACACCATGAATATTAACTCCTTGAGTAGGATGAAATCTACCTTTTTTTAAAAATCTTGCATCCTAATTTGTTGACCTTAATACTTGCCTTCTTTCAGGATCCAGAATTCTATCATACTGTGATCATTTCCTCCAAAGTTACTAATCACCTTCAAATCCTTCACCAATTCTTCCCTGTTGGTTAGAACAAAATCAAAGAGATGATTCCCTAGTTGTTTCCTCCAGTTTCTAGAACTGAAAGTTGTACTTCACACAACTTAGGAACTGGTTTGACATGTTGTGCTTGACTGCATTGTTCTTTCAGCAGATGTCTGGAAAACTGAAGTCTCCCATCAATACCATCCCATAGTTTTTGGATAGATTTCCCATCTGCTTCAAGAGTACCTTATCCACCTCTTCTTCCTGATTAGGTGGCCTATAATAAAACCCCACCATGAAATCAGTGCTGCATCTTTCATCTCCACCCACATGCTTTCTGATATGCATGTGTCGTCTTCTTCATGAACCAGGGGAAAAGTGCATGTTTTTCACGTATAAGGCAATGCCACCACCTTTTCTCCCAACCCTGTATTTTTAAGAAAGAGTGTAGTCATAAGAGTTATCCTACCAGCTCTCAGTGATGCCAATCACATCATAGTTTTGCTTTTTGTCACAGGATACAGCTTCCAGCTCATGTTGTTTATTTTCCATATTTCTAGCATTTGTATACATACATGAGATGTAGTTTGCATTTTGACCTGCGTCACTTCCCTTTTGCACCACTTGTTGCAGTTCTGTAGCTCTCTGGCTATTTCCCAGAGTTGATTTGCTTCTTTGAGTCCTTTCCACTCTGGGCTGTGTGCTGTGTTGCTGGATTGTTTAGATCACTATCCCCCATGGAAACTACTTTAAGCCCTCCTGATCAGGAAAGCCAGACAATGCCTGATAATGCTCTTCCTCATTCTTATCATATGGATATGAACATCCACTTGTTGTCGAAGAAGCTGAATCCTTAACACTGACACTACCATCTCTGATGTATTCATTTCCAGGATACAATGGTCTCTGCCTGGACCCCTGCTTTTCATGGGAGGAATTGTTGAGAACACCACTTCTGCTCCAGGCTGTTTAATCCTCTGTGCAGTAACCTAATAATATTGCACAGTAACATATTAGCATTGGTGGAGAAGGAAAAAAAAAGCAAACACATACCACAGGGGAAAAGGGGAACCCCCCTGCAAACACACATCAGACACTAGGCAAACACTCTAGCATGAATCAGCCACCATAAGTCACTAGCACAGAGATAAGCCTCTTCAAGGCAATGCTACATATCCCAGAGCTACTTACCAGAGCAACTGCTCACAGCTTACTGATCATCTTACTCATACTTATAATGTTCCCTACCTACCATGGTAGTGTCCACCTGCTTGGGGCATGGAGTTAGGAAACCTGTTGCTTGTTCCTCTGCTGACCCCATGATTCTGTCCCTCCTAGCTTCTTCTAGTCCTGCCTTGCCTGAGGTGCAGTGTTTAGGATTTTGTCTTTTAATGTATGAGAGCAGAATTCAAAATCCACCAAGGTTAAGATGGGATTATAACATAGGTCCCCCATGTTCCAGACCGCTCCTTTGTTACTAAGCTGTTGGACACCCATCCCCTAGACTGAGCCTGCCAAATTTTGGGGACTTCATGAAATAAGTATCTACAGTGAATATAGATCACAAGGGAACATAAATGTAGTTAAATGCTTCAGTGTCCATCACTGGACACTGAAGGTCAGATCCCTCCCAAGCATGAGCAATAGTACAAGCAGACATGCAGGGTAAAAATGGAGATATTTATGTGTCTCAGGGGAATTCAGGACTTTGTGCTAAGCTGCCTAAAATTGTTTAAGTGACGCGTAAACAGCTTAGTCACTAAGTAGGATTTAGTTCATTGGGTGCCTATACACGTGAATTTGAGGCTGCTACTGTGCACTGTAATTACAGTGCATTGGAGCAGATTTGATTAATTGAGTCTGCTGGAGCATGGAAATTACTGTGCTCCAGCAGACTCCAGCACCACATGTATCAGAATCTCCAAGCTGAAAAGTGGTGGCAGGGGCGCTTTAACTAAAGCTCATTTGACGGGCTTTAGTTAAAGTGTCCCCACCACAAATTTTTCACCATGGGGACACTGATATACATGATGCTCTGGGTGCTTTCATTAGGGCAGCTCTCAAAGTAGCTGAATAGTTCTATTATTCAGTAGCTAAATAATACTGTGCAGTAGTGCATCACAGCACCACCAATGCTAATATGTTGCTGCACAATATTATTAGGCTACTGCACAGTAGCATTGCTAAAAATGTGTTTGCCAGTGCTGCTGTGCAGAACCTCTGGTTACTATGCATTTATTTAGTATTTGATTATACAAGTACTGAATAAAGACACAGTAACCACTGCACAGTAGCATCTCATGTAGGTGTGCCCTCTGGGCATGTCTCCATGAGACGCTTTCTTATGCAGTAGGAATTTAATGTGCAGTAAAGCAGCATTATTTACACATGCCTGGGACTTACTGTGCAGTAAATTAGGCTAATAGTGATAGTGTCGGGAAATGCAGGTACTAGATTAGTGGTGCATTAGAAACTGCACACTCGAGCATGTGTAGAGACTGACCAGGAGGAATTTGCTCCCAGTCAGACCAGGCAGCAGGGGGCAGGTGGATGCATACCTAAGCCCTAATAGCAGGAGAGCTGTGTCAGCTTCAGAGCAGTTGTCTCTCCACAACATGGGAGTGGGACCCTGTGGCAGGGCACTGTGTGTGCCTGCAACTTTAAGGCCCTGGATCTGGCAGCTGCCAGGTGCCTAATGAGGGCAGCCATTTTAGGTTCAGAGCTGCCCATATAAACAGACCAGTTTAGCTCCAAGGGGCCCGGCAACAACACTGCCTGGCCAGAGGGCTGCTGAGTTTCATCCGGAAGTAGGGGATGGGAAGGAAGCTCCTGGTCCTGGGTACGACCTAAAACTACACCCTGCTGGGACTAGGTGGCCTGGTGGGGCTCTCAGTGGCGCAGGAACCCCCAGGAAATGCCAAACCAGTTACTACCCCGGTGAAAGGTGGGTCGGGGTGCCTTAACCCCTAGCCCTCACCTTCGGGTGAGTTTGCATTCCATCGGAGGTAGTAGCACCATGATCTGCTGCCCAGGGTGGGAGTGAGAGTCCCCCGTGAGACCCTGGGGCACCAGTCATGGTGTGAGGTACCCCAGTACCCCATGTTGGAGAAGGAGGGCCCAGAGGGGGACCCATGGAGACAGTGAGAGGCTTGAGACTCTGATCTGAATGAGAGAGTACCCTTGACTGGCCCATGCTGGGGCCAGGACCAGGAGGGTCAAAAGGGCCAGGGGCCCACTGTGAGGGATGCCCAAGTGCCAAGGGCCAGGGGTTCTGACTGGTCTGGAGGTGGACCAGGTCTGGTAGCCGAAGGTCCCAGGGGACCACACCTGAGAGGGGAAAATGGCTTCAGGGAGCTACATAGTCTACATGAAAGCAGATGAGGCTGCCTGATGAGCGGACTCTATGTTGGGGTTCAATAGGTGGATTCTGGGGCCCATTGTGTGGGACTGGCATGTACGAGAATATCATGATGCCATCTGCGAGGCTTGGGCTGCGGTGTGGGGGAGGAATGGAGCCACAGATAGCCCGCCTAGCACCGGGGCAGAAAATAGGCAGCCTCCCGCTCAATTAACAACTTTATTAATCAATTAAGATCAAGGTGTGGCAGGTGAAAAAGCAGGCTGTTGGCCCAAGAACAGGTGGGCGGGCCATGCAGAGATTGGCCCTGAGCAGGCCCCCTGTTACCGGCTCATTCTGATCCCCATGTGACTGGGAGAGCTGTTCAGCAGGTAGGACTGCTGTGTCCCAGCAACATGGAGATCAGGATGCAGCAGCCGTAGCTGCCAGGACAGCTCTCTCCTGCCCCATGGAAATTGGAACCCGCTCTAGTGCCCCTTGCCAGACCCAGGCTGGCACCCAGGGGAGCCTGGAGCTCCCCCTGGCTGCTACAAGGAGTCAGAGCAGGACAGGAACAGCCCTGGACTAAGCTGCAGGGGTACAGTTTAATGTGTCTTATTTTTCTATGACGAAAATTCGGGCACATTAATTGAATGTGTAGACTCACCCACTATGTAACAGCAAATGAGTTAACAAATATTAGTAGTTCTTTTAGGTAGTAGCTATAGTAAGCCCTTGGTAAATCCAGACTTTTGACTGTACCACAGACTCATTGGATGCATCTACACAAGATGCTAACTGTGTAGTAGCCTAATAACACTGTACAGTAGAAAACTGGGCAAAAAACAGGCTAATACACTACTGCACAGTAGTATTAGGCTACTGCACACTAAGCATCACTAAAAGCTATGCGCCAGCACTACTGTGCATTAGTGCTAGTTACTGTGCATTGATTTACTACTTCATTAACCAAGTACTAAACTTAATGTGCAGTAATTATAATACATTAGTGAATGTGTAGGTGGGCCCATTGCGTGGCATTTGGCAAGTCAGGTGATCATTTTTTTGTTTCTCAGTTTACTCACCTGAAATATCTGAATAACAACATTCTTTCTTTATCACATCTGTTCACGGTTAGATGTTGTACACCAGTGATTCTCAGCCAGGGTGCCAGAGTACCTTGAGGTGCCTTGAGATCCTTGAAAGGATGCCACAGAGTGCTATACAACATTAGGACTGTTAGGTGTGCAAACATGTTTCACAAGATAAACCTAGAGATTCTATTGTTCTATGTACATGTAGACATACCAACTATGTAACAGCAAATGAGTTAATGCATTATTGGTAGGTCTTTTAGGTAGTAGCTATTGTGTAGACGTGCCCAGTACAAACTAAGGAAAAGAGAGTGAAGTAATAAATCAGTGCATCTGGCATCACAAAAACTGGAGTAAACTTCAATACCTGTGAGACCTAAAGATTTACAATCTTTAGGGCACTCATGAAAGGAATGTTTCTCTTGTTGTTTCATAATTAATTCCTGTGTTCTTCACCCGCCATATTTTGACTAGCCCCAGAAAGCGATTTTATTTTTAATTGCTGGGAAGCAATTATAAAATGAACGATTGCAGAAGCTTTCACTCCAACAAAAATCACAAATATAGGCCCATTTTATTCTATTATCCTAGTAAAAATTTAACAGGGACTATAAGACGTTGTTTCCCTTATACCATTAATATAATAAAGAGAGCTTATCACACCAGAGCCATAAAAATTGGTATTGGACTTTGGAGCTACGTGGACTAATTTTTTTTTTTTTTAATCAGTCAATAATGATGCAGAGGACTGAGACTGAAGAGAGGACAATGGCGCCAGGGTAGTACAACAGTGGCCTTTAATTCTCCTTTGCACACCACTTACCACTGGGAAAACATCATCCCTAAGTACATGACAGCTAAGTGCTGATGGGCCTGACCTAACTGTCATGGTTAAGAGATTTCACTTTCATTTTTTGTGACATGTATCTTTCATGTAGGAGGTATTTTTTTGGCCACAAGAACAGGCATTCACACCCAATTCAATAGGAACTTTTGAATAACAGTATATGGAGAGGTAGCAGTTTCAGAGTATCCATGCCAGTGCTATGCCCTCTTTAACTGATTATGTAGTCTTTACTGTCAGTTCTGATTTGATCTAGGAGTGCCATACAAGGGTAATCTGGCCTATCAAGTAAACTCACTTTGGCTATATCCATGCAGCAACATTTGAGCAATTCAGTTTTATGAGCCTGTAGTTTAAATTTGCATGGGTTTATCTTAGATGAGAATTTGACCACATAGGAATAAAAGTATAGGGGAAAAACAGGCTAATAAGAGCTACTGAATATGCAGAGTGGGGTGCCTACTGTCTCCTCACTAAATAAGAGCAAAGTGTTACCAAACTACTTAAAATACTTTCATCATTGTGTTTCTTGTTATTTTGTACATTTTCTGATTCACATATTTCCATTTCTCGTTTATGAGGTCAATCCATTAAGCTATTTCCTTCTTGGCACTTACCCATACACAGTGCTATGTAAAACAATCTGTTTATGCAATCTTGGAGTTGTCTCTGTGGTGTTGATGATCTCATATTGCCAGTGTAGACTTCTCTGCTAGGCACAACTTTTTTCCATGGTTTCGTTTCTCTTATTTTGCCTTTGTGATTACACAGCAACTGAATAGGCTTTTTGGGGCTAGTAGAGTTTATTTTGCATTTACATTTCATGAACAAACAGACAATCCAAAGGAAAAAAGGAAATAAGCTCTAACCAGAATAATTTGTATTTACTTAAGAGTGTAGCTAATATCCATTACAGATGAAATAAGAAGTAACCCAACTCTTCAACCATTATATGAAGAAAAACACAATCCAGAACTTGAAAGTTAAATAAAATAAAATTAATTTCTTTTAACTTTCCATGTGCCTGGAACCAGATGTGAAAGGGTTGAAGGAAAGTTGCTTTTGTGTATTCACAGCCCAACAAGAAGCATGAAGAATGACTGGAAGTCTCAAGAGAGATTTTTTCCTTATGAAAGTCCTAGGCCAATTTTGTCCATCTTTAGGTTCAAATATTTTGGATAATATAAGAGAAGATATAAGAAAGTGCCCAGACTCTGAAGTTCATATCTGACCTGGGCTCCCAAATCAGATCATTGTCAATTATGTCTAATATTTTACTTCTGATAACATCCAATAATTCATGCTTCAGTAGGCACATCTACATGTACTTTCATTCACTTTTCCTAATGCTCATTTATTTCCTCCAGTATGAGGTACTAAATAAATGTGTATTAGGCTGTACTAATTCACAATGGCACAAGTGCATACTTTTTAGGTGACACAATGTAAAGTAGCCTATTCTACCATACATTAGTGTATTAGCAAGGATTTTTACATGCCGCTTTAATGCACAGTAGGTTACTGCACATTAAAGCACACATGTAGACATGCCTTTACAATTTAATCCAGACAGGCTTTGTCATTGTGAGCAAAAAAACAAGTTACATATTTGGCAGTTATATAAATATACAACTTATTTTTTTACTTGGGGGTGGGGGCAGGCAGGGGAATCAGCTTTTGTGGCAAGAAAACTTTTAAATTTATACCAAGAATGAATGTGTATGTGTGTAATGGAGAACATAAGGAAAGAAAGGGCAACTTAAAATAATATTTTTTAATGCTCATAAATGTGTTCATTCCACTATAAGCATTTGGCACTTCATGGTCCCAAACAATGTGTCATTGATTCCTGGGTGAGGTACAGACATTCAGAAAGCCTGAGGCAGAATCAACCTAATTTACTCAGTTTTCTGTAAGTGGACTAGATTAGACTGGTAACAAACAAAACACACATCTGCCCTTTGGTGACTGGGGGCAGGGGGTATTCAGGTTGCTTGCACTGGCTGAGGCCAGCAAGTTAGGGGCACTCCTGCAGGCCTCCTAGCAGACCCTGTAGGCTCCCTGGGTACCAGAGACTGCCAAGTGCAGTCTGGGCCACCCCTGATTGACTTCCAGGCATGGGCAAGCATGCCCCCAACCCTGGTTTTCCTGGGGTTTACCTCACCCCAACCCCTACCACCCTAGTACTCTGAGACCTCGTAGCTGCAAGCCATCTCACTCCCTCCAACTCCCAGATGGAGCAGCTAAATGTGGGCCAAGTGGTAGCAGACCTCCATGTGAGGGGAGGGTAGTGGGGCCACAAAGGAGGCTGGTATATGGGTGGACAGCAACCTAACTTGATTTGCTAGGACAGCTGGTACAGAAGTTGGATTTACCTGTCTAACCTAAATCAATTAGATTTGAATGCTTGTAGATCCAGGTCTCTCTTAGACCAGGCTCCACAATTTTTAGGTCAGTCTTTGTGCACTGAACTTCTATTTGGTTAAGAGTTTAGATTGATTTCTGGTCACTTAGACCAGTATAAGTGTAATGTCTGGCCCTGGCCCTAGTGTATGTTAATGCCTTGTCCATTCTAAATTTTATCATCTTGAGAAATGGAGTTTTTTTGAGACTTTCTACAATATAATACATCTCACCATTGGAAAACTGTTCCTGATATTCAGCCTATTTTTCCTCTCTTCATTTTATTCTATCACTCTTAATTAAAGCCTCTTATAACAGCCTAAATCATCTCTCTCTCTGCTTTCACATACTTGCAGAATGTTATCATGTCCTTCATAAGTTGTCACTTGTCCAAGCTAAATAGGAAACTAAACACTCAGTTAGTGTCAAGTAGTTTTGACACACTGACTTAAGCCATTTACATCTGAAGATTTGAGCCATGGTATTTAGCTCCCACAGGGCTAGATTATTGCTGACTTAAGCCATTTTATGGCATGATAAAAAATTCACTGTGTGTGAAGTTGGGGAAGAGGAAGGCATTTCCCCTCCTCCAGGCAGACCTTCAGCTGGCCAGGAACTCTTTCCCTTACCTCAGAAGGGTGTTTTACTGGTATTGACCATGGAGCAGACATAAATAAGCTCATATCTTAGACAATCCATGCAATTATAACACCTAAGAAGCCCCAACCTTAATTTGAAGTAGTCTTTCCATGGCAGAACCTCTGGGATAGATGCAAATATTTCTTGCCTGACTTCAGGATTCAACCCCCTAAAACAATTCTTAAAATTTCAGGGGACTGTAATGTGCACTCCCTTCAAAAGTATAGTCTTTTTCTTCTAAAAATTCCGCCGCCCCCCGCAGTTTATGACACATATTTTCATATGAGGAAACCAGAATACATACATATTATTTAAGGTGAGGTTGAACTGTGGACACTTAGAAAAGGACATTATCTCTCTCTGGTCAATGACATTCTGCCTCTTCTTATACTTCCTTATATTGTTTAACAACAAGTGTATTGTAAATTCTGGACAGGATTGATGTTCATTTTGCTTTCCCCTACCCCACCCTCTACTCTGGCTTATTTCAACAGTACTACTTTCCAGCTCTCTCCCTGACATTAACTTATTTTAAATTAGTTACTAGAAGATATATTAGTGTCGCATCTCATGGACTGGGAAGTTCTTTTTTTCATACACTCTTCCTTGTGAATGTG
>NW_017729025.1:46412639-46414371 GCF_001723915.1 Gavialis gangeticus | reverse complement strand
ATTTCAACAGTACTACTTTCCAGCTCTCTCCCTGACATTAACTTATTTTAAATTAGTTACTAGAAGATATATTAGTGTCGCATCTCATGGACTGGGAAGTTCTTTTTTTCATACACTCTTCCTTGTGAATGTGTTCTGTCTTCTATGCACTAAAGAATGAGGAGTGAGCAGTGAAAAATGATGAATAGGTAAAACTAGGAGTGATCTAATACACATTTCTGAAATCATCAATCCATTCATATCACTAACAAGCTGGGCCTTTCTGTCTCTAGAACACAGTATTATTGAGTTGAACCCTTTACTATTGTAAGTATACCAAAGTCAGAAGATCTATATAAAGGATCTATATATATGTTAAAAATATGATTTGTACTAGCAGGATTTCCTTTTCCTCCTTGAAAAATAATAGCACCATACTTTATCTACTTATTATTCCCTATTTTCTATCATTTCTATTGAGATTTTTTTCCCTTTCTAGCGTTGCATTTCCAGTGATGCTGTTGGTTCATATTGTTCCCTCTTAAACACTACAGCCTATAGAACAAAATTATATTTATGTCTGTGTTACTTTTCACCACTCAATTACTTGACCAATGAAAGTGCCAGCAATGTAATAACAATAGATTCTTATAGTTGACTTATTAAAGATGTCACTGCTGTTATGACCAGACAGTTAACACATGCTCCAGAATCCACTGAAGGCAACAAGGAGTCTTTTTTACAGGCCTCAGTTTGCTTTGGGTAAGGTCATACAGAGTACCAGTGATTGAAATACATAAATGAGAAACGTTCCCTGAACCAGGAAATTTCCAATATAAGCTTGCTGTCACCCATGAACACGTACTTAAGAATAAGTTAATGCATGTGAGTAGTGCTACAGGGTGCAATGGAGGGTAATCAAAGTTTATATCAATGCAAAAAGGGAACTAAAAAAGTATCTTACATAATGAATCCATATTATATTGCATCATCAAAGAACCATATCATGGCACATAATAACTTTTCACTAACCTTATTTTTGACTCCTTAACATCCATCAGGATAGGACTAAGATACGCTATCATGCTATATGGTTCTGAGTGGGTTAAAATCTTCAAGTTCAAGAAAATTTCATGAAGTTTTCTCTTTATGAATGGGGGGAAAAATCTATATATAGAGGAAATATAAGGACAAATTTTCTTCCTGGGCAGACAAGGGTCAACCTTACAGGAGAGACACTGGAGTGGGATTTAGGGAACATGGGATCATTTCTTTCCTATGTATTTCTGTTTTTGATTTCTAGGACTGCCTATTGCACTGAATCTGCAAACAGACACAGACTCATTGGAGAATCTGCACACAGACAGCTTCTACTAACATTTTGGGCAGCAGCTAACCCAAGGGCCAGAACACAGAGTCACTGTCTACATAATACCTATTCTGCTGAGCTACACTCACCATCCTTTCTCAGTTCATCCTCATTACCATCCATATCTTCCCCTCAGAGTTGTTCGGTGAGTTAGCTTTTCAAGATGAGAGCTGGAGAACACATTGCTGCCTGTTTTATGGGCTGGTGATTAGTAGGGCTCTGCGAGGCTTCGGACAGAGCTCAGATCTGGAGAAGCTTCAGATGCTTTGGCATCCAAAGTAGCACACCTGGGTTGAAGCGCTGGCCTCATTAGGCTTCCTGAAGCAGTTCGGAGCTCCTGAAGAGCCCAAGGGGTGTCCATCCCGACAAGGAGCAAGGGGGGCA
>NW_017729025.1:46409032-46412628 GCF_001723915.1 Gavialis gangeticus | reverse complement strand
GGGAAACAATAAAATATCTATAATTTTGTTGTTTTTTTGTCCTATTTGGCTGAATTTTTCAGGACTAGTAGACTCTGCAGAAAGTATGGAGCCTGCCAAGTTTCAAGAAGATTGCTGCAGGGGTTTGGGGAGAATGGCACCCCAAATTCTTGAAAGCAAAACTAATGTCACATCTAGGCATTACAACATAGTGAGATGAAAACTGCAGGGATGGTAGCTCTTACTGAGTCTACAAAGCCTGCCAAGTTTCAAGAAGAGCAGTGCAGGGGTTTAGGGGGAACTGCCCCTCAAGCTGCGGACTAGCAAAAATGGTGCCATGGGTGCTTGTGGGACTGACTGTGTCTGTCTTGGGGCAGGGAGGGGAGATACTGCTGCTGGTCTGGCTGCTAGGCTGCTGTTGCCAATCAATCAGTCATGATCGACTCAGGGACCAGGGACTCGGGGACCAGCTAAATACACAGGACCTAGCTACTACATAACAACTTAACGAGCATCAATTAGCACCTACAAAACCAGGCTAAGGAGAGGAAAGAATCAACACAGACAATCAACTGCCCCAAGACAGAGACAGTCTTGGCACGAGTTTTGTCTGTCAGCAGCTAGGGGTGCAGGGCTCCAGACTCCCCCTGCACCCATCTCCTCAACAGCTGGCAGGCGTCACAGCAGGGGCCGCCATCCCTGCAGCTATCACCCCGCTGCACCTTAGCACACAGTGTCACCCATGGCATGAGTTTTGCTTGTCCGCAGCTTGAGGTGTAGTTCCCCCCAAACCCCTGCACCGATCTTCTTGAAACTTGGCAGACTTTGTGGCCTCAGCAAGATCTACCATCCCTGCAGTTTTGACCCCCCGTGTTGTAACACACAGCCGTGACATGAGTTTGGCTTTCAAGAATTTGGGGTACAGTTCCTCCCAAACCCCTGCACTGATATTCTTGAAACTTGGCAGGTTCATGCTCTCAGCAGAGACTACCATTCCTGCAAGTTTTATCCAAATCAGACAAAAAACAACAAAGCTATAGATATTTCATTGATTTCCCCATTATACCCTATGGCCAGATCTCCGAGGCAGCTCCAAAGCTTCGGAGCTGCTTCAGCCGGATCGAAGCGGAAATCTGGTCCGGAGCTCCAGTCAGATCACAGCCATCCAAAGCAGCCAGATATGAACCCGGATTGGATTGCTGCCAACTTGCACAAGCCTAGTGGTTAGGGAGCTTTGCTAGGAGGTGTGGGTTCAAACCCTGTCTAGTTAAAGAAGTCTTAGAACCTGGATTTTTGCTTCCTGGGAAAATGATCTAGTTCCTAAGATATTACCCAAAGAAGTGAGAAGGCATATATCTTTTTGCTCTGGGAAACAGTCAGTATTACATGTGTACCTCAATGATTCTACATAGCCCGTATTCAGCTTACTGAGCATGCTTAGTAGGGAAGCCATGATGAATATAGCTACACGGAACCTAAACTCTGTTTAAGTGCTAAAAATTGCAATTATGCTGCTGCTTAACTGCTATTTGGAGTGTAAAGGTTCAACTGGATTTATTTCTTAATCACTCTCTGTCTAAGTCTGCAAAATGTAATCATGTTCCTCCAACTGAAGTATGACAAAATTTGCTAATTTGTGGGAGATGCCTCAGTATAATTGTTGTGAGAATTGAATTAAATAATAGGTAGAATTTTGCCTTCAATCTTGAAAGTACAAACGATGTTGGCTATTTAAGTTCCTGATATGCTATAGCAGTTAAGTACCTAGAACCCCCATAGTCTTCTGCAGGGCTTAATTGTCTTTCTGATAATGAATTCATGCCTAAAAGGTGAATTTGTGCTACTAAATATTTATTTAGGTGCTTTGAAAATCTAGTCATATATAACATAAATTATACCTGTAAATAACTGCACATAAAATTATACCTCAGCTACTGAGAGGAAGATGTGTGGCAATTGTTAGACCCCCGACTCCATGTGGTGCCCAATGACTAGGAAGACGACAATCCAATTGCTCAGGGATCCAGTTGCTCTGGAAGCAAGCAGGAAGCAAACACCAGCAAACATTGCTCAACAACAGCTTTATTCAGAATGGGGACAGCTTCTGGCAAGCTCCCAAAAAACCAACAAATGGGGGAGCAGCAGTGAACATTAGTTCTTTCCACATTTATACACTTTGGTTCATGCTCATTAACATTTACTCCACCTTTGCCCCCCCCTTTGTTCCACTCATATTCCCTCCTACCTCAAGCTCCGCCTCTGTTTACTGTTAACTTCATTAGTGTAGAATTGCCTACGCATTTCATTCATTTACATGACTTTTTGCTATGAGTGCATGCTCAAGACTGTGAACCCGGCTTCCTCCAGTCACTTGCCATTTCTTGCTGACTTCTTCTTTATTCTCAAGGTCTTGCTTCTTCTTTATCTCCTGATGATATCGTCCTGTTCTCCTTACACAATGAATCATATATCCTGCACACTACCACATCGTTAGGAAACTGCTTGCATAAGCATTTTGCAATGTTACTTTTAATATATGTTCTGCCTCGTGGTCAGCACTTTGCTGAGACACAGACCTGCAAATCCAGTGCTTCCCAGGATCCAAATATTGTCACCCTAACAGCAATTATTTAAAAAAATGAGTCTTTCAGGGTGCATCCCCATGAGCACGCATGTGAAATTTGCGGTGCTGTAAACTCATTTGCAGTGCCACAAACTGCATGCATGGCATGTGCACATGTTCACCATACTGCAAGCAGTGTGGTGGCTTTTTTGACACCATGAGATCCCACTTAAAAATAAAGGGGGATGGAGTATCTGGCTGTAGCTTGTGCCCCCCCAAAACCAGAGCCTGGCCTAGAACCACTGCAGCCCCAGGAGGCCCCCATGTAAGGCTGCTGGGGCCAATTCAGATGCTGGCTCCAGTCTCCCCCACCCTACCTGGGACAATTTGCTGTTTGCCAGAGAGCACATGCAGGGGCATGCTGAGGTATAACTAGCAGCAGCACAAATATGTACCGCAGCTGGTTGTCCCTGGGAAAACTCATGTTCCTGCTCATAGAGATGCACCCCCAGTGTTCAATATATTTGAGTAAAGAAGAACACTGCTACCTTAGTCCATGTATCTTGGCTCGTGGTCATCTGTAACTACTTAACACAATTAGAGCTATACAAGGTTGGGTTTTTTTTAACAACAACAATAGTATTTTCATCAATATCTGTTTTTTATGAAAAGCAAAATGGTTTGTGAAGACTCGTCAATTTCAATTGTTTTCCACTGGAAGTTTTCTGAGGCCTGTGGTTGATTCTAATTCCTCGTAAACAGACTATGCGAGGAGAGAGAGAGAAAGCTGAAAAACAGACTATTTTGATTTGAAAATAAATGGATTGTCACAATTCCATTTCACTAAAATTTTTGTTAGGTTTTGGGTTTTTTGTTCAAATTTAGAATGAAATCCAATGTGAACCCTCGAAATTTGTCTTGAAAGGAAGTATTGTTTCCTAAATATAATAGTATAGCTTATGTCTCAGAGACCATAGCTTTATATATATGGAAATTAATGTTAATTCATCTCCTTGCGTAAACAGGTGTATTTCTATTGACTTCAACAGAATGA
>NW_017729025.1:46390534-46404032 GCF_001723915.1 Gavialis gangeticus | reverse complement strand
TTAAGTCATCTCCTTGCGTAAACAGGTGTATTTCTATTGACTTCAACAGAATGATGCCTCTTTATACCAATAAAGAATCTGATCCTTAGGATGAATCTGATCCAAAACCCATTAAGTCAATGATGGGTTTTCTATTTCTTCAGTAAGCCTAGAATTAGGCTCTGTGTGTGCAGCAGACAGATTCATGAGTTCCTCATTTTGGTGTCAAGTGAACAGTCTGATGATTTCTTCCCCATTCCCCAATATATTTCACAGCAAAGAACCAAGAAACAAATAAGGAAAATTTTGGCTCTTGGCACTCACTGTTTCATTCTTGCCTGGCTTGCAGGTGTTGCACTGCTTTCAAATACTTGTGGTCTGGGCATACTTTCAGGGTAGATAGAACTAAGACTTTCCAGCTATTGAAAGCATAAAAATGTAATTAACATTCCAGTTTTACAATGCAAGGGATAGTGAGGAATATGTGATTGTTTTTTTTTCTTTGAAGGTGTGAAATTATAAATCACAATGGGTTAGTATATGGGGATTTTCCAAACCCTGGTTAGTAGCAAGGGATTGCCTTTATTTTTTCACTTTCAAAAATGTTTTTTAAGAACAAAAAAGTTTTATTCTACACTGATTTCTGTTACTCACACATAGTTATTAACAAGATCCTGATAGAAGTGTGCAATAAACAGCAACCCGACTGGGCATGTTTCTTTAGGATAAAGCGGGGGGGAACATTATGATTGCCATTATGCATTCCTAGCATGTTTGATTGTGCATGGTGATAGAAAGGGTGTTTATCCAGTGCTGTCTATTGGGTTGTAAGCATCTCTTCTTCCAGTATGCTTTCCAAGATTTATGGTAATACTTTTGACATTAAGCTGAAGAGGTCATATTTTTAATATATAGAAATAATATAGCTCTCTTCTAGCACCATTGTAGTCCACTTCTAAGAACAGATGGTAAATCATACATAGTAAAACAGCTCTTTTTTTCCAGTAACACATTCCTAAAGTTCTCTTCATGGCTGGTTGGGAGAAACTAAGATTTAAAACTAATAATATGCTATTTCCGTGCTATCAAAGTATTCCCGGTTTCTCCGTTCTCCATTAGCACAGTTACATGCATGCAAGGGGCAATGTGGGAGAACTAATAGAAGCAAGCAATTTATTTGTTCATTTTTACCTTTTTTAATGCCCATGAATTGTCTCTGAATGATGATAACTTCCAGCAGTTTGTCTGAAATTATCCAATTCATGAATACTGGACTTTTTCTCAGGAACAAGAAAGGTAAGGATGAATGTCATTCTCTTTTGCTCGCATAACTCATCTGGGACACTCATCTGGGAAAATGAAGATCCTGGGTTCCAAACCCACCTTATCCAGGGGAAGTTTGAACTTGGGTCTCTCTGATTTCCCAAGACAAAATAGCAAGGACCATGCCACAGGTGAGTTGCTAACGATCCCTTTCTCTGGTGCTTTTTTTGGAGTTGCACCACTAAAAGAGCCATTGGAAAAAATGTATGAAGGGCAGTGCAAGAGAAACTTCTGCTTCCCTGGAATCCAGAGCTCTCTCCATTTTGGTCCAGACAGGCACCCTCAGGTTACTCCTTCTGGCCCTGCATCTCTCTCTCATGCCTGTCTAAAGAGACAGCATCAAAGAAAGTAGGAAGAAGACACTGGCCAGTGGGTGACCTGTGGTGTAGTTAAAGTAATATAGTAAAGTAAAAAAGTCAGAAACCCAAGGTCAAACCCTCTCTGGGTGAGGAGGGCCCTCAGCTTCCCAGGTGAGTACTTTAGCTATTTGGAGGAGAAGAAGGATTTTCTCTCACATTTTTTTTCTAGAGCATACGCCCCACCTGGTCATGCACGTAACTGTTGCTTATGCCAGCAGGCCCATGGACAGAAATTCAATCAGTGCATAAGTGACATTTTTGGCACCTATCTGACTATGTAGGTAACCAAATCTGGACACTTAGGCTGGACCCATATGTGCAGACATGTGCAGTTTGTGGCAAAATTTGCTACTTGGAAATCCTGGTATCAAAAACAAACAAACAAAACCCCTGCATAGTTTCATAGTTTCATAGATTAAGGGTCGGAAGGGACCTAGTAGATCTTCTAGCCCGACCCCCCGCCAGGGCGGGAGAACAACAAAAACCCCAAAAACAAGAAACGGGACTCAAATGAGTCCAGCCAGGTAGGCATCCAGCCTCTTCTTAAAGACCCCCAGGGTAGGGGCCAGCACCACTTCCCTTGGAAGTTGGTTCCAGCTCCTAGCCGCCCTAACTGTGAAGTAGTTTTTGCGGATGTCCAATCTATACCTCCTCTCCATCAACTTGTGCCCATTACTCCTTGTTATGCCAGCGGGCGCTAGGGGAAACAGCATCTCCCCCAAACCCTTCTGGTCCCCCCTAGTGAGTCTATAGACGGTCACCAGGTCCCCCCTCAGCCTTCTCTTGTGGAGGCTGAATAGGTTCAGGTCCTGCAGTCTCTCACTGTAGGGTCTGCCCTGTTGTCCCTGGATCATGAAAAAGAGTGGCATGGTGAATGTGACAGGAGCATGCTTTGGCAGACATGGAGACTCAGTCCTCCTTGGAGATGCTTTGGCTACTGCCCAGAGTATCTCCCCTCCTCTTGTTCTCTCCCAACTCCTCCAGCATGACAGTAACCTGAAGGACCAGGGAAACAGCAGTTTCCACAAAGAAGGGCATTTATCCCTGCCCCAAAGCCCATGTGCCAGGGCATGCTGCTCCTTTTTTTGCTGCTGCAAGTACATGTCCCTGCATGTGTAGATGTGTCCCATAGTACCAGGAAAGAACAGACTCGCCCTTTGTCTAACTTCCCATGTCCTTGCAGAGAGAAAAAAACTCACTCAGAAATTGTTTGAATCTGAGGTAATACATTCAGTTACATCTCAGGAAATAGCAACAACCCACCTTTTGTCCAATAGTCAGGGGGCTTACCCAGGACATTGAAAACCTGAATTTGCAGCCTCACTCAGAATTCACACATCTACTTCTCTGAAAATACCTTACCTCTCACAGTGTAGCTTAGACAGAGTTCAGCTTATGGAGCTAGCACACTGAGTGGGAAAATACTTGCAGGGCGCATCTACATGAGACACTACATCACCATAGCAACAAGCTCCAGTGACATAGCTCATCACTACAGTGATGTAGCATCAGCAGGCATGAACTGTGATGCTGATGCTACTGTGCAGTAGCAATGAGCTACTGTGCAGTAGTGCTGGAAATAACCTGTGCAGCACCGGGACTGCACAGTAACAGCGGTTACTGCACAGTCATTTAGTACTTGCCTAAGCAAATACTAAATGACTGTGTAGTAAAAACTGCACAGTCCAGCATATGTGTAGATGCACCCCCAGAGTCAGAGGGCAGTACTTATATAGAAGAATAAAGCCTGACTTTGTGCCCTGGTGAGATAGGCATTGCCTTAGGAAAAAAGAACCTTAGGTTCTGGCCTCTGTTGTCAATGTTGGGTGCATCTACACAAGATGCTAAATGCACAGTAGATTAACTTTACTACTGGTGGTAAGTTAGATAGTACTAATTTTACTACCTGGTGAAAGCCATGCTATTTCACTAACGCACAGCAGAACAAGTCTACTCCATGTTAGCGTCACTTAAAAGACATGCACCGGTACTACTGCTCAATAGCACTAGTTACTGTGCATTTAGTTAGTACCTGTTATGACAGGTACTAAATTTAATGTGAAGTAACCACAGCCCATTAATGCATGTCTAGATGATAATGAATTTTGCATTAACTAGTCATTGGGTAAAATAAAATTGGATTGGATGTTGATCCTTACGTGATATAAGCACCTTTTTGCAATGTGAATTAGGTAAGGATGTTCACACACTCCCCTGTGCCTAGGCTATTGATAATTGGCTCCCAGTTCAGCACTTGTATCCTCTAGATGTGCATATGGCTTCCTTTTCTCAGGATAGGATACCTATGAACCTCCCTGCATGGAACAAGATTGTACTTCTGCAGAGAAAAGTATTTTGAGGTGAGTGACCATTAGGCTAAGTATCTAAAAAGTGGAATAGGATCTGAGCTAAAACAATTTTGTTACAACACCTTTGAAGCATTTATTATCATGATATTAAAAACAGCATATAGTAACATTGCCTGCTTGTGGTGATGGCATATATAATGTTGGTAAAGAATCCTTTTGATTGTTACCTACAGCCCCCAGACTGAACACTCTGGAGACATCATTGACCTCCATGACCTCCTGGAAAATGGCAGACATCTCAAAGTGAGATAAATTTATCTTGGTTTACAGATAGACCCCCCTGCAGGCACACAGGCACCCATTAAATGACATGTCTCAAGAAATAAGGTGTCCAAATCCTATCTTCACCTAGACCCTGCAACAGAACCCTCTCATCAACACAGACCAGATCATTAGTGGACCAAATAACATAAATTATAACATCTGAGTTGCATTTACCAATGCCATGACTTCAGAGTAGGCATTCTTGAAAAACAGGACTTTAAAAGCTGTGACATTGAGGAACAGAAATCATCCACACACTGGATTTTATTAAATGCGGTCTAATCAGGGACTACTGATTCTTATCCCATTACCTGGATTAGTTTTTGACTCCTACATATGTATGATTTTATTACTTTAATATTTGATTTGCCTCTCTCAGCACTGCGTCTACCTCCCCCCCACCCCACACTCCTTTACCTTCCTTCCTTCCTTCTCATGTATTCAGCTCACTCTCAACAGTCTACTTTCTGCATGTCCTGTCATAGCATCTGATAAAGTTAAACTAAATAAGCATTTGCTCATGAAAGCTTCTGCATTTCTGATTCAGTTTGTTTATAAGCTGCATCTCTACCCTGCCTTCTACCTGACTTTACAACAGCTAAAACAGCTAATTACTGCTTCTTGCTTATGTGTTCTTTTACATCTGTTAGCTTCATTTAATATGTATACAGGGTGTTATTAAAGTCCATGTGCAACTTTAAATTAATGACTTTGGATATACATATGATAGAAGCAAACTGTAAATGGCATTTGAAAGTATAATTCATTAAGTTTTTTAGCATAGTGTAAGCTATGCATAGTGGGTAAGGATCACAAATACAATTCATGAAATCACTCAGTATCAGCTGACAAATATTTTCTACAAGTTGCAAGATCAGATTGGATGATGTATCATGAAAGATGGTGGTTATGTTGAAGTCTAGAAATTTGAACTGCATTGTGTGAAAACTTAATGAATTATGCTTTCAATCTCTGTTTGCAATTTGCTTCTATCATGTGTACATCCAAAGTTATTAAAAATTAAAGTTGCATAAGGACTTTATAAACACCCTATATATATACACACATTTTACCTTTCATGCAAAATATTTTTTCATATTACAAATAAATGTGATTTATAATAACACAAGATACTAATGCAGTAGTGTTAAAGAAATAAATGAGCTTAGAGTAAGAAAATAGTTTGAAAACTGTCAGAATACAGGCATTAAGTACAGTCTGATGAGAATATGACAGGGATGGACTATAAAAACAGAAAAGTAAAAAATCAGCAGCATGTTATTACAACCTTTGTACTCAATCTTATTTTATCCTGTTATTCTTATGCCTCCCCTCAACTGCCCATCTTCTCTGTCTGCTTGGTTAGTTCAGCTCCCAGAGATGATGTTGGTAGAGGATTCATTGTGTTCTTTTATGCAATTGCCATCACTCTAACATAGAACAAATCCCAAAATGCCAAGGTTTAGCATAAGAATGGAAGATGGCAAACTCAGCAAGTCAGAATGGGAACGCGGGGTAAAGAAATGCCATATGTTTTAATAGTTCAGCAGTAAAACAGATTCCTAGGAGTTTCATTCTTTAGGATTTATGTGATATATGACTCCACTGTGTGGATCAAGATGGTCTTGTATTTCATTCACGTACCGAGGATTTCAAAAGCTAGAGGTCAATTACTACCTATTAATTACTATCCATTACTACCCACTAATTATACTCCCATTACCTGTACCAACCAGAATAAGTCACTTAGGCCTAGATTGCAATGGAATTTAGTCACTTATGTCTAGATCTCGTAAAAGATTTAAGCATCTAAAAATTAGGAGCTGTAACACTTAAGTTTTAGCAACTGCCCCTCAGTGGAATCCAGAAAACAGCCAGCACCCTGAATGGGGAACTACCTAATGCAAGCTAATAGGAAACACTGAGAACAGTGGGGTATCTAAAATCCTGCATCTCTCTGCAGTTGTTTATCCACAGCTTAGACAATCATGTGAACATAAACCACGTCTTTCAAAGATATGATGAAGTTTAACTCATATTAACTCGTATTCATATTTTGTATCAGGAAATGAAAGTACCCTATAACTTGTTAGTAAGAACATTAACTTGAGAGGTGGGAGACATGTGCTCACACCACCTCAAGCAGAAAAAGAGAAGGCAAAACCCCCCACAGTCCATAACAATCTGACCAGGGGGTAAAATTCCTTCCTGACCCACCCCAAATATGGCAATCAGTCTGACACTGAGTGGAGGGGCAAGACCCTCTCTCATCAGGAACCTCTGTCCTAGGTCTCAGGAGGAACACTGGCATACCCCAGTCAGTCCCCAGCCTTAGCTGTAGCCAACACCCAATGCCTCTGAGGAAGGCTCAGAAACACCCTGGCCCATGTAGCAGAAAGGAGAAGCTGGGAGGGAGCAACTGGAAAAACACAAAATGGGCGTCCCAGCGAGCACATTCAGGAGTCCGTGTTTCCTGTGGGACATATTTGTGCTGCTGCTATTTGTCTCTGGGTACACCTTTATCTGTGCACTGCAGCTCATGGCAAACTGACCCAAGTCAGACAGGGGAGGCTGGGGCCAGCACCTGTGCTCTGCCCAGAACCCTGCCCTGGATTCCCGGGCTCCCTTTCTGGTGGCACACACTACTGCTGCATGTGATGCACTATGTTTTAGTGGCCTTTTTTTCTACACTGGGATCTCCTAGTGTCAAAAAAACCTGCCTTGCTATAAATTAGCAGTGAGGTGAATGGGTGCCTGTGTGCTGCATGTGGTTTCCGGCACCTCAAACAGGTCTGAGGTGCCGCAAGCCACACATGTGTGCTTGCTGGCAAAAGAAGGAAAAAAGAAGGCAAAGATGACAAAAAACATACCAAGTTTCAAACCTATGTAGACCATGGCCCCTTAAATTATACCCTGTTCTCTGTATGGTTTTTATTCAAGTTGCCAAAAAAGTCTTCATGTAAAATGAAAGCACAAAAGATGTTCTGGTTACTTAACAGAGGCAACGGGATCCCTGTTTTTTTTTTTCCTCCCCCCCAAACAAACATCTTCTTGCTTTGTGTGCAAGGGTTGAGCACAGTGCTACATAATTTTGGTAAATGCAGGGCAGGCATAATGGCACAGCCATTCTGAAAAAGACTGCTGAATATCCTTGTAAACCAAAGGAGGTGACTGAAGTGGCAGTGTTACATCCAAGAACTCCCAGGTGGATGGGTAACAGTACATGTGCCTTGTCAGATGTGCTGCTTCAGCATTTCAAACTGGAGAAAGACAGTCACATATTCGGTGCATGCTACTGTAAAATGGTATGGATCAAACAGTAATTCACCAGTGATATTTCCTTGAAAAGACTTACAGGAACTTGGAATGGAGCTGCAGCTTCAGATGTGAAGAGGAGCTTTTTATTCACTAACTAATCTATGTTTCATTAAAATTCAAAGCACCTGTTATATTAATGTAATTGATTTTCTTAGCACTATTAGAGGAGAAATTGTTTTCTTAAGATTTGTTTTCTGTGCTTCTTTTTACAGGTTGAGAAGAAGAAAAATGAAGTTCTTTCTCTTAGGGGATGGATAAATCATACTGCACCAAGCTTCTGAAGATTTCTATGTATCCTGTTTCAATAGGGTTGTTAAAAAGCCTGTGCCACTTTCATGAAGGTGATGGATGCTGACTTTTTATCCTGATCCAGTTTAAATTTGTATAATTTCTACACTGAAAACCTATGTTAACCGGCCTCCCTGGTAGGATAGAACTGGTATAAAAGACTCACCACTACCTCTGGCTTCGGAGGCATTTTGAATATTTCTGAGGCTAGAGAAATGTTGCTAGAGTGCACTAACACTTTGGATGTTCTCTGATTCCAAGAGAGCTTTGCAATGGAAAGCATAAGATGGAATAGCCTGGAGGCTTGGAGCTACATTTTCTATGTGTGTTAAGTGCAGCCGTGGAGTAAATGAGAGTCAAGACCAAAAATCTTTATTTTCTGTTTTAAATTGTGTTAAACATTACAGTGAATTGTGAAACAGCTACCGTGTTTCATATGCAGTGGTGCTGATTTCAGTGACATTTGTATAGCAATATCTGTAACGCTTGTCAAGTGCTGCGAGATCTTTTGGAAAGGCCGATCCTGTATAACCACATATTCATTATCGTTATTCCACTGCCTTCTGTGTGGGGAGTGATTTAGTCTCAAGGCTCTGCCTTTAAGATTCATCTTCTTTGGGACTGGAATGAGAAGTAAGAAGGGAGAGAGAAAAGCTTATGCAGCATTTTATCTGGGACTCAGAAACAGAAGCTCAGTCTGCTTAAGGCTAATGCCAACAAGCCCCCACTGGGAACACAGAACAATGGTGTTAAACATTGTCACTGAAAAAATTATTCTTGGCATGTTTTACAAGCAACTGTCTCCCAGAGCCACTAAAAACAAACAAAAAATAAAAATAAAAAGGTAAAAACAAAAAACTTATAATTCTGCTGATCTAAATTTCCCTTGATTTAAGACATGAAATGTACATAGACATATAATAAATCCAAGTCACATTGTACACATTTTTACATCAGGCTGCTAATTCATTTTAGAGTGAAAGAAAAAGGAAACGTACAGAAAATATCTTGGGATCACACCGTTGCTTTGGGTGGAACTACTGTAGTGTACTTCCTAGGGAAATATCATCTTGATGATATTTTCTTTTTTTTCAGATTTTTTATGTTCCCAAGTTTGCCAGACATATAATTTGTCTCTCCCCCCCACTAGGGTGGCCATCATAGAGGTCAGTCCAGTGGTCCTTGGTCCTCTACTGGTACGAAACCAGAAGAGAAAAATAGAGGACATAAAGGCGTCAGGTTCTGTATCAATAGAGAACAGAGTAGCAGAAAACCGAAATGTCCTCCATGATGGCCGCCCTATTTCCCGCTTTCTCCCCTTGTCATCCAGCCCATATCCATGTTTATTTACCCCTGTTGCTAGCTGTCCCTGTATTTGCTACTGTAGTCTTTCATAGAATCATAGAAAGTTAGGGATGGAAGGGACCTCAGGAGGTCATCTAGTCCAACCCCCTGCTCAAAGCAAGACCATCCCAACTAGATCCTCCCAGCCAAAGCTTTGTCTAGCTGGGTTTTGAAAACGTCCAAGGGCAAAGCTTCTACAACTTCTCTGGCTAACCTGTTTCAGTGTTTTACTACCCTCCTAGTAAGAAAATTCTTCCTAATGTCTAACCTAAACTTCCTTTGCTACAACATGAGACCATTGCTCCTTGTTCTGTCATCTGCCATGACTGAGAACAGTCAAACTCCCCTTCGGGTAGTTGAAGGCTGCTATTAAATCCCCTCTCAGTCTTCTCTTCTCTGGATGAAATAAACCCAGTTCCCTCAGTCTTTCCTCATAAGTTATGTCCTCCAGCCCCTGAACCATTTTTGTTGCCTTCCTCTGGCTCTCTCCAATTTGTCCACATCCTTTCTGTAGTGGGCATGGAACAAAACTGAACACAGTACTCCAAATGTGGCCTCACCAGTGCTGAATAGAGGGGAATAATTGCTTCCCTTGACCTACTGGCAACACACCTACCAGTGCAGCTCACTATTGTCGTTAGCTTTCTTGGCAACAAGAGCACACTGTTGGCTCATATTCAGCTATCTACTGTAATCCCCAGGTACTTTTCTGTAGAACTACTGCCCAGCTAGTCAGCCCCCCGCCAGTACCAGTGCATGGGATTGTTCCTTCCTAAGTGCAGGACTTTGCACTTGTCTTTGTTGAACCTCATGATGAGATACCTTTTGCTCCAATCCTCCAATTTGTCTAGGTCACTCTGAATCCTAGCCATACCCTCCAGTGTATCTACTACTCCCCACAGCCTGGTGTCATCTGCAAACTTACTGAGAGTGCACTCCATCCCATCTTCCAGGTTATTGATGAAGACATTGAACAAAACCAGCCCCAGGACCAACCCCTGGGGCACTCCACTTGATACTGGCTGCCAACTAAACATTGAGCCATTGATTACTACTCTCTAAGCCCACTGCACCAGCCAGTTTTCTATCTGCAGTCCATTCATCCAATCCATATTTCTTTATCTTGTCTGTGAGAATGCTGTAGGAGACCGTATCAAAAGCCTCACTAAAATTAAAGTACACCACATCCTCAAGTCTCCTTGCATCCACAGAGCCAGTCACCTCATCATAGGCTGTAGAAGCATGACTTGCCCTTGGTGAATCCATTCTGACTGCTCCTAATCAACTTTTTCTCCTCCAAGTCCTTAGAAATGGATTTCTTGAGGATCTGCTACATGATTTGTCCAGGGACTGAGGTAAAGCTGACTGGTCTGTAGTTCCCTGGATTCTCCTTTTTCCCTTTCTTAAATATGGGCGCTATGTTTGCCCTTTTCCAATAATCCGGGACCTGGCTCTGCAATCACATCAGCCAAATCCCTCAGCACCCTGAGGTGCATCCCATGGATTTGTATCCATCCAGCTTTTCTAAGTAGTCTCTAACCTGTTCTTTCACCCCTGTTGACTGCTTACCTCCTCCCCAAACTGTGCTGCCAGGTGCACTAGTCTGGGAGCTGACCTTGCCTGTGAAGACTGAGGCAAAAAAGGCATTGAGCACTTCGGTCTTTTCTGCACCCCCTGTCACAAGGTTGCCTCCCCCATTCAGTAAGGGA
Source organism: Gavialis gangeticus (assembly GCF_001723915.1). NCBI lineage: Eukaryota > Metazoa > Chordata > Crocodylia > Gavialidae > Gavialis > Gavialis gangeticus. Next base: position 46,393,079 of record NW_017729025.1, on the reverse strand, counting down.
TCCATGCTTTCCCTGATCCTCCACTTACTACCAACATACTTGTAGAAACCTTTCTTGTTATCCTTTACATCACTTGCTAGCTGCAACTCCAATTGCACTTTGGTCTTCCTGCCTTCATCCCTGCATGCCTGAGCAATGCTCTTATATTCTTCCCTAGTTATTTGTCCAAGTTTCCACTTCTTATAAGCTTCCTTTTTGTGATTTAATTTACTGAATAGCTCCCTGCTATGCCAAGCTGGTCTTCTGCCATACTTGCTAGTCTTGCTGAAGGAGAAGGGTTTGTTCCTGCACTCTTAGTAAGGCTTCTTTGAAGTACAGCCAGCTCTCCTGGACTCCTCTCTCCGTCAGTCTGGCTTCCCAGGAGATCCTGCCAATGAATTCCGTGAGTGAGTTAAAGTCTGCTTTATGAAGTCCAGGAATCCTTTCTATCATCCCTCAGGCTTCAATACATTCTCATCTCCAAAAGTGATACCCATATTCAACTAGGGTCATACTTAAAGAGGCAGCCTTTCTGCCTCTAATTGGGGGGGGGGGGCAGTACTTTAATATATACAACCTAAAGTAGACTCAGAGATCAAATGGGATGCATATTCAAATGTGTACAACTCTATATAATTCCCTTTAGCTTAGCTATTGCTAAGCTAAGTAAGACCAGGGTTTTTTTCCATGGTATTTTCAGTACTTTCAGTCCTGGTCAGTACCGGTTGGAAATAAGTTTGGCTGCATTCAGTATGTAATGTGTTGTTGGGTTTCTCCATATTTTGCCCAATCTATATTCATCAATCTGTAACGAGTTATCAATATTTCTTCCTTTGCTATCCCTTCCATTTTACTGGTTCTTATAACTATTAATCTCTGGGCTCTTTGGGTTCTTCAAGAAATGGCATGAGAATGGAAAACACTGAGTGAACTGTTTGTTTCTTGCTGTCATTGATCCACAGGCTTTTCAGCTCTATGACAGAGTTTTCCAGAAATAAGATATCTTAGTGCTGCCCGTTTCTGCTATATTTCTATCTATAGATGATAAATCTGTGGGTATCATAAAGTCTACATTCATAGAGCATTTTCAAAAGTCTGTTTTTGCTAATCATTATTTTTTCCATAAAAATGTCAAGCTCTCTTGCAACCCCAATCCCATATGCACTTGATCACAATCTTCTGCCTTTCATCAAATGAGGCCCTGAATAAGTTTGTCCTTTTGCCCCAGAACAGGTCACTCAAGTTCAGGGATAAGTTGTAATAGGGCAGAGAGAGAAGCCTGCATTTTATCTGTACCTTTTTCAACCCCAAAGTGGCATCAAGCATGATAGATTAAAAACAGTGTCTGAACTTACGATCTCTTAATTTTTAAATAGGAAAGAAAGGTAAGCCTCTTTCTTTCAGTTTTGTTTATTTTATTTTATTTTATTAATTATTTTTACTTTTAGCTATTCATTTCTAGGAAATCAAGCTTCACACCCTAGCTCTACTCTGAATGAGTTCTCAGTTGTGGGGCAATGCTAAGAAAACTTTGGAAAAAAAATCAGACCAGTCTCAGTATGTCAGTACTGTGCCTGTGAAATGATGAGAGACAGCTCATGTGTGATTCATGTAAGGGACCTTAAGTTACACAGGCCAGCCAGTCTGGGTCAGGGCAGAAATAAGACTGAGAGCACTAAACTTCCTTTGAAATCTCCAGTGATCTCAACTGTGGCCCTCATCACCTCTATTTTTTTTGTTACTGAAGATATCCTGTTGATAGCTAAACATGATTTTTTGTGCATGTACATAGGGAAGGAATTTGCTTCTAGTAAGAAAATTCAAAACCTTCCTTGTGGGGTTTCATTGTCCAGAGCGATTTACATTTTGTGTTTTTTCCCCCATAGCTTTCTTTAATCTAATTGTCAAACATAGTGAAGGACAGCCACAACTGGTGTAGCAGGAGTCAAAACAGTGTGAGTACGTGTGAGTGTATGTGTGTGAGTTTCCTGTTAAAGCACTGTAGGTTCAGCCATTGTTTTGACAATAGAACTGGTTTGATCTGGCAAAATCAAATCCATTTTACATGGGTTAAAGACAGATCTCCTGAAACAAAAGGAGAGTCAGCTGCTATGGATAGACAGTGTTTATCTTGAAATTATAACTGGACAGATGGAGCCAAATTAACTTTCAACAATGTCTCATTCCTGAGAAGGTTTCCATGCATTTTCCCCTTTAAAACTTTCAGTTGTATATTATTTGTTTAGTCTCATTTGCTTCATTTTATATCCACTTAGGTTAGGATGATGTTGAAGCAGAAGTGGACTGTGTATACCAGAAATTATAACTTTTCCCTGAGAATGTAGCCAGCAGAAGAAATTAAATTCTATTTTTCATGTACCCTAAGACGGGGGAAGAAAACTTCCATGGTAATATTCATTAAACTTCTCTCTGTTTTGTTGTTGCTGAAACTTTGAGTGTTTGACTTTGAGAAACCAAGAAAATTGAGAGAGAAAAAACACTTGGGCCTAGTTAATCTACACACTGCTTTATCCATCAGTCGGGATACTTAAAAGATTTAACAGAA
>NW_017729025.1:46362226-46385534 GCF_001723915.1 Gavialis gangeticus | reverse complement strand
TTCCATGGTAATATTCATTAAACTTCTCTCTGTTTTGTTGTTGCTGAAATTTTGGGGGTTTAACAAAACCACATATAAAGATACTGCAGGCCTGAGATTGTGGAGGTTTGGTCAGTTACAGCAAAATTATTCAGGAAACTATAGCTTGGACAAACAAACTTCAGACCATTTTAAAATAAGCGGGAAGACTTGTACCTCAGGAGTGCTGTTAAAATGTAACCATTATGTCTGTCCACCAAATGTAAGAGGTTTAAAGTCAGAGTGGTTTAGATATACTCATGCTGGTATAAGAACAGACAGACATAACTATTATATCATAAAAGTGGGATAATTAAATAGTGATATAACTATTACCTCTGTCCATATCCTAATTTTGTATAACACACAGCCTGAAATCAAGCTTAGATATCCAAGTTCTGATCTTAGGACACATTTAATTAGTTCAATGGATTTATATCAGGACAAGAAACTAATATCAGGTGTGTTTCCTAAGGCTTTCAGTCTCATCTTGAGATGTGATGAGCACATATTACAGGATGTACTTTTTTGACAGGCGGAGGTCAAGCATTCCTGTTATTGTCTCAGCTCAGAATCAAGACCATGTTGTGACTGTAATTCCCAGGGGAATGGGTGGGAATTGTAGGTGTACTAAAGGGGGAAAAAAGAAAAAGGAAATTCAAAAGCGTTTCATATGAACATGACTTTTTAGGGCTTTATTCATTGTATAATGTGTTTGAACTTAAATTTCTTAAAAAAACGTTAATTTTCAACATTGAAAGATTAATGGAGCAGTTCCTGAAAAGAGAGTAGGAGTGGTGGACTGGAAGCAGATGTCTGTGCTGCTGAAGGTAAGTGAAAGAAAGGAGTTCTGAGGAAGGAAGTAAAAGGGAAACAGAAAGATTGTACTGTTTGAGTGGCAATGTGGGGCATATACGAAGTGTAAATGTAAGCTAAAGTCATTTGTGACTGGGCTCAAGCCAACACAAGATACTACTTTTCTACTACATCTGGATTAATAGCTAGGTTAAAGGTTTTTAATTCAGGTTCACCACTAATTACTGTAAACCACTTTGTTTAAAAGGGAAAAATATTCTAAATATGTGTGACTACTTAGTATTAGCACATAATTTACCACCTCTTTCCACACTTCTAGCAAAGTACAGCCATAAAACAGTTCAACTGAGCTGCAACTGAGCAGAGGGTTTTTTTCCTCTGCTGAATTTTGTTTGAGTTTGGGGTTTGAACAATTATCTCAACATGAAATTTAGCCAAAACTATTGATTTCCCTTGGTTTCTAGTAAAAACAGCCTGAGTCTTCATGAGATGCTACTGTGCAGTAGCACTGGGGGGTCACTAGCTGTAATGCAACAATACTGTGCAGTAGTAACATGCTACTGCACAGTAGCATCAGAAAAAAAGCCATGCAGGGATGCTACTGCACAGTAATGGTGGTTATGCAAGTACTAATTGACTGTGCAGGAACAACTTCACTGTCCGCTGCTTGTGTAGACGTGGCCAATAAGTAGAATAACTGAGTTTCTCCTAGGGCCGTGTTAGACATTAATTTTAAATGGCTCCTGGAGCTCTTAACCCCTAGATCTGTCCACACATTAACACCTGAAACTTGTTTTAAGCACACTTTAGGCAGCTTAAAGTTATGCCACTCCAAGACAGGTTAATCACTGATCCATGTTACCTAGCTTGTGTTCCATTAATGTGTGGCCATTTCCCACAAGTTGTTGTCCTCCAGCATCCCAGGATGCAGTGTCCCCTCTCCCACCCTCCTGTTTTGTATGGACAAACTTTCCATCTGCTGAACTTTACTGACTAGTGGGTAGTTCTGGCACCCAGCCAACTCTCCCTCCCTCCCATCCCCAGGGATGCAAACCCATGTATACAGCCTGCAGAGCACACACCACGTAGCCAGGTCATAGGACATAGACAGGCCTGGGAGTGGAGTCTAGGCGGGGTGTGGGGGGAAGGAGGGAGGAACAAGGTAGGGGGGCAGATTGTATCCCCATGAGCTGGGGCTTCCTTTCCAGGTCAGGGGCAGTAGCTCCCCCAAAAGCACCGTCTGTCACCACTCCCAGCCACCCCAGGAAGTACAATCAGCATCCCTCACACCTCAATTCCAATCCCAGTCTATTAAAACATGTAATTTACTTCTTCATTTCTTTTTAAATTACTTTTTTACTTCTTTTTATTGTATCCTTCAGTGACTGACTTCATTTCACCATCCATCCCCCATTACCATTTCATTACCCAGCCCTATCCCTTTAACTCTCTGCCTCCCAGTATCATTCCCTTCCCCCACCCCCTTCCAACCCATTTATCCGTGCCCCCCCCCAAACCTATAGCAGGAATAGAAGTCTTTCCTGGGTCACCAGCCCTCTAGTAACAACTCATAAGTATAGCTCCTGGTCCCACCCCTACTCACCAGGCCTCTAGTGGTAGGCCAGAGACAGTCAGACAAGGTTTTTAGCTGTAAGGTGTGATTGCTCCAAACTCGAAGAAATGAAAACTGTCTGAAATTTTAAAAAGAAAAAAAAAAGTGAGAGACACCTAAATCCATCCTAGACTTGCTGGTGACCTAGCTATTAGGGCATTTACCCAAAATGTGTGAAATCCAAGTTTCAGTCCCTGCTGAGAATAAGTCAGAGCACATACTGCAGCCTTTGCTTCCTATGTGAGTACACTCACTTTGGTGCTAATAGCCATGCAGGGGTGGCAGATATTTTGAGGTTTTTTCTTCCTTTCTTTCTCTCTTTAATATTTTGAACAAAGCATGGCATTTTCACAACATTATATTTTCCTTTTTAGTTGTTCAGAAGTTTCAGTTTTTCAGAAGCAGTATCTTCCAATGTAAAAATATTTTCTAATGTCTTTTCACTGCACAGGAAAGCCTCATCTTTTCCAACTGAAGGCCAGGAGCTAGTCAGGAAACTCAAACCACATCAGAATCACTTTATTTCAGTAGTGGCCCTGGAAATAAAAGCAATTTGCCATTGAATTTCTTCCTTGGACTTCCTGGACTCCAGATACAGGGAATCTCACAAATTTTAAAAATGATTTCATATGGCTGTATAAAAATGACTGTATAAGATTTCACTTCCTCTGTTCCATTTTGGAAAACAGTGATCATGCTTCTGAAAGGGCTAGATTTATATGACATTAATTATTGTGATCTAACCCAAGTAATTTTGTCAGTTGTTTTCACAAGACCTAAAAATTAATCTTGTTTGTAATCTTTGGATATGACCTAAAGTATGGCACTGTGCATTTCTAGCGCAAAATCCTCTGGTTTTGTGAGGTATCCAGCATATTTTTTTTCTTTTTTTCTTTTTTTAATTTCAGAAGGTCTTCATTTTCATTGAGTTTGCAGCAGCCACACCTTACAGCTAAGAGATCTAAGAGCAACTAGGTTGACGTGCAAGTCAAAGATAGCAGAAATCCAATCTTGGGTAGGGATGGAATGGATACTGATTCAAAGTTTATTTCCACCAAATTGTAAAGCTCCCCATAGGTCTTTACTCCATTATGGGAAACATTGTACTCCAGCTCCAACTCCTTTGGCTGTCAGAATGGGTCCTACCTGGTGTGGCCTCTAAGCCACCCAAGTCAGGAGGGAATGGTATAGAACTGGCTGTTTCTTTCTTTGTGAATGACTGCCAGTGAATGACTGCCCCCCCTTTATCCCCCCCCACATTGGGCAGAAACAAGATCCTTCTACATCATTCTGATAGTATAAACTTACTTTGAATGGTCCAATATTTGGCTTTTAGTTCACCCATGTCTGTAGCGTTTGTGGTTTCATGTATATACAATTATGTATGTATAACATGAAAACAAATAATGGATCCTAACAGGTATACCAGTATTTGACTAAGTAACTGCATGGTCTTATAATTCTCACTCTTCTTAATACACTTCTTTTCTCTGTGTTATTTGTCTATGACCTTCATTGGTTGTGTAACAATTAGTTTTGATTGGACGCTTTGCACAGGAGCTGTATTTTTGTTACCTGGTTTTGTGAAGTATCCAGCATATTTTAGGATCCTTAAAAAATAGGAGTATAAGGCCAGACCCTCAGCCAGTTTAAATTTACACCACACAGTCTGATGCACATTCACTTCAAGTGAGGATATGGCTAATAACATCTATATTTCTCATTGTATTATACAATGTCTTACTATCTTCGTTGATGCCTGAGTTAGTTTAACAGACATCTATGAGGACTTTCCATTTTTTCAATTACAGAAGAGGTCATTAAGGGTATAGTCTTGAGAAAATACAGAAAGAAGTGCAGGAAAAGCTCCTAAGCTCATAAATGTTCTTAATTATATACTCTCTCCTTAGTGTAAAGAATTACTTTCAGGTCATTCTGTCTCTTTTATCAGAATAAATCACCATCATCATTGATTCACTTGTGCATTCAACTCATGACATAATGGTGTCAGAGGTGGCACAGAAAATACACATATACACTCAAATTCCAACATAGTGACCCAAATTGTGTCTACAGCTGCCAAACAGACTACCATAGACATTTAGCAGAAAAGGCATATTTTAGAGAAGACTAGGTTCTACTGTGCAGAGGCAAATGGAGTAATGGCTAGTAAAATAGCCTTTCATCTCTCAAGAATGAGTTCAAAAGCTATTCACATTACAAATAAAAGTGAATTTGACCCCTTCATCCTAATCCCTAGTTCATGTTGGAAAAATACTACAATTTTTGGGCAAATGGGCAAAGTCTGCTTTAGAGAGGTAGAAGGGTTGGAATATCAAAGCATGTTGAGGTGTATCCCCAGAATTACAGTTTGTTTCAGGTAAGGAATGAAGTATGTGAGATACAAAAATCACACAGAAGAAATTTATAGAATTATGCACATTCTATAGAGATATTGCAAAGACTGTATGTCACACCCATGAACACACAGTCTGATCTCAAACTATTGTTTATAAAAATATATCCTTAAAAAAAGTATATAACTCTTACTACCAAGAAGAATAGCTTTATGTTTATGGTACTAAAATGGGGTTCTGGTTATAATGCCTAGATTTCCTATGTGACCATAGGCTTGAGCTACATCCTATTTCACTTTTACACAGCTAAATGGCACCCCCACAGTCACAGCAACTACAATGTTTGGCAGTTCTCTATCACTAGGATTCTGTTTCCAAGGGGAGATCCAGGGGCTGTGAAGTGGTACAGTATCACCCCCTTTGATTCCTGCTCCACCCAAAGTTTAAAACCAACTGCCTGGCAGTGACAGAAGCATTTCTATTCAGGCACCAGTGAAGGAGTCATGGCTCATTGTGATCTGTTCGATCCCTTCTAAACTTTTTCGTTCCACTGGTATTAAGGATCTTTTCTCATTTTTTTATGTTTTGATATTCCACTAATTGAGTTATCCTTTCTTCTGCAACTCTGCTGTTTGTTAGCTGCTCCATGTATTGTAGCTCCTATATAAGAGCCTGGCAGACTATTTTTAATTCTATCTAAAAACATTAACTCAGCTGTAGAAACATTAACTTAGGTGAACATTAATTCAGGTGTGGAAATAACTTCCAGTGAAGCACTGGACACATTGTCAAGATGCTCAAGAAAGCTAGATTGTTTTCTTATGAATATGAAAAAGAGATGCACATTTATTTCTAATGACTACGGGACTAATGAAACAACAATTTTTGAGTATCTTTGCCTAGTTTGTTGTGGTTTTATACAATATATGACACAGAAAACTAATATGCATTCCAATAAAGTAATATTTGTTTTTACTTTGATGTTAAACTGAATAATATCACCCCAGGCCCTTAGCTTTTTAGTAAAATGTCTAGTTTCTTTGTAATTAGAGAAAAAATATGCTGTTCTACATGTGATGATGCACCACATCATCTGCACTCTCCTTTTCAAAATACTAGATCTGCCCATGTCGGTTTATACTTGTGCCAAAATAGGATTGCACAGGTATCTGGCTACATTTTGGAAACAAAATAAAGGAGAAGGGGCCTCCTACTTTTTAGCCCAGTAAATTAGTGCAGTGGTTGTTAACCTCTGGCCTGCAGGCTAAATCCAGACCATGAGGTTCAGAAATTTGGTGGTAGGCAAGTGGTGGTAACATTATTTCCTGTGGCTTTGGAAGCCTCAGCAATTAATGCTGCCACTGCTCCCCTGTGGATAAATTTACTGAACCCTGGAAAGCCTATAGGCCAAATGACATGGCAGTGCATGGCAGATTGCACCTGTGGATTGGGGCCAATAAAAAGCAAGAAAGGCAGAGGGAGGAGGACTGTGTGACATGGAGGCTGCCCTGGAAGATAGAGACCTTGGCTTTTCAGCATCTTGCATTTAATACTTTGTGGATAAGATAGATAAACAGAAACTGTTACACAGCAGGCCTTCAAATTCAGTTGTGGATATATGGGGCTATGTTACATGAATATGGCATAGGTTAGTCAGTGCTCCCATTGATGCTCAATCGTAGGTAAACCTTTCAGCTCCCTGCTCCTTTGTATTCAATAATCAAAGAAGGATTAGATACTGAAGCTGTGAAATGTCCTGCTTCAGAGTTTTTCAAGAAGAGGCTGGATAGAAATAGGTGTGGGTTGGTTTAGAAACAGCAAATTGTGCATCTGTGCAGGAAGTTGGATTAAATGAGGTTTCTTCCAACCCTGCATTTCTAAGGTGGTCCTTTTGAGAAATATTTGGCAATGTTGTTTCAAGAATGGCATGGTAAAACACAGCCTGCTCTTCTCATTGTACCATGTTTCCCAAAAGTGCCACGTCTGAGAAAGCGTTTATGAAACATGGACTATAAAATACAGTCACAAATAATGATACTATATGAAGAGTTTAGATTGAAAGTTTGTGGTAAGAAAGCAGACTTAATAGGAACGTATCATATTACACTTTATTTTTTAAATGTCTTTCTTAAAAGAATAATGCTAGGACATCAGGAAATGAATGGTGAAAAGAATCTTGTTTCACATTGACATCTAATACTTTATTATTCACTATTAACTACCCAAAATTCATGCATTTTCCCTTCCTTTTATTCCTGAATGTAAATATGCTCTTGGACATACATTTTTAGTGTATTTATTGCTTATTAAATGATAATGATATTAAAATAGAGGAAATCAAGAAAATAGACATAAAACCCCCTGTTCTCTAAAAAGGGATCAGAAAGAAGAGATCTTTTTGGCGTGGTAGTAGAGTATAAGTAATTACAGAAAAAAAAAGGAAGCAAAGGATGGTTTGCTCCAGCCATTGCTAAAATCAAACCTCTTTTTCAAAATGATATTATGCTTAAAGCCTCCATCAGGATCAGGAAATGTCAAGACACAAAAATATTTCCTGATACTGACCCTTCTTTAAAGTAGTTTTGCTGTTAAAGACTAAGTTGGGGATCAGGAAATGCCAAGGATTACAAAAAAAAAAATTCCCCAGTATGATCAGAATCATAAGGAGAAGTTTTAAAACTATCTGAACAGAGCAGTTTCCTCCACGCCAACTTAGAAGCACTAAGTACCAGCTATCATTCAAGTAAATCTACTTACAGGCCAGTGTCACAGCCCCAAGATGTACAGGTAATGCAGAAAGAATCTAGTATTTAGGGTATCCAGACTGAACCTTTTTAAATTCTCTCTTCTACTAATTAAATTATGAATGAAAGAATGAACTGGGCAAGCAGCATGAGATGGTGCGTGGCTTATGTTTCTGAATAAGAGCACAGATTGATAATTAATTTTAACTACATGGAGATAGGAACAGAAAGCTATTAATTTTGGGGGAAAAATAGCAATTCCTCCTAATTAGGAATAATTGACTCAGAATTACCTAATCAAAACTTCTAAAGTTATCAGATTTTTCCTTAATTTACAGAAAACTTAGACATGATAGAAAATTATGTTTGGCGGCTTCACTTAGAACCAAAATCAGCTGAAGTAAATGGGAGTTTTGCACCCTTCGGAAGGCAATGAATCAGGTTAGTGCTCTTTGATGGTGTTGGTCTTTGATGGTGTTGGCTTAAGTCCTTGATGGAGTCAGTCCAGGCCACCATCTCCTAAGACTCAATGAGCTGAATGTATGAATTCAGGACACTAGATCAATATCTTCTTCCTGAACTGTGGTTCTCAAACACATGAAATAAGCTCATAGCAAGCAATATGGTGTGATAGCTGATTTCCAATCCCAACTACATTTATCTATTTAGACAAATCCAGAAAATAGCGAAGTGTTATTTGATTTATTTTTATAGGGCTTATTTCAGCATGGCCAGCTGAGTACAATCTAGGGTGCTAAGGCTATTCAGGCCAAAGGAATTATTTAGCAAACAAGAGACAATAAATAATAAAACTATTCCCATCAACTCTGTGAAGATCTGGTACACAATGGACATGTTCACTTGACCAGTGTAACGGGCACCTTACCAGGACTACTAATTTGCTTCCTGTTCTTACTTATTTACTTTCTTAACATGTTGAGTTGATCTACATTAAATTCATTATGCTCAGATTTTTGTTTTCAGTTTCAGAGATGGGATGATCAAGGTTTGTCTCTGAGTAATAAATAAATAAAATAGCAAATATTAAAAATAAAATAATTTCCTTCTGTCTATGATTAGATAAAGCAAATTCTGTGTTACAATGTTAAAGTTAAGTTAAGTTAAGTTAAGGCCATGTCCAGATGAGTGCAGCTGTGCTGTATGTGGCACCACAAACACATCTGTGGCTCTAGATATCACACATTTAGATGTTCTCCATGCTGCAAGGGTGTGCTGCAAGGTCTCCTTGCATGTGCTGCTCTGCCTAAGGGCATAACCACAAGGTCTCCTTGCATGTGCTGCTCCGCCTAAGGGCACAACCACACATGCAGGCACGTGAACTCGCAGCAGCTAAAATAGCTGTGGCACAAATTTGTGCTGGAGATCTGTTCCTCAGCACACATGCCTGAACATGCACTTTTGTGTGGGTCAAATTCTGCCACTGGGGCAGCAGGGGAACGTGGCAGTCATAGAGATGCTCTGGCTGAGTGCCAGAGCATCTCTGGAGGAATCAGTCTCCAGTTGCCTCAGGGGGCAGCCTCCAGTTGCCTCCAGGCATCCCCGGGTCACTTTTTTCTGGTGTGATTTTTTGTTTATTTTTTTTATACTGGGATTTCCTGGTATCAAATTTACAGTCCACACTGAAAATATGCAACATGGAACATTTTTTTCATTCTTAGCACACCTCTTGCAGCATCTCAAATTGCTTTGAGGTGCCGCAAGAGGCATGTGCGTGCTCATCTGGACACACCCTAAGAGCTCAATTAGAAATAAATAAAATAGCTCAGATTTAAAGCTATGGTTCTTCACTTTCAACTCACTCCATTGTACTTAAATTACCACATTTCAGGAGTCTGGGAACGTTGCTGGTGTACCCCTCACTGTTGCCTTTTAATATATATATCTGTTTTGAAACACTGATCTTCACAAGATTTGGATTGTGTCATTTCCATTTACAGTGCCTTCCATGCCCTGGGTACTGGGAAGGGAATTATAGCTTAGTAGTTAAGAATGGTTATGTATATATAATATTGCCTTTCCCATGATGGTACATAGGACTTCAGCCAGAACCCCCATAGAAAGTATACATGTATAACTTTATGCATTTTTATAATGATATACCTTTTAAATACTCACACAAAACAAAGATGAGAGTATAAGACTAAGCCCCCAAAGCATCCTGCTTTATTTTTAATGATGATGATTACCTTATTCAAAACTCAAACATCCAAGCAAGGAAATTGGACTAAAAAGAAAACAGGTCCTTGCTGAAAGCCGAATGCCATCTGTGTGGAAACTTTTTGGGTAAAATAAATTAAATACAAAATATGACTATAAGACATCTGCTTGGAAGAAAAGATAATCACATATAAGCTGTCAACTTGGATGCTGATTTTAAACCTGATGAGATTGAAAATAACCAAGGCACAACACCATGCCCCATGAACTGGTGTCTGTATGGCATGAAATATGTGAGTGGGATTAACCTTTAGCTAGATTTAATCAGTTTTATACAAAAGGCCTGTGCAATTGTTTTTGAACTCTACTAGTGCTTCCAGCAAAGCTGTACTTACAAATCCCGAGAATGGAAGTTCAATGTCTGTTTGACTTTTGACAATCACGCTCTTCAAGACTTGTACTTACATGGCTAATGCATAAAGTTGGTGAAGTGGGAACTTGTTAGGCTTGAAAACATTTCTGTTTCTATTGTTTCTGTAAGTAATACCAACTTTCATAGCTTACAGGGGTAGACATTTTAGCTCATTTATGCCGTCGTATCTTCAGTAGTCCTAAATCCCATAACCTGAAGTTTGGTTGACAAGCACTTGAGGGGTGAGATTTAAACTATTTTTTTCTCTACCTGATTCAGGTAGCATCCATGTGCTGAACTGGAATAAATTAAAGCATTTTTTTTTTCTAAATGTGTTAAACTGTCCACATTCCCGCAGTGGCTATATCAGCAACTGAGAATCCCAAGAGCATGCAGGAGACTGAACAAAGCCCTTTGATGCTCCCCAAATAAGGAATACTGTACAGTGGATATATTTTCCAGTAACCATGAAAGGCGATTTGGGGGCAGCTTTAACAATGAACCAATGCTCAGTTCAAATTTCTTGTAGGGTAAATACCTAAGAGACTGAATGTAACAGACTAAGTTTTATCTTCTGAATGGATGATGTTAAAGTAATGGACTGATACTGAATTTATGTTCCAGTCTTTGCCCACAGGTGAATTCAAAATAAGTTTGTTTTTAATTTATTCAGAACTTGATTTACTAACTGTTCCATAGTTTGGATGTAAAGGTTAAGGATTAAAATTCAAGTATGGCTCCTATCAATCATAGTGTTGTAGTTATGTTTTGTATTGCTGAGGAATCCACGAGTCTCAGTCATGGATCAGGATGCAGTGGACTAAACACTGTACAGAGACAAAAAAGATATATGGTCCCTGCCATAAAGAGCTTACAATCCAATTATTCTGTATATGCCAAATACGGAGACATAAGGCATTGAATTCTGTTTTACCTAGTGGAGTCAAGTTCATTTTGAATTTAAATCTGAGTTACCAAGCTACAGGAGCATTGTGTTACTCCTTCTGGGTGTGTAAACGTTCCTAGAATAGAAATAGAGAGACATCTGCATACATCTCCTACATTGGAAAGATATGTAGACTCAGAAAGTGGAAAGTAAGTGAGGAAGGATGGCTCAGTGAGAGAGAGCTTGTCTTGGAAAAATGAAGGCTCTGAATCCTTGCCCTGACTAAGGCAAAAATTACCACTCCCATGTTCATCCATTTTATCTAAATCCTTCTCCAACCTTCCTTTTGGGCAGCCACTAAAGAAAGGTTTCTTGGGCTAGGAAAGAGGGAACAAAACCAGAAGGAGGATGACTTACTGAGATGGATCCGACCCCGGTAGGATGGGAGTCCTAGGTTCTACCCTGGGGCCCTGTCTACAATAGGGCAGGATCTAACCCAGTGCTGTTTGTGCAATGGCGATTACATGCAAAGAGAGTTGGGCCAAGTTTCAAGAGGAGGCTAGAGATGACTACAGGCAGTAACTTGTGGCCTGGTGGTTGGCATACTTTACTACAAAATGGAATTTTTCATGTTCAAACTCCAATTTGTGGAGGGGCCTACATCTTCTGCTGTTGGGCATTTGCCATATGCTGGGAGGGATACTTTCCATTTGTCTTTGTGATGGAAGGTGATTCTATTCCATCACAGGTGAAAATAGAATCCAAACTGTGCATAAATGTCAAATATTGCTTCCATGCACCTATGTAAGTGTCTCTTAGTCATGTAAAGGCAAAACAGAATTTGCACTTAAGTAACAGAAGTGGCTGTGAAATTCTGGTTTCTTCAAAGTCTGTAAGTGTTTTGTTCATATCTTCATTGGGGCCAGGAGTTCATTCCTGATTCTGTTCCTAGTCAGCTACTGATGAACTGCAAATGTTTGGAAAGGTCACTTAATGGCTTGGATCCCCTACCTACAAAATGAAATAAGTAACTGTACACCATTTTTTCTGGGCTTAGCAAATGCATGTTTTAAAGGGTTTGAAATCCTTGAAGGAAAGCTACTCTGTACAGAATGCACAGAATACTCTATACATAATTAAATAATTACTTGATGACTATATATCTGTTCTTTCCAACACTAATAATTCCATAATCATTACTTTCCAAACTAATTGTATTTAGATAAGATAGTGAAGGTCACTCCAAAAAATGTATCTAAAGAACAGAAACTAACACAAGATACAGGGAGGCATTGCATCAAGATAATGACAGCCACAATAAAGCAGTGCAGCATCTTTGCTGACTATGAGCCCAAACCCTGTGATTAGCTTTTAAATGGAAATTCTCTGTCTCAGAAATGGCAAAGTGAGCTATATCATCATTGTACTTTTAAGTACCAAGATGTGGTTAAATCAAAGACAGAAGGCAAGTTAATTTTACTATCCACACTGACTATATTAAAGCATGTTGTGATAAAATCTGTCCCAATGTTACCAATCCAAACTATTTCGCATGTAAAATCCATTGCCTTTAGCATAGTTTATACTAGACATAGATTTGGCCCTAGATGTTAGAAATCAGTGCAGTACAACAGGAAAAAGGCTGTCTAAAAGATAGCAATTTAATTTGTGTGCAGGAGGATGGATAATAGACATCTGGCTTAGCAGGAGAGAGCAGCAGCAGCAGCAGCATGAGCAGCAAATTTTGTTATTATTAGCAATTCAAATTCAGGTATCAGATTGGTGTTGTATTTGAATCATTCATCAGGGTTCGCTTGGAGCCTAAAACTTGCTCTGTGAAAGTTCTAATAATTTTCAGTCAAAACAGCTTTTTCTCACTGCTGAGTGAACAAAAAGGGGGGGAAATGGAAGCAGGCAAAAAGATATCTAAGGAGATTGTCCAAGAGAACTAAGATTTTTTTTTAATGTTTAAGCTATAATTGTAATGTTATTTACAATCTAGAAAAGCAATGCATTCCCAAGCCTAATAGAAATTTCTAAAAATAGTATTTCTCAGATGTATCTCTGACTTTAAAATACCAGTGGAACTTCCAGTGATGTGTACATTGGAAAGAATCATTGGCTTTCCATCTTTGCTAGGAACAGACCAGAAACCCTCCTTTTAGAAACTTTATTCTGTGTTAACAATGACTTACCCCAAATGGCCACTGCTGGTTATTCAGGATTCTTTCTTTATTGAATCCTACTAAGAAAACTAAGTCCAACCCATTCTGCCTTAGCCATAATAATGAAGCATTTCTAGACTTGAGATATCTATGCTTACAGCTTCAGTTTTAATGTTGAAAGCTCCCCTTGACCTTCAGAAACCCTGTCTTTATCAACTAACAGCATTGTGCAACATTACTAATAAAGGAAGCACTCTTCATTACTATTATTTATTACTTTCTTCTGGTAGCATAACACACTTTCTGCATATAACTAAAACACCATCCATTACAAGAAGGGCTTGTGGTCTTAAAAATAAAATAAAACAATAAATAGACAATAAATAAATGGAAGAGTAAAATGTTACATCATTCAAGAAAGCAACAAAGCTGATAATCCTGGCCAGGTTTATGCCTTTGGTCAGAGACACAAGATGACAATGTCATTTCTCCAAGGTACAGTGTGGGTTGATAAGCATGTATAGAGCATCCCTGAATATAAAAGTGAAAAGGGAATGGAGATTGCTGAGAAGTTTGTAGAACAACTTCCCCAAATCACTAGCAGTCAAAGCTGAGCCTGCCAGGAGAGGTTAGTAATCTACTGCTCTAGCTTTTGCTATATTGCTTGCTACCCTTCCCCTCAATTAAGGGGAGGGTATCAAGGAAATGTAAATGCC
Organism: Gavialis gangeticus; assembly: GCF_001723915.1. Classification (NCBI taxonomy): domain Eukaryota; kingdom Metazoa; phylum Chordata; order Crocodylia; family Gavialidae; genus Gavialis; species Gavialis gangeticus. The sequence goes on along the minus strand of NW_017729025.1, from coordinate 46,371,630 downwards.
CATTCTTCTCCATAATATTCTGAGAGCAGAAGCAATTTTTTCTTTTATTCAGACTCAGAGCCAGATGTCTCCTCCTTTCTTCTAAATAGTAACTGCTATTTCAGCAGAAGCTCTGGAATCAGGAGGATTGCTCACAGAAGTCAGTGTCAAAGTTTTGATTGATTCTGCTTCATACCAGAAGTGCTCACATTGTGGCCCTGTTAGATTTTAATGAATCTGCAAATTCTGCTTAACACCTGTCATCTACAATCTCAGACAAGACACGGAAAGTAGAAGTAGTAGCGGTTCAGGATTGGAACCAAAGTGGATCAAGACCCAACATGAATAAAGCAACTGAATGTGCCCTTTATGTCATAAATATCTTATATTCAGATTATTTCACGCTTAAATGTTCATTCTGATTTAGGTATTTGTAGGTCTGGGAATTTATTGGGGAAGTGGGAGGGGGGAGATAAGACGAACCAAACCTTATATTCTGGAATAAAAACATGCTGGAAAGTTAAAATAATCTGATATTACAATTTACATGCCCACATAATCATATTACATATGGGCTCTAACATTACTATAAAAATAAAACAGCACCTGAGCTATTTATGAATTGGTAGTTATGCCTGTTCCTCATCTATACTGAACTACTCTTGAATTAATTCAGAATCCTGCATCTCAGCTACTTTAGCATTCTACTCTGTTACCAATACTTATTATAAGGCTTTTCATAAGTCAGCTCCATTCATGCATAGCATAGCATTACTACAAACAAGAAATATTTGCTTCCCAGTCACTATATATCTACTAAGCATGTAGTGTTCACTTCCACTCTGACATCCTTTCCCACATTGTTGATTTTACTTTATGTCTCAAGACATATCTCTGAAACTACTTGAATACCTTACGCTTCTGTGATACTATCAATTCCCTTACATCAAAACAACATTTTTCCAATTGTCAAGCTGTATTTATTGACAGTTGGAGTGGATCCTTGATCTGGCCACCTCACTTATCCATTTCACAAAATAGCTGAATAAGCTGGTATACATGCAACAACACTAGCAGTGTGAGACCCAAGAGAGGCCCAGGTAGACTAAACTAAACAAGGGGGTGTTGTAGGTCAGGAATGAGGCAAACTGGTGTTTGACATAATGACACATAACCTGGCATTTATTGCAAACATGAATTTGATCAGCCTTTTCATAATGTACAAGACAGTACTGTACATTTAGGTAGATAAGCAATGGAATCACCTGAGTCTTGAAGCTATGTTACTCATTCAGTTTATTTACCAATATTCCCACTTCTTTTGTGATTATCATCCATTTCTTTTTTTTTAATGAAAGTAATCAAAACATACTGTAGATTTATCTCAGCTTCCAAATGGGCTCTTCTGTTTTACTTCTAATCTCCAAATATAATATTTTGCTTAGGGTACAATTCCCCACTTGCACTTTGTAGGAGGTACACAACAAGTACCCCCATACAATGAGCCCTGGGAATTTTGCCATGAACAAATAAGGGAGGAAGTGAGTGTTTTCTCATCTCTGCAATCACCATATCAACTTTCGGCTTTAAACTGTATCAGGCCCATTCATAAAAAAAAATGTTCATAGCAATGCATTGGCAGAATGTGGAATAGACTGAGCAAGTGGGAAAATAGTTGAGATGTCTAAGATAAAAGATCAGAAATAAGTGAATGAATGCAATAGGTATATTTTAAAAGTGAATCTCAAAGCAGCCTTTACCATAGAGGCTCCACAATATTTCTGTTATGCGTAAATATTTATTTAAATTCTGAACATTTAGCTGTGAGTAGATGTGGTATCTTTTATTGGACCAACTAAATAATTGGAAAAAATGTTCTTTGCAAGCTTTCAGGCATGAGCACCCTTCTCTGGGCATAGAGAGAGTCTGGTTGTGTTTTGCATGCTCTTCTAGGTAGAATAGAAGCCAATATGCTAAATGTAGGTCTGTGAAAATGCAAAGACATGGCAGTGAGGATTAGTGGCCATGGGAGAGAGGTGTGTGGGGAACTGGGGGAGGAAGAAGGGAGAATGTTGACCTGGTGATAGAATGTACAGTAAAATCGCTGTGATCCAGCATCCCCCATTCCTGGAGGATGCTGGATAACAAAATATGCTGGTGAATTGAAAGGCCCGAACAGGAGTCTTTGCCTGAGGGCCCCGCAGGACAGGAAGGTGGGCCTCATGCAGCCTGCTATCCCCTGGGCCATGGGGGCTCTTCCGGTCTCACTTTACCTTGCAAGTTGGCATGCCAGTTAATAAAGCACACCGGCTTCTAAGGTGCCAGTTAATGGAGCTTTTCTGTAGCTGGTAAAATGCAGACAGGTTACATGGGGTTATTGGATATCGGGCAGGTTATAATGTGCCATAAATCCAATATCTATATTTAGTCCATGATTTTTTGTATCCAGTAGATTTATGAAGTGAAGTTCATAGGCTTGTCTACAAAAGGTGTTTTGTAAATTCCCTTTGAGGATTAGAACTGAGAGATTGGAGAGAGAGGGGTTGTCTTGTGAGAAGTGTGCACCCACAGGGAATTGGGTCTTTTTGTCTTTGATAGATTTTTGGTGTGTATGCATTCTGGTATGCAGTTGTTGTTTGGTTTCTCCTACAGATTTTCCATCAGGGCATTTAGTGCACTGCAGGAGATGTATTACATTTCTGGAGGTGCAGCTGTAAGATCCAGGAATGCTGATGGCTCTGTTGTGGGGTGTAGTAATTGTGGGGGTGGTGGAGATGTGTTGGCAGGTTTTGCATTCCTTGTCCCGGCATGGTTTGGAACCATTTGGTGTGCTCTTGGCCATGGGAAGTTTGCTTCTGGTGATGAGGCTGGCAAGGTTCAGTGCTTGTTTAAAGGCTAGGATAGGTGGTTCTGGAAAGATCCCTTTAAGTATTGGGTCATCTTCTAGTGTGGGTTGCAATTGTTTGAGGATTTTCCATATGGGTTCTAGGGAAGGATGGTATGCCATAAATAATGGTGTGTGATTCTTGGGGATTTTCTTTTTGTACTGCAGCAATTCTTCTGCAGTTAGCAACAACCAGCAAACCTAGAGCTATATGCTTATTACACTTAAAGGATAAGAAACCTGCTTTAGATAACATATTCACCAAAAACTCAAATCAAGCTGGACATACTGGGAGGTTCCAAAATTATTGGTTAACAAGTGAATTCTAGGGACTTATTAGAAGGATTTTTTTTTCTGGACTCTACAGGAATCATCACTAAGCCAAAACTTCTTGCACATGTAAGATATCTCTTCACAGTAGTCATGGGTGTGAACACAGCAAAACTCACCCTGAACCCTGAATAAACAGACAACATTTCTAAGCCCCATGCCATGGCAGCTACTTTAGTATCATAACCTGAGTTAGCTAGTTTACTACAAGTATGTCTACTGAAGCTGCACCCTTACCTTTTATAGCATTATAGATTAACATTGTGTGATTAATTAGTATTGCAGTACATAACATACAAACCAATTGCTCAGTGGGCACCTTCCTGTAATCCTTATCCAATGAACAGTTCACTGCTACCAGTGCGAGTGCCAGTAGAAGTGTCTTAGGGATAAATCTTTCTTTCATTTTGTCTTCTATTATATAGTGGGTGGCATTAGAAGAATGAATATTTAATACATCATGCTCCTTTATGGAAGAATTGTATTCTGTATTCTAGGAGTGAAAATCCCATTGTCAGGTTAACTAATGTCAGTGATAACTGTCCTTTTTTCTATATCAGCAAGTTGTGTGCACTGACAACTAGATGCATAGTCAAAGTTGCTACTTGCTTCATATCTGTTTTTCTGAAGATGCTCACACTGACTCTGGAAAAAACACATTCCTCTGGGGCTAAACCTTTTCAGATATTTAAATGATGTAGATTTGCACAACTACATTAAGCTATATCAATCTGCACTAAGCTAAGATTCTGACTCAGGCTAAGTCTCCAGGCTAACGATGATTTACATTAATATAGATATTAGTACACACTCACATCTACCCTTATACATGAACACAAACACACACATGAATGTGTACATAGAAAGAGGGTGTTGGGTTTTTTGGAATATTTCATTACGTTGTCTTAAAGTTCAGGAAGGCTAAAAAACAATAAAATGTTTACAAAGTAAAGAAGTATTTTTTAACTCTGGCTACAGCAAGCATAACTGAGGTTTCAAACCTTAAAGGCAAAATGGGATGCACATTAAAATATTAATAATAAATGTTATGAGGGTTTGGAAAATCATGCTCACTAAGATTTTTAGCAGTCTGATAAATTTCCCACCCCTTTTGATATCACATAGGAAATTGTATATTTTCTCTCTCCTTCATTCAGACAGTCACAGAAACTAATGCTTTTAAACTACTGCTTGGACAATTTGCATGATGGGGATTGTAACTGCCTCTTTGCAACTTACACAGCAATGTACTTCAAAAAAAGTACTTTTATATCAGGCACAAGAAAAAATTGCAGGTAAAAGAAAAACATAGATTCATGATTTTAGGTTCTCTCTACTTTTTTTTTCTCTTTTTTGCTACATTCAGCAAATTGTGCACTTTCATTATTAACAATGTTTCATCTGTGTCTTGTTACATTGCTTCAACACAGCCATCCAAATATGAACTGATGCATTTAATACAGCCTTGCTTTTTATATTGGTCTCAAACTAAACAATACCAATAAAAGAAAAGAAAAGAAACCACTCCACTTTTCACTCCCATAAATTTCAAAGCCTAACTGAGAGTGTTGTAGCAACAAACAATATTAAAACATACCTACACACTCTATCTTCTTTTTTTCTCTACCTTTGTCTTGACTCCAAAAAAGTAGTTTAGGACAGGCCTCATCAGCATGACTAGCTAAACAGGATGCAAATTTTATCAGTTTTCTAACAGGAGTGTAGGTGGTAGCCATGTTGATCTAAGGACATAGGCAGACAAGGTTCTTTGGGTGAATCTGATCTCTTTTATTAGACCAACTTAAATAGTTGGAAAAAAAAATTAAAGCAAGCTTTCAGGTTTAAAAATCCTTTGTCAGGCTGAGGAAGCCTCTGCAGTTGGTGTGTGCTCTTCCTGGATGGATGAAAAGTAAAGAAGCCAGAGGCTGGTATGCATGCAATATAGGCAGTCAGTGAAGATGTAAACTGAGAAGTCAGTGGGTGAGAGAGAGGCTGGGTGCAGGGGGAGAAGGGAGTGAATGTAGCAGTTAAATAGTGGAGAGTACCTGGGGAGTCAGATGTCAGGCAGGTTATAATGTGTCATAAATCTAATGTCTATATTTAGTCCGTGATTTTTAGTATCCAGGAGGTTGATGAAGTTCATAGGCTCTTCTGTGAGAAGTGTTTTGTAAGTTTCCTTTGAGGATTAGAAATGAAAGATTGCAAAGAGAGCAGTTTTCTACTGAGAAATGTGCCCCCACAGTTAGTTGGGTATTCTTGTCTTTGCTAGATTTCCGGTGTGCGTTCATTCTGGTGCGCAGTTGTTGTTTGGTCTCTCCTATGTATTTTCCATCAGGGTGTTTGGTGCACTGGATGAGACATATTACATTTCTGGAGGTGCAGCTGTAAGATCCAGGAATGCTGATGGCTCTGTTGTGGGGTGTAGTAATTGTGGGGGTGGTGGAGATGTGTTGGCAGGTTTTGCATTACTTGTCATGGCATGGTCTGTATCCATTTGGTGTGTTCTGGGCCTGAGGAAGTTTGCTTCTGGTGATGAGGTTAGCAAGGTTTGGTGCTTGTTTGAAGGCTAGGATGGGTGGTTCTGGGAAGATCTCTTTAAGAATAGGGTCTCTTTCTTATAAGGGTTGTAATTGTTTGAGGATTTTCCACACAGGTTTGAGGGAGGGGTGATATGTCATAACCAGTGGTGTGCAATTCATGGAGGGGTTTCTTCTGTACTGCAGCAGTTCTTCACATGGTATCTGGGTGGCTCTTTCAAACATACGATCTGTCTCTCTGGAGGAGTGCCCTCATTGAGTGAAAGCTATTTTAAGATTGGTGAGGTGGCAATCCCAAGCGTTCTCAGTGCAAATCCGGTGGTATCTGAGGGGTTGGCTGTATATCACAGATTTTTTGGTATGTTTAGGGCGATTGCTGGTTCTGTGCAGATATGTATGTTGGTCTGTGGGCATCTTGTATAACATGGTCTGTATTTTACCATTCTGGATATTGATCATCATATCTAAAAAAGAGATGTTGGTGCTGGAGTATTCAAGAGATAGTCGAATGGAGAGATGGTGATTGTTGAATTTCTGATGGAACTCAATCAGAGATTGCAGGTTTTCAATCCAAATGATGAAGATGTCATGAATATATCTTAAGTATATATCAAACTTCAGTACAGGTCTGCTTGTAAATCAAGTTAGGCCACTGTCCACCAGCATCCCAGGCACTTTTGTGGGTATCTGCCAGCCCCACCTTGCAAGAAGCTGTGCTTGGCTGCTGCACCCAAGTACACAGCCAGCTGCAACCCCAGGCTCTCGCAGACCTGAGACAGCACCTTGGCTAATGCTGACATAGGAGGGATAGAAGAAGTGCTCAGCCATTCCCAGTTCTCTGGTGCTACACTGGCTCATGGGGGGCTTGGAGAGCCTTGGGCGAGAACCCACTAAAGGATCCCCATGCCTCCGCAAGCAGGCACAGTGATGGGGAGCAGACCAGGCTAGAGATGCCTACCACTGGCTCTGATAGCTGATGGGGGATTGTGGGGGGAGGGCTGCTTGGTTGTGTCCAGCTCCCTGGTGTGGTTTTGTGCCAGCTCAGTGGAGGGCATGGGGAAACCTGTGTGAATGTGTGGGAGGCCATCCAGAGATCCCAATGAGCAGGTACAGTGACAAGGAACAGACTGGGCTGGAGATGCCTTTCAAGGATGCTAAACATTGACAGGGATGGGGGGAGGAGTGCTTGGCAGCACTCAGCAATCTCCAGCAGCCTGGGGAGACCATGGATCATGTTGGGAGGTGTGCTTGAATGCCCCCAAGCTACTGGCCTTGACCAGTGCAGGCAGCCTGCATGCCCCCCACCCCCCAAAGGGTGAATTTCTGTTCTGTTTGCTCCTGATACTTACAGAAATCCATGTAGGTTTGAGTGATTCCACCATGGGCTTTTTTACCATACCTAGTCTAAATTTAACTAAGCCCCATCTAAATTCAGATTATACATTATTCAAGAAAAACATATCAGAATATATCTTCCTGACCATTTATTTTTGTTTGCTGAAAAGAAAAATAAAAAGGAAAAAGGTAATACAACAACCTACAGCAACATAGTATTAAAACTGAGTTTCGAATAAAGAACTATTAAAGCAGCCAAAACTCATGTTTTCTGTCCTAATTATTTTAACTGTAAAACACTAACATTTTACCAATTTGTTAAAACAGTCGGGGCGGGGGGGGGCAGTGTTTGTCTTAGCATGGATGTTTATTTAAAACTTGTGTATGAGTGGTATCCTGTAATTCTGAGGACTTCATTTAATGATCAATATTTTTTCTTTTCAAAATGTAGACAAACGCTTAAAAAGAACACAGACATGCATGTGCATATACACCTACACACATATAATAGCACCATAAACCCAAAGGCCTTAGTAATATTTTTGTTTCTGTGAGAGGAAAAAGTAATTCGCTTCTATCAAACTTAACACTAATCTGTTCCTTTAAACAACTCATCACTTTGCTAGTGGTTTTAAATGATTCATGTTAAAGCAGCCATGTATGCATAATCCAACATAAATGCAAATCCAAAAGAAAATAAGGTACAGCATTGCTTATAGGAAAAAAATCAACATTTACATTTAACCATTACTAGTTACTTTCTTCCCTATTTCTCTCTCATGATTCTGTATTATATTACAAAGATAAAAAAACTAACAGCCATGAGCAGGATGTGCATAGTCACACAATGGAAACTGTCTGACAACACAAGCAGTCCCATTCTGTTAAACACAGCTATAAAAGTGTTAAGGTCTTGATCCATTAAAAGTATGAGCACCTAGAATGGTATCTAACATGGGTATTTAGGTTCCTAATTCTCAAGTTTCAACCTGGAAAATCTTGATCAAGCTGTTATCTACCCTTCTTTTGGTTGCCTTTGGGTTTTGTTTTGTTTTTTTGCAGGGGGGGGGGGGCATGGTATGGTAGGAATTGGAGGAAGGGAAGGTAAGAAATTCACTATAAATTCCCTGTACTAGGTACCTTGTGACAGGAGTATTACTACTGGAGCCTTTCTCTTGGTGGCTCCGCCCTCCTGTAATGGGCCAACCACCCGCTTACTCTCCTGCCACGCCTTGATCTTGATTGATTGATTGTAATTAGTGGGAGGCTGCCCACTTTACACACCCCAGTGCCAGGGGGAGCTGTGTGCTGCTCCTTTTTCCTCCCCTACACCGCAGCCCAAGCCTCACAGATGGTACTAACGTGGTCCTTGCCTTCTCTCTGGGGCTTCTCACTGCCCCCTTTACTCTGGGGCTTTTCGCTCCTCGCAGCCCTCTCTCCGGGCTACTCACCGCCCCCCTTGCTCTGGAGTTGGGACCAATGCACCGCAAATGCTGTGCCCTCTCTGGCACCAGGATCCTCATGCTACCATGGAGTCCCCTATGAGGCCTCCTCCAACCCCTAAGAGCCTCACCCGGTCCTCTGGTGTAACAACAAACACAAAAACACAAAGCCCCCAAGCTATAACATAAAAAACTAAACCGTCTGGCCAAAACAACATTCAATCCCTACTGGGAAATATTCCAACCCATGGCAGCAACCAGGGGATGCTCATGCTATCGGGCTTCTCCCCTCTTTCGGCACTGGCCGAGCTCCCCCTTCCTTGGCTGCCAGAGGTGAACTGCCCTCCTGGCCTCACGCCTGGGTTTAAGAAGGGCCAAGCCCTGCCCCTTCATGTCAGCTGGCTCCACCGGTTACCCTAGCAACCAGCACCTGTGCTGCCCTGGTGACTGGCAGCTAAGCCTCCCCCTTCTTGCCACTAGGGGTCTCTCCCGAGCCGTTTCTGCTCTCAGGCACAGGGCACCTGAGTGCTCCGTGACATACCTACATTAGCATTATTTGCAATGTCCAGAACTTCCCCAGTCTTGATCCAACTAAGCAGTGCCAGTTAGAATCCAGAAACTATGGCCCAAACCCTGTTTATCCTAAGGCAAGTAAATCCCACTTACACAGGTAACCATTTAAGTTTATTTTGGGCAACGTGTGTTGATTTTATATCTTTCTTATCATACTGTCCTTCTGAATATGCCCAGAAGAGCCTTCTTCAGCCATATATTCTCTATATTGATCATATTATATTGGGGTATGTATGAACTATTCCGTCCTCCAGATCTTAGGCACCTGAATCAAAATTGTCCATGAGTCCAGGGCCCAGAATCCTTACTTAAAGGGCAGTGCCT
>NW_017729025.1:46331061-46357226 GCF_001723915.1 Gavialis gangeticus | reverse complement strand
GGTATATACAAAAATATTCCATGTACAGGTCTAAATTTGCTCCCTAAAATCCACAGACAAGGGAACCCTGGCAGACCTATCATATCCAACCACAGAACCCTCACTGAGGAAATATCAGGTTTCATTGAATCAAAACCTAAAACCTCTAGCCACCCAAAGAGCGAGTTTTCTCCAAGACACTACAGACTTTCTACAAAAACTTAAACACACTGACCATCTTCCCAGCAACACCCTCCTAGCCACCATGGACATTGCCAGTCTATACAGCAGAATCTCACACCTGGATAGCATTCAAGCCTGACTTACATATCTACAGGAGCAAGATTACAACTCAGAGTACGACCCAAAGATATTACTGAATGTATACACTTCATCCTCACACATGGCACCTTCACTTTCAATAACCAATGCTATGGACACAGCTATGGGCACCAAAATGGCCCCCCAGTATGCCAACCTTTTCATGAGCCACCTGGTAGAAAACATGCTCAAGGACTGCACCATCAAACCCTTGCTATATTTAAGATATATCAATGACATCCTCATCATTTGGACTGAAAACCTGAAATCTCTGATTGATTTCCATCAGAAATTCAACATATAGCACCCCTCCATCAGACTATCTCTGTAATACTCCAACACCAGCATTCACTTTTTAGATACACTGTCAGTATCCAGAATGGTAAAATACAGACCACCATATACAAGAAACCCAGGGACCAACATACATATCTTTACAGAACTAACACTCTCTCTAAACACACCAAGAAAGCTGTAATATACAGCCAAGCCGTCTGATACCACCAAATTTGCACTGAGGAGAACACCTGTGAACATCACCTCACAAATCTCAAAAGAGTCTTCATGCAACAAGAACACTCCTTCTGGGAGACAGATAGTACTTTTGAAAGAGCCACCCAGATATCATGTGAAGAACTGCTGCAGTACAGAAGAACCCCCCCATGAATTGCACACCACGGTTAGGACATATCATCCCTCCCTGGAACCTATACGGAAAATCCTCAAACAACTGCAGCCCATACTAGAAGAAAACCCAATGCTCAAAGAGATGTTTCCAGAACCATCCATCCTAGCCTTTAAACAAACACTAAACCTCACCAACCTCATCACCAGAAGCAAACTTCCTACAGCCGCAAAAACACCGAGTGGATCCAGAACATGCTATGACAAGAAATATAAAACCTGCCAACACATCTCCACCACCCACACAATTACTTCACCCCACAACAGAACCATCAGTATTGTTGGATCTTATACCTGCACTTCCAAAAATGAAATATACCTATATCTCATCTAATGCACCAAATGCCCTGATGGAAAATATGTAGGAGAAACCAAACAACAACTGTGCACCAGAATGAATGCACACCAAAAATCTATCAAAGACAAGAATACCCAACTACCTGTGGGGGCACATGTCTGACAAGAAAACCACTCTCTCTCCAAACTCTCAGTTCTAAACCTCAAAGCAAATTTACAAAGCACCTTTCACAGACAAGCCCATGATCTTCACTTCATCAATCTAATGGATACAAAAAAACATGGACTAAATATAGGAATTGGATTTTGATACATAATCTGTCTAATGACTGCCTCCCAAGGTAAGCCCTCTACTGTTTACCAGGTATTCTCATTCCCTCCCCCACTCCCCCTTGTCTGTCAGCTACTGACCACCTCAATTTACATTTTAACTGACTGGCTTTCTTGCATATGTACTAGCCTCTGGCTGCTTTACTACTCCATGCAGGAAGAGCACAGATCATCTGCAGAAGCTTCCTCAGCCTGATGAAGGGTATAGATTTCATAGACATTAGGGCTGGAAGGGACCTTGGAAGATCATCGAGTCCATCCCCCCACCTGAAGGGCAGGAAGCCAGCTGGGGTCATAGGATCCCAGCAAGATAAGCATCCAATTTACTCTTGAAGGAGTTCAATGTAGGTGCTTGAACCACCTCCGATAGCAGGTTGTTCTAGACCTTGGGGGCTTGAACAGTAAAGAAATTCTTTCTTATGTCCAGCCTGAAATAATCTTGTAGTAGTTTATAACCATTCAACCTTGTCATCCCAAAGATCCTTGCCAGAGGCTGAGTTATGATGCTCGCCAGCTCCTTGAGTACCCTGGGGTGTAGATTGTCAGGGCCGGCTGACTTGAAGGTATCCAGACTCTCAAGGTGTTCATTCATGAGGTCAGCATTGATGGAGGACAGGGGACCTCCCTGTTCCGTGGTGGGCATATGCATCCCATGGGACTGATGGAAGACTGATGCAAAGTACCCATTTAATAGGTTGACTTTTTTCTGGGCGTCAGTTGTCAGTTGTTCCATCTGGTTCAGCAGGGGTCCAATGTTGCCCTTGCTTTTCCTCTGGCTCCCCACATATCTGAAAAAGGACTTTTTATTGTCCTTGATGCTCAAAGCTAGTCGGAGTTCAGTTGCAGCCTTGGCTTTCCTGGTTTGCTCCCTGCAGGATCGGACCAGTGCAAGATATTCCTCATTGGAGGTGAATCCCATCCTCCATCCTTTGTAGGCCTTGTGTTTTAGCCTCAGAAGGTCTGCTAGATCCCTGGAGAGCCATGGGGGCTGTACCCGAAAGCTTGCAAAGAAGAGTTGGTTTAATAAAACATATCAGATTTACCCAAAGAACCTTGTCTGCCTGTGTCCTTAGACCTGCACAGCTACAACCTACACCCATGTATAGGTCTGAAATCTTAGTGAAAGAAAAACACAACTATCAACTTTTTACACACTAAAAGGAAGACCTTCCCCACTCTTTACCTACTCACTAAGGCAGTGGTTCTCAAACTTTTTGGACTCAAAACACTCCTCACTCAACCTGAGCACATCTCAGTTAACTCCAAGACACCACTCCATTATTTTTGTGCATTGGGTGGCACATAATTTAATACTTTATATATTACAGTGGCCACTTCCTCAAAGAGGGGATGGACAGTGGGGATGGGGAACTGCCAGACAGGTACAAGCCTGATTCCATGCTTATCTGCTTAATGTATCTGCATATCTCCTCATATCTTGCTTATTTCCTCAAACCTCATGAAACCTTTGAAAGAATCTGGAGGCATCCCAGGTAGCTGTGGCACCCTGGGTGAGAATCACTGATCTGGAGGTTAGGATTTTGTTTTTTTTCCCTTAAATATATCATTATTCCAACTGGTAAAGAATTTGACCCAGTATGCAAATTTTAAAAAAATGCAGTTCTGCATTTTAACCCATTGTACGTTGTTCTCTTGACAAATAAAGATAGCTAAAATTTTCCAACATTGGATGTTTTGACTGTTTGTGTGCATGTGTGCCCATATATATGTATCTATATTTATTATTTACGACTCATGGAAGATTTTAACATTTCAACCAAAGATGTGAAAGAAAAAAATTGCCTGAATTTTCACAAAATTTGCAACCCTGACCAAACAAGCTGAATCCATCTGATTTCTATAAGACTTTATAATAATTCCCCTAAGATGCCAAACAAAACTGTAGACAGCATTTAAGGCTCTCTGAAGCTCCCTATTAAGGGGCTACAAGAGTTTTAAAAAATAGGCCATAATATACTGATGCTAATTTATTTTCAAGGTGCAGACTTAGTAGTACAGATGACAACACTTCCAAAACAGAGACCCAAAGAAGAATGCTTTGTGTTGAAAAGCTAGTCTAACTTTATCCCAACTTTACAGTTGGTTCAATAAAAAATATCATCCTAAAAAATCCTTGTTTCCAAGACATTTTTACTGTCATAATGATTCATTACATTTTTAATCAGGTTAAGCAAGGGAAGGGAAAGTGAATTTTTACCATATATAGTTCAGGCCACATTTAAATTTACAGTTGGTGGGAAAATTTCAGCAACAAATGAAACACTTTGAACAATATTGAATAGGCTCCCAACTCAATCCTCATATTATATCCAGCTCTACTTAAGTAGCATGGACTCTGTATTTATACAGGAGAGAATAATGTTGCTTTTTATTCTGAATTTGTATATCAGTGATGTAACCTTCTAATAGCTCTGGGTTTCAATAAGGGTAATGTAATCCTTTACTTGTTTGTATTACTAATAGCAAAAGGAATTCCCCTTTGGCTCATTTGGTTCAGACTTACCTTTGCTCTGTTATGAATGTGTGTGATTCCTCTAGCCATTCTTGTTGGATGCAGCACATGGTTATGTTAAAATAGGGCCTTGTAGGAGCTCTCTGAATCTGTGTTTCATTTTGAACGGGCAGGCAGCTGTTGAGTGTGAGTTCTAAACTATTCTTCTGTATACAAAAAATCCCTTTTTTCCTGCTTTCTGTTCAACCACCACAACATTGTGATAACATTTTCTAAGACTCAAGTCTTTACACATAATGAGAGAGTGAACAAAGAAGTCCAGATGGGCAAAAGGTAATGAACACCTTGTTTTTAATCTGCAAGATGTAGGCAACACTTGAGCTATCAGGTTATCTATTTGGTGTTTAACAGGAAGTTTGGATAGAGCTGCTTTGAACTATAAGAACCTCAGAAATTCTCTTGTGCTCATAAATCTTTCACGGCAGCATTTGTTTTGCTGTCAAAGTTCTGGGAGTTTTCATTTCCATGAGTGTTTGTGTGTGACAGGTGGTGTTTGGGTTGAAAATTAGTATGTACTGTACTAGAAGGTTGGAGGATGGGGGAAAAGTGAAGCGGAGATAGAATAGGGATTTTTAACAGGTTTTTAAAGCTCCCTTATTTTGATTTGGGACTTGATATACAAAATATGGCATGCAAAGCAAAAAATCCAGGACAAAAATGAATCCTCGGAGATACAGAGACTGTTAGTCCACCTCAGCAATGAACATGCTTTTTCCATGTTCTCTTTCCCATGGGTTGGCTGGGTTTGCTTATTAACAAAAGTATGTTTTCAGTAATATAGGGTCTAAAGCCCAACTTACCACAAGGATGCTGAAGTTCTCAGAACCTCTGAGGAGCCAATCTTTTGTAGAGGACTATCCCACCAAAAGGAGTCAGAGAGAGAAGAAGCTCTACTATATTCTGAACAGGTTGCCTGGGGAGTGAAGTTGGGCAACATGCTTGTGTGAGTTTACTAGAACAGACAGAGTTAGAAAGTGGCTTATTCTATGGATATGTTTTTGCAGTGTTGAAGGGTTTTTGTATAGCTTGTCTTGTTTCTTACATCTTTTAAAAGTGCTGCAAGACCTTTCTATTTGGGCAGGCATCACTAAAACTAGGCCAATTTGTTGTTTAGCAGGTCTCTTTTTGTTTTTATTTATTCTAGTTGCCCTTTTATGTTGCTCAATTTTTTTTTTTTTTTGCTGTAAACTGCCTCAGCCTTTGTTGAGAAGGGTGGCATATCAATTGCACAAATACATAAATATGTATCAGTTATTCATTATATCCAATCCCAGTTATTTCAAACAATATGGATTGTCCTTCCACAGCATGAGATAGGCTTTAAAATGAAGACATTTAAATATGTCATCACATTTGAGGCCTTTTTGCTTTTATTTTCTGAGTATTTAGGATTCAGTCAGGTCACAGTTTTCAGATATTCTCAGTATCCAAGTGAACTGGAAAATTCTTGTGGCATCAAGGGCATCAGAAGAAAAGAGGGTAGAACACATTTTCCTGTCTCTCAGAGAGCTGGTGACAGGAAACTCTTGGTTTCAACTCCCATTGAAGCTAGTCCTTTTTTAGAATCACATCCACCTTGAAAACAGTCTAATATGACAGGAAAGCTTCATAGACTACCTTTAAAACTGAATGCTGTGAGTTTAGGCATAAATAACAACAATAATAATAAAATCCCTACGTATCACCAGCCTCAGTGTAGTGGCCAGTGTGGACTTTGAGAACAGGAACACAGGTTTGTAGGAGGAGACATTTTGGAGAAATCACCAAGAAGTTAGATTTAAGGTAGGTACAAAGATTCAAAAAGCCCAAGGCAGAATCAATCTAAGTTATCCGGTTTTCTGTAAGTGGCATCATTTAGATCATTAGTGAAAAAAACACATATTCATCCTTTGGGAACAAATCTTAGACCAGGTTCTGTCATTTTTAAACCAGACTATGTGCGCCAAACTTCTGCTCTGTTACAGGTATAGACTGGTCTCCGATCTGTGATCACTTATACTGGTAAAAGTGTAATGTCTGCACCTGGGCTTTATGTATTGCCAACTCTTGCAGTGTTTCCTACAGGCACTAAGAATCTAGACAGAGCTGAAGCCAATCTGTTGCTAATACAATAAGATCCAGCATTTCTGCAAATTTCAGTCCTTTCTAGGAGAAAATCCCCTCTGACTGCTATATGGCTTACTTGCATGCCTCCCAGGAAAAAAGAGATCATCATGTCCGCTACAGAGCTACCTTCCTCTACTCTCAGGAACCCATACCTTTCTCATACACTCTCTGCTTCCTCCAGTGAGCAGCAGGATGATTTCCTTTTTCTTTCCTTTCCCTTTACCCCATTCTCTAGACCTCATAAATAAGGATGAAGAACCCTAGAAGCACAAGCAGGAGCTATTTCTGTGTAGGACTAAAAAGTGCTCAGAATTGCTGTGGGGCATGGGTTCATAGATTTGATAGATTTGAGGGTGGGGGTGTGCTGATGTTGAAACTGAGATGGCAGAATCAATATGGAGATTCAGAAGGAAGACTTAATTTCTCAGCAGAAGAATTATTAAAGCTTCCTCAGCAGGGTCCATCATCATCTTACAGGGGCTAAAATCACCTTCCGTGTGGAAGAAGAGAGAATACTAATTGAGAAAGAACAAATACATGTAAATTAACCATGGATAAATTTAGACTGGAAATTAGAAAAACCTCATCGGAGTAATGCGATCCTAGAACAACCTCTCAATGGGAATAGCAGGGTCAAAAAACTGACAAGCTTTAAGGTGGAGCTTGATCAGTTCATAGAAAGGATTAAATGTAGATTCATTGACTCTGGAGGCCCCTTACAGTCCTATATTCATATATCCCTAAAACCATTGGGGATAGGTAACAGGAATTTTAAAAAATAAAAGAAAGTATCCCTACTATCCCAAAAATAATTTTGGAAAAAAATCATAACTTTGGGCCTGCATCATGATTTTGGTTGTCTCACTCATGAATACTGAACCTTAGGGCTTGAAAATATTGTAAACTCTATGAAAATTAAAGACTGTTAGCAACCTCTCTGGTGGCAATTCTCTTAAGAGTCAGTTTAATTTTACTCACATTGAGTCATTTCATGTCATTTTCCAGCACACAGTGCATAAAACACTGATTATATAAAGAAGTTGTGGGAATGCCTATATAACAGAGTGCGGGCACTGATTTTTTTAAGATTCTAGCCCTCATGTTTAAAATCATTTGAAAGGTGCTCTCAGGGTACCATCATGTTTCAGCACCTAAAATTTCTAATTTATAAAAGCCAAATGCCCCAGACAAAACCAGTCCTATAGCATTTGATTGCTTCTGGCTGACAATACTAAAGAAACAATCTGCCCTATGGGTTGCTTTTCAGCTGTCGGAGCAGTTATGAAGAGTTTGGAGAAGGCATGTGAAATATATCTATATCCTTATAAAAAGGAAGTGATAATATGAAGAAAAGTGCAGTACCAGTAAAAATAAACAACACTGTATAAAACTTCATTTAGCTGAACTTTTTTCATCAATCAGAGTTTCCCCTAAAGAGCAGTAATAAAGTACATATATCATTTCTGCTATGACTAAAAGCAAGGGAGTCAACTTTCTTTAGACTAGGTCAAGGAATTTTGGAAAAGTGTTAATCCTGATACATGACATATATGTTTTAAATAGCATTAGAGACAGAATTTTGTAACAGAGGATAATGCTATTTATATAGCACAGTTCAGAATCAAAGTCCACTCCTTCAGCATTTTGCAGGTAGTGTAAGTTTTCTCCTTTGATATTCTTACTCTAAATATATTTATAATATTTGTTGTGGCCTGGATCCCACACAGACATGGGCTGACCATAAGAATACAAGAACTGACATTTAGTGGGTTAGACCATAGTTTCATCTTGCCCCGTATCCTGTGTCACACATCGTTCACATTTCTGGGTGGAGTTTCATTGGGCAGTGTTCACTAACTCCTTGGAATAATTTGAGGGACTGTGGGTACTCTCAGGTGTTCTCTTCTTTGTGTCTCCCCTTGGTGCACTCATTTTGAATCTTAGACCTTCATTCCCAATCCCTGTTTTGTCATTTATTTGTCAAAAGCAACCAGTGATGTACCCTTAGTGGCCCTCCTCATCAAGGAGGGCTTATAGCTGTACTTGGTGGACTTTAGCCCACATTCTGGACTGACATATCAAAAGGCCAGTGTCATGCAGTGGAAAAGAGTGGATGCTGAAAGGGAGAGTGGACAGGGTATGACTAGGGTTTTTCACCTGTTGCTTCCCTACTTGAAGCCTTCAGCATTTGAGGTCCAAGGAGTTCTGATTCAGAGGGTCTACCTTTAACTCCCATGTTCACCTACTAATGCACCTTTCCTCCAAGAATTTGTCCAGTCCCTTTTTGATCTGGTTAAACTGTCAGCTTTCACATCTTGTGGCAATGCGTTCCACATTTTAATTACAAGATGAGTGAAAAAGAACTTTCTTTTGCTAGTTTCAAACTTACTACCAACTACGAACCTTAGTTATTTTATTGTGAGAGACAGTAAATAATAATTCCCTACATAGTTTCTCGTCATCATTTCATTTTTTAAACCCTTATCAAGTGCTCCTCTTTTCTAAACTGAATAAGCATAACCTCTTTCATCTCTCCTCATATGAAAGCACCTCCATACCACCAATCATACTTGTTGCCCCTCTCTGTATTTTCTCTCATTCTTCTATATCCCTTTTGAGATGTGGAGACCAAACGTGAACACAGTATTCAAGGTGTGGGTGCACCATGGATTTATAAAGGGGCATAATGATACTAGCCGTTATATTTTAAATTCCCTTCTTCATAATCCCTAGAATTTTATTTGCCTTTTTGACAGCTACTGAGCACTAAAGTAATGTTTCTAACAAACTGAATTTCACAGTTAAAGGTGAAGTTAGAATGAATCATGCAGTAGGCTCTGTAAGAGGTGCTGTAGCTATTACAGGAGGAGCAAGGACAAGGAATTGTGACTAGAGGCATAGATGCTTCTCTGCTTCTCACATGCTTCTCCATACAAGGAAAGGCAAATAAGTAATTTTCTATAAATACCAACCAATAGTAGAATGTCATTCTTTCCTGATCCATCTTCCAAATTTTGCCATTCCCACAAAACATCCCCTGCTTGACACCAGGCATGAAGCTGGGGAAGGAAATGTTTGGCAAACATTAGCCTCATGAAGATCACATTTAACTTATGGTCTGTGTACACTCACCAAGTCTGCCTATGTATTCTCTTCTGTTCACAATGAATGGTAAAGAAAACGGGACTGGGTGCACAAAATACTTCAGACATACTACTACCAAGGCAGAGAATTACATCTACTGATTAACTTTGTATTTCCCTATACTTCATCCCTTCTCCTAATTGTGCTGGAGAGCAGCAAATCTGCATTTCTGATACATGTCAAAAGTATATGCAACATCAAGAGCAACCGAGACATGCAAGTTATATACAATGAATATAATAAATATCAAAGCAGAAGGTGAAATCATTCAAGAGGGAAACCCTGATGGTTAGTTGTAATATGGAGTTGCAATGTATAAGTGCCCTCTAACTGTGAAGGGAAAACAGCTAAAAACAGTCTGCAACTATATGATTCTCCACAAAAAAAACATTAAAAGAACATTACAACTGCTTCAGGAAATTCACAGTTCAGGGTGAAATGCACCATATGTCCTTCAATACCTAGGCACCACAGGGTGTATTAAGAAAACCATTAAGGTGGTTTACCATTATGACTAGGTTTAAGAGAACATATGGTACCTTTCACCCTTGACTAACACTTCCTTTCATTCCTTGTGTTCTGCAGCCATCTTAAACTTTCTTTGAGTGTAGTTTTTGTTTCCAGTGACATGCAAACTGGTTTCTTCTAAAAGATTATCTTTTCCCTAAGGATTGGAAGATGCTGTCCTGAACTGGGCAAACCACAGAGCTCTATGATCTGGGAATGAAGTGAATCTATAACAGTGTGTGTTGCATAAGTGCAAGTTGTACAAAAGCAAAATGGAAGCTGGTCTATGGCTTGGGCTCCTAGAGGTTATAATAATAATGCAAATAATAAATAAAAATAATTATAACAATGTATCAGTCATGAAGCTCTCTCCAGTAATGAGCTGTCAGGAGGTTGGTCTAATTTGTTGGTAAGTGAATCTTTGTGTCTTTGCAGCTTGTATACAACATGGATGATTTTCCCCTAATCTGAAGAATTCTTGATGTTTAGTGCCCCTCTGAGAAACCACCTCTCTATTTTTCATTTCTTTTTTAGTTTGGGGAATCTGATAAATTGAATATAAATTAAAGGCCTTACGGTACTTTAATCAAATGGGTCCCTAATGGAAGTAGCTAAGAAAATTTTGTATCTCATTGCCGTAAGCCAGTGGAAAATGAATCAATTTTCTTTGTGTCTAAGAATAGATACTTGTATATGGTACCATCACCTCAGTTTTTAACATGTTTATTCTCATACCACTTCTGTGAGGTAGGGAAGAACTGTTATCCCACTTTACAAATGAGGAATAAAATAAAAAGAAAGCTAAGGCTAAACCTAAGCACTGCAGCATTGACTCCACTAATGATCTGTTTAAATCTTTGGCTTGTGTAAGGCACTTAGGCAAGGTACAGACATTACTCCTATCGTGTTTTAAGTACACTGAAAGTAATCTAAAACCATAACTGAACAAACATTCACAGCTCTTAGAGCGCTTTAAAAAATGGCGAATCATGCTCTAAGTTAACCTTTGTTGGATGAGGTATTAAACTGAAGCGCTGTCAGTTAGAGCATTTTATTGAATATCTTTGCCAGATCCCATCAACGGTTAACTTACAGCACAGTCACCACCATCCCAGGCAGCATTGCACTGCCTGATTGCTGGGCCGATCCCACTCTCTTGGCTGTCACTGACTTGAATCACTGATACCTTCTGAACCCAGCCCCACCTCCTCCATCTGGTCCCTGCAGCAGCCCCAGCCCCAACCCTATAGCAAGCTGTGATGTGGCCAGGACTGCTGTAGGGACACAGAGCCCAGACCCTTTCCCCTGTACCCCTGGCCAGGCAGTGGAGTTATTTAGGGCTGGGGCTGCTGCAGAGAGATGCACCCTGGATCCCTCCCCCGCCACCACCACCACCTCCCGAGCTGGGCAGCCCTGCTGGCAAGTCTGGGGAGGGATATGGCAGAAAGGGGTCTGGGCTCTGTGTCCCTGTAGCAGCCCGAGACCCACAGCATGCCACTGCCTGGCTAAGGCTGCTGCAGGGACACAGAGCCCAGACCCCTTTCCCCCACAGTCTGTGGCCAGGCAGTAGTATGCTGCAGGGTTGCTATGGGGATGCAGAACCCAGACCCCTTTCCCCTACAACCACCCTAGGCAGGCTGGAAGGGCTGTCCAGCTTGGGAGGCCATAGGTGAAGGGGTCCAGGGTCTCTCTCCCCACAACAACTCTGGCCCTGCAGCCTGCTGGTGCCTGACTAAGGGGAATGTAGGGGAAGGAGACCAGGGTCTCTTACCCACCAGTCAGGGCTGACAGTCACCCGCTTTGGGAGGGTGGGAAGTGGCACTGGGATGAAGCCACTCCTGGGAGGCATGCAGCACGCCCAGTGGCCAGTGTGGGCATGCTCCAAGCCCCCTCACCAAAGAGTGAACGTCTGTTTGGCTGACTCACACTCCAACTTATACCTCTTTAAGTAAAGCACAACAGTGAGAATGCATGTGCGAGGGGCTTTTTGAACATCTGTACTTAGCCTTACGCTTTATATACAATGAATAAGAATAACTAGGTATCCAGGAATGGGATCCACGAAAGGCAGCATACTCAGTGGGAGGCCATCCAGTGCAGTCAGTAGAAAATGGTGCAGGTGCACAGAGGGAGATGTGGAAAATCCTGCGGTTCTTTTGAACCTGAGTGCCTTACTATGGACTGTAGGAAGACTCCTATCTGCAACTGGTATTCATACACTTGAGCCCTCTCCTGAAGCAAGGTATCTATACCAACTTTTTCTCACAAAACACAAGAGGAAGTACCATCTTTTTATCCAAGATCTTGGTAATTAGAACATTTGTATAGCCTAGAATATCGGAAATGTAGGTTCAGTTCCTTCTTCTGTCTGAGAGGATTTGTTTTAAAACTTTTCCCAGGGGCAAGTTTTAATATCCAGGTTATAGGGTATTTCAAGGTAGGTAATGTTCAGATTTTTCTGTTGAAACTGCTCCAATCTGAATGGAATAATTAAATATTCATTAGACCACAAAGGGAGAGATGATCAGCATAATTGGTTGGTTGAATGGTTAGGACAGTTACCTGCAAGGGGAGGTCTAAGATCTGACTTACAGTTCATCATTAAAAGGAATATTTCAATTTATTTTTAGGTTATAGTAGCAGGCTGTGAGAAAGTAGCAGTCTACATGATCATATGATATTTTTGGAGTTCTATGTCCATATCATTTCTTGCTTCTAGCCCCTGAGGTGAGTCTATCTTCCTTTTCTTCTTCAACTTCACCTTACTTTCAAGTCTTCAATGTCAAAAAAGTTGGGGAAAACATCCCACCCATTAGGAATACTCTCCTGAAAGGATGAGTGAATTGGATTCTTCCTTCTGAATATCTGAGACTGAAAATATAAAGTCAAGGTTTGGAATATAAGTGAAAGAAACTCTATTCCTTTGACTCAGGAATAACAGGTATATGGAAGATAACATTCACATTGCATTAAAAGAGGAAAACAATCCCATTACAAATAGAAAAAAAAGATAGTGTAATAATTCCTTACTGGGCTTTTAAGCAAGAAGAAATGATCCTGAAAAAATACAAAGTTGCCTGTTTCTGAAGTTGTAAAGGAATTAGGTATGAATAAACAAAGGTTCTGCATGGAATCTTCTTTTAGTAAAAATGACCTGGAAGCAAATAAAGAGTAGAAGCAACTGGAAATCTCCAGGATTTACCACCCTTTGCAAAAGACCCATGGGGCATTCAACAATTTAGTTCTATTGACTTCAGTTGACTAATTCCAGTTTTACATAGGTGTATTCTGAATAAAGTTTTGTTCACTATAATAAATAGAGATTACTGGGCAATTTATTTTAGGGAATTATAGGTAGATTTTAAACAGAAGCGGCCAATTTGGTAGGGCTTATAGGTAGGGTTTAGTAGAACAGAAGAGGCCAATTAGTTTCATATCTTTTACTGCTGCCTAAGCTGAGCAATGGTGAGAAAGCATGGTCAAAAAAGCATGTTGCACCAAACCATTAAAATTAAATCTGGCAAACAATCTTAAGAAAGAAAAAACTGTATCTACAGAGACTATGTTGAAAATATGGAAATACAAGACCCTTCCTACATACCCATCCACAATGGGAGGGAAAAACACTCTTACAAGAAAACAATTATATCAATATATATTCATAGGTCCATATTCCTCAAGGCAGTATTTTTCAGACATTTGGAAACTAAGCTTCAAAATGGATATAGGCAGACTGTTATCCTAAAGTTCCTCAATGTGTTGTTGAAGGCCTATCCATCTTCTTTTACAAATTTCCTGTGCTCCCATTTCCCCCAGTTAATCCTTTGGGTACACATCACATATTAGGAAACACTGCCTTAAGGGTGAATTAGTCTGGTTTTAAGGATCTGTCAAAGCCTATTTCCCTACATAGACATCACAGCAGGGTTGTTTCCCAACACTGTGGGAAACAATGGAGCATCTGCAAAAAGAGAGGCTGAATATTATGAAAGGGGTTTCTGTTGGTTCTGCAGAAGATGACACTGACTGAGGACTCATGAATCTAGGGAATCTACCACAATGCCGGCACAGGGCATGGACACACACAACACACAATATGGTATAAATGTGTTTTTAAACTGAACTGGGCAGGCATATGAGTCTGTTAAACTGATTCAAATAACCTGGAACAGTTCAAAAGTACAGAGATCCTAAAACTCAAGAATAGCTGCAGTCAACTGCTGGAGTTGCAGTTACAGGTTCATGGGGGCTGAATTTTGGACTACTGAATCCTCCTTCTTGTTTGTGCATCCAAAGCCCTATTTCTTGGACTTTGAGGGAGAGAGAGAGAGTGAGTTTCTCTAATCACATAAGTGTGCCTCCTCCTTTTTTGTCGTTGTTAGGAGGTTCATTCTAATTTAAAGGCGAGTTTTGCAAAACCTTCATTAATTAAATCCTCCCTTTTACAGGAAAAAGTGTGTCTGTTAGAGGCTTTAATGACCTGATATTGTGCTATGTGAATATATTTGTATTCAGTTCCTTTGACTTATTATTCATTCTTTCTTGCTGTAGTATTTATGTTTACTTGTATATGTGAAACTAAATAAAATTTCTCTCTTAAAGAAAAGGGCAGATATAGCCTTCAGCTACAACATCATTTTCCCAACCTCAAAGCTCTCTGAAATTGAATTTAATTTGAGCAGAGTTATTAACTTTGTAACCACAATGATTGGTCTTCACTCCTATAAAAGAGGGAAGACCCATGCACAGTTCCCTGATCCAAATCAGCTAAAGAAAGGATTTGAACCTAGGTTTCCTATACCCTAGATAAATACCTTGGTCACCTTGCTATTAAAGGGAATGCTTAGAACTTGACTAGAAAATTCATCCTGGAGCTAAGATACCCTTTCATCTTAGACACCTAATACAAGTTTAATTGAAACATATATCTTGTTGGAAAATATTTTAGGTTCTACAAATAGGCATTTTTCTACTAAAAATTTCCCAACCGGACCGAATTCTGAAAGACTCAACTTATTTTATTGAAGTTACTATGGATCTACATAAGCATACAGAGATATCAGGCCTAATCTTGTCCTTAATTATATGCTTACATAAATCCATTCCATTTTTATTAAGGACAAGAGTTGGCCCAACATCTTTGGGTGGGTCCAATAAAAATAAAGGATTCAATAAAAAACTGTATATTGAAAATAAAAAGAAAACAAAGTGTTCCAGATAATGTTCATTTGCTTTCCCTCCTGGTTTCCAGACAATCTTCGCATTCCCTGTCATTTATTTTCTATTTACAATCATTAAAGTTTTGTAAAAAAATATATAATTAATTACAGCTCCCAAAGAGCAGAATACTGCTCACTAAACACATAAAGTACATATTCACTGGGTTCAGCAAATTCTTTACAACATTTGTTTCAAGGGGAATATAGCATTTGAGAAGGAATCCTGTATCAGAAGCTAATATTTTATATATAGCATACTTCAGAATCAAAATCTACTCCTTTAGCTTTTTGCAGGTAATGCAAGTTTTCACGTTTGATAGTATCATTGTATTGTAGTGTGTGTGTGTGTGGGGGGGGGAGGTCTACTACTATTCATGTCTAAACATATATATATGACCAAAACAGATCTCACTAAAAAACACCCTTGCTTCTCATTGATTTTTCTGGATCATCACAGCCACAACCACATTCCAGCCACATATTACAAAGAAAATGAAAGCCCTCACCATTTTGCATGCTGTGCATTAGCAGGAGACAAATACCACAAATTGTAACAATTAAGCTAAGGCACTGAAGTGATTCCCAAAGACAGACAGTAGGAGAAAAAACAGTGTCAAAACATGATTCCTGGATCATCACAGCTACTACACTCTAGCCCTACTAGAAACTAGATAACAGTAAAGGTCTACATGTTACCAAGAAACATGCAAAAATGCAAAACTACTCTGAAAACTGAATATTGACCAGCTACTAAATAAACAAAATACATATATAGCCCCTCCTTAAACTTTCAATGCAATCTTGATATTCCTTACCTATATTTGTTCCTTATTTATGATATCACTTATTATCAATACAATTGTACTGGATAGAAAAAAGCCATTATTAGAGAAATTCATTTTCCTTTAAACATGTGAACAAGCTGACCTATATTGTAAAAGCATCTCGATTTCAGAACTAGCAGCCATTACCATCTCCATTTTGTGCGGTAAATAGGGAAGTTCATAATACTCTATATTTAAATGCTGTGGGTCAGATCCTTACCCCTGATCCAGCAGTGCAGTAAAATCATTAAAGATTTCCAATGCTCATTAGTACAGATCTACTACAGAAGGGTTTGGGTTTTTTTTAACCAACCTCTCCTTGACCCTGGTAAAAAAAAAGGGGGGGTGGGGGGGGTTGGCTAAATTCTGTACTCATTTGCAAGAAAAACCCATTGAGCCAAAGGCAGCAGGAGATAAATTAGCGCAGCCCAGAAACTCCTCCAGGTTACACTGTTTTTTTCAGGATGGGATAGTCAAAGAGAACGTAGGCAGCTAGGCCCACAAAATCATATTAAAAGTCACTAAGTCTTAGACATCCTAGGATTATTTGAAAGGCCCAACCTTAAATTTATATTTGCTACTGGAATGTTAGAAGGATTAGAAAAAATTACATTCCAGTTCCTATCCTTGTGCTTGAAGACAGAACTATTTCTCTTTGCTTAATGCCAATTTCCAGTAACAATCTTTAGTACATATGTTTTATTATAATAAAGTATAAACCTCTCTGATTAAAAACAAAACCAAATCATAGAAATAACTGCAGCCTAAATGGAAAGGTTATTATAATCCAATGAGCGCCATTGGTTTTTGAGTGCTTTTCATATATACAACTGGCCTGATCCTTTCTTTCAGTTGATTTCTTCCTTACATACATATTTTTGGACTTGTCATCTCAGGAAATTTATATTATTCCCATCTCTGATCCCCCCAATCTCCTTTATTTTCTTCTTCCCTTGTTTTAGCATTAGCTCTTTGGTGCTATGACTCACAGCAAAACTAAATAGCAGCAATAAGAAAGCAAACATCCTTCTCAGTGGTATACATGTCTGCTTAATGGTGCAAGATCACACTAATTCCCTTGCCTGGGTTTTTATCTTCCTTTAGGGGGCAACAATTCTAGAGGCTTAACTCTGTCTGGGCTGCTGAAAGTTGAATCACACAGCTGATGGCTGTGTCTGTGCAACACTTCACAGACAGGCCCCTGGAATTAAATCACAGCCTCACAGCACTTGACAAAAGCAACATGTTTGAAGAAAGTAGCTATTGCTTTGAGGGGAACAGGGAGATTTGGGTGGTAGCAACTTTATTTCTTTTCTGTATGTAGACTTGAGGGATTCCTTCCTGTAAGAACAGAAATAGACAGAGCAATAAAGGCAAAGCTTGGACAAGACACTGAAGGATGTCAATAAATTTCTGCTAACAGCTTTGCCCTTTGCATGCATTTATCTTTATTGACTTTTGGCTTTTTAACCTATAGTTAAGTTATTTTTGATTGCCTACCAGTTGAGCTAGCCCCAGTAGTGAAAGGTAAAACAAAATATTCCTACTATTGCAGCTGATTATGCCAAAATAAGAGATGAGACAGTGTTCAGTACTCCACCTGGCAGTCTTTATGTGAATAACCCAGTTGGTGTCAAAGGCACAAACTGAGTGAATATCTGTAGTAGGTGCAATTGCTTGAGGTTAGACCTCAGCTGCTGCAAATCAGTACCCCTTTGGTGGGTACTCAAGTGGTGTAGGAAAGGAAAGTAAGCAAGACTATTGAGTAAGGTTCTGAGAATTCAGGTGATACCTTTTTCATCCCTTAAAATTGTTGGAAGAGTAGTAGATGATACATTTGCCCCTTTTTGATTTAGTTGGTTATCCACATTTCTGAATTTGGTGGCTTGTTTCTATTACAATGAGAAACTGATAACAGAATCAGATATTTCCTTGATGTAATCCCTTTTATTTTTGAAGAATGTAATAAGTCCTGGTTCTCTGAACAGAAGGGGGGGCACTTTATGCAAAAGATTTTTCTGGGTTCTTTTCCCTCAGGGTCAGGTTACTAGGGTGTTTCTGGCTCTGTTAGGCAGAATTCTCTGTGAGTTCCTGCTGCTTTTTTTACACAGAAAGGCCAATAAATAAATGCCCCAAACCCTACACTTGCTATATCACCCTCCAGAGATCCTCCATGGGCCACATGGTGAAGTTTCTCCTCAAGGTTTGCTACAAGCCTATATTTTTTGTAATGGGTCCTATTTCAACTGACTTGTTTCCATAAAGGAGCTAGTCTACATGTTACATTTACTGTAAAATGAAGACAGTCATTATGGCTAGGTATAGATGTTTAAAAAAACTCAAGGTAGAATTGATCTAAGTTACAACATTTTCTGTAAGCAATGTAGTTTAGATCAGTAGTAAACAAAACACCCATTTATTGTGGACTGGGGCGGAGGGGATCTTGGACCTGGTTTTGCCATTTTTAAACTTATTTGTGTGCACCACACTTCTGTTCTGTTATGGGTATAGACCTGTTTTCAATCACTTAGACCAATAAAGATGTAATGTCTATATCTGGCCTTAGTCCATCAGCTTCAACAATCAGGTTTTGCCCCTAAACATACCAATATACTTTAGTCAAGCACAAGTTATTAGGCTCAGTAGATAAATCATACTGATTGAGTGGGTTAATATGGTTAAGGCACACCTGTTTCTGCAACAGCATGCAAGAGAGCCATGTGGCTATCACCACATCTGGCTTATGTTGATTCCCTGACCAGAATGACAACTTACAGCTGTGTCAACATGGTGTAACCTTTGATACAAATCCACAGCTAGATTCACACTCACACCCCTAAAGCTGTATTAATACTTCTTAACTACTTTGATGCCACACCCTGCTCAATTTCATTGTAATAGAGTGTAATTCTTTGTCCTCTGTTATAGCAAAAATCAGGCTGGATCTCTTCAGTCCTTAAAATCTATTTGAACTCTCCCAAAGTATCTTCTATGTAATATCCTGTTCAATTGTAGTTCAAGGCTGTATGCTCTGATTGTATTAATGCATGACAAAAGGGGAATAAGTAGTTGATATCAAATTAATATCATGTTATAACCTAAGTGTTATTTTAAATGATTTTTCCCTAGAAGTATAACATTAATCCTCTAACTCATGGCCCTATTTTGGAAGAGGTGCCACTCTAGTATATGCTATTATTTAAAGGTAACCTATAAATATTAACATTATATATTTTAGAAACAAAATGTGAGCTGCTAACTGCTTAATCTTTACATCTTTCTACATTGTTGGACAAATTAAAGTCTTTCCCTTTGGATGGAATGTCACAGTTCAACCCAATGAATAGATATCTTGAGTGACTCACTAAATGATTAGGTCTTAATACAATAAGGTGCTAAATGTCTTCTGTGGAATCTCATGTACTCTCAGCTTGGAGTTTACTAGAGTTTACTACACTAATCATAGAGGTGGACCCCCAATAGTAAAAATCATAATAATACCCCATTTATCAAGATATAAGGTTATTGAATAATTGGTTGCTAAGTGGCTTTATTGACAAAAGGCAATTGGATTAACTAATATGGTTTTGACTCTCTGTTGGAAGTTAGCTCATGACAGCACTAATTTGGAACATTGACACTGTGCTTTGGTTTTAGAAGAGCTGACTGACTGTGAGGGCTAACACAATAAAAGTGAGATGAAATTTAATATTATAAAGTCCAAATCATGCAACAGAGAACAAACAAGAATTTTATCCATCATTTGGGAGCTCATCAGTTTTAACAACAGAAAAGGAGAAAGACAAAAATATAATTGCAAGACAAGCCATATGAGGAAAGGCTGAGAAAAAAGAGAAGGCTGTGAAGGGACTTGGTAGCACTTGCCACTGCATGACGGGAATACATCAAGGGCTTGGTGAACAACTGCTCACCAGGGCACCCTTGGAGAAAATGTAGAGTAATGGCCACAAACTCCTGGAAGACTGCTTCAGGCTCAACTCTAGGAAAAAAAACTTCTTCACATTCAGGATCTCCAAACTGTGCAATAAACTCCCTCCAGAGGTGGTGCAATCACCTACCCTGAAAATCTTCAAAAGGAAACTGGACAGTCAACTCACTAGGGTCACCTGACTCCAGTTATCTTTCCTGCCTAGTGCAGGGGGGATGGACCTGATGATTTTGCAAGGTCCCTTCCAGCCTCTTATAATCTATGAATCTACTATTTAACCACGGACTGAGTATAAGCCACCAACATGATATGGAAATGAAAAATGCGAATAGATTCCCAAGAAATGCCAAGTGAGTTGTATCTAGCAGAGATGTAAAGTATTTCATACTCATCTGGAATACCGTGTATATTTCTCACCAGCCATGTTGAAAAAGTATCATTAAAACAGGAACAAGTAAGAGAAGGGTTATTAAGATCACAGGAGGTTCTAGAATAGCATTGTAATAGGAGTAGTGGAGAAAAAGAACTAGTTTTGGTATGAAGCTTGATAAATTCATTAATGGAATTATATGATACAGTGGCTTGCACCAGAAGATAACTAGACTTGATACCCAGAAGATCTTTATCGTATTTGATTATCTCTTCATACAGCTGTTGGGCAAACAGTTTATCAAATTTTATCTGACATACATGTTTTGGGAAATGTTGTAAATAGACAAAAATAAGGTTGAATAAAAGTAGAGGGTAAGCAGTTTTATGTTATTTATGTGGAAGTTTGCCAGGACATGCAGTTGATTTAGGTACATCTATGGCCTCCATCACAGTAGTATCTGTTAGTACATCTATAACTGACTGCAACTGCAACACCCAAGGGTGCCCTGTCACCCTAGTTGAAAATCACTGTCCTAGAAGTTCATGAAGATGTTGAAACAAACAATTAAGGTTTAGTTTTGGTTCCGAATAAAAATTAAAAATGAAAATTTACTGTAAGTTGAAAACCATGGTTTTTTACTAGTTCTGCTCACAGCACATCTGTAAGGTAGAGAATTACTGTTCCTAGACAGCTGTTCTAATTAAAATGGCTCCCCATCATGTATATTGAGCACCCTCTGCCCCCACATTTCAAAATTAACATGGAGGCATTTTAATTAAAGCTCATTTGATTAGGTTCAGGTAAAGCAACTTCATGACCATTTTGAAATGCTGAGGGGCTTAATACATGTGACTGTGAGGCAAGACTTGTGTTTTAATTAGAACGCAGAGTTGACACATTTTAATTAGAATGTGAATGAGCACATCTATTGACAGCCCTAAGTCACAAAAAAGTCTAAATTGATCCAATCAGTGACTGCAAAGTCATTTGGGCACCTAGATTCTTTAGGTACTTCCATTTTGGCCTGAGAAAATCTTTAAGACCCTAAAGTTAGGCTACTGAGTATGCTCAGATGTGATCCAGATGGGGTGCCTAGACATACAACTTCTGCTTATCCAAAATGCCACATAACTTCTTAGTTCCCTGGGTCTTCCTTCCTCCCTTTCTTGAAGATAGGCACCACATTAGCCCTCTTCCAATCTTCAGGTACTTTGCCTGAGCACCATGAGATTTTGAATATCCTTGCCAGCGGCTGCATGTAGGTAGTTGCACATGTACCCAGTCAGTGTATAGCTGAGTGAGCATTCTCAGTCTAAGTGGACATGCTTATGTGTCCACAATTCAGGGAAATTAGAATTGCAACCTGTGTGTAATGAGTTAAAATGCCACTTACATAGCTAGAAAGCTTCAATTTAGAGTTCATAGATGCACGATGTAAAATAAAATTCTGCTATAGGTGATTTGAATAAGTTCTAGGAAACATATAGGTAAGGACCTACTGAATTCACAGTGGAAGTAGAGTGCATGGAGATTCTCCCATGTGCATCTTGTCCCCTGCCCTCTCCTCCTGGCTGCTGAAGAGTGGAGGACTCCACCACTCCCTAATCACCAGGGAAGCTAAAACTGCAGTTTTAAACTTGGTGCCATTTTTGCCTCCCTGACAGTCAACAGCAAATACCAAAGCCATCCAGGGCCCCTCAGCCAATCAGTGGTGGGAAGCAAAAATGGTGCCATATTTAAAAACACTTTTCACTTCCCTGCTGATCAGGAGCAAGCCACAAGCAGGGCCCCTCTAACCATCAGTAGGGGGAGGCAAGGGGGAAACTGCAAAACTAAAGGAGCACCCCACTTGCACCATGAATTTGGTAGGTCCCTACATATAGGTCTCACCATTCATGGTACAGGAAACAAACCTGTAAATTTAGATCATCCTCTAGAGACAAGGTGCCTAACAGCCAAAGTGGAGGTGCCTTAGACCTTAATTAGGATCTAGTTGTAAGTCATACAAGGAATTTCTGGTGAAGTAAGAGATTGAGATAGGTTTCCTTTATGCAAATGTAGCACATACTAGATCATCCTTCCTCTACAAAAAAGTATAGGTATAATGTGGTAATACTAACCATGACAAAAACAGGCAGCATGAATACTAATGCTTAAAATTATAGCCTTTGTTTAAAACAATGTTTTAGCTATTAATTCATATTTAATAATGAATAAATTTGTAGAAGGTGGTATCAATACAGCTGCTAAGATTACAGCATGCTCATTATCTTTTTATTTGTTTTTGAGGCAGATTTGTCATCTTATTTTCTTTACTCGATGTTTAGTTGATTATTTTAGCTATACCATGAAAGCAGAATTTGCTGGGGATTTTTTTCTCTATTTCATCCAAATTCCTATGTATTTTGTGAATGCATGTATGTATTTGCAGAAATGTCCCACAGGAAAAGCTTGATGTTAGCTCCTTCTTTGGTCCATACATTCTCCGTCCCTCCGACCACTACCCTATGCTCCTTGTCCATGTGGGCATGAATGACACAGCTTGGAGCAAGTCTCGGCCATGTCATGAGAGACTACAGGGCTCTGGGAGTGGGGCTTAGGGGGTTGGGGGCGCAAGTGGTCTTTTCTTCCCTCCTCCCGGTTGTGGGTCATGGGCTGAGGAGGGAGAGATGGATTGAGGTAGTCAACCAGAAACTGTGGTGCTGGTGTCATCGTGAAGGCTTTGGCTTCCACAATCACAGCCTGCTCTTTGGTGAGGGAGGCAGTGGGCTGCTGGGAAGAGACAGCATCCACCTCACTCCACTGGAGAGGAGGCTCTTAGCCAGACTGGCTGACTTGCTCGACCAGGCTTTAAACTGAGCCTGCCAGGGGATGGAGGGACTACTACCACTGCAAGCCCACTGGGCAGTTTTTGTAAACCCAGCAGGCTATGGCACTCAAGGGAACCCAGCCCCAGCCCCAGAGTGATCTGTAAGAAAGGCAACGGGCCCCAATGGGGACATGTATGTGCCTGTACACCAATGCCAGGAGCCTGGGGAACAAACAGCAGGAACTGGTCCTCCTGCTAAACCAAAAGGATTATGATCTCATAGGGATAACAGAGACCTGGTGGGACTCCACCTATGACTGGGCCACAGGTATGGATGGCTATACCTTGTACAGGAGAGATTGTGTGGACAAAATGGGCAGAGGGGTAGGTCTCTATGTCAAGGAAAGTTACATGTCACTGAAAGCGGACATCAGCACCCAAGGGGGACAATTGGAGATTCTCTGGGTCAAAATCTGTGGCAAACAAGGCACAGAGGACACAATGGTGGGGGGCTACTAGAGACCTCCTAGCCAGGATCAAGAGCTTGATCAGAAATTCATCAGGGAACTAGCTGAGGCTGCACACTCCCATTGCATGGTTGTCATGGAAGATTTCAACTACCCTGACATCTCATGGGAAGAGCACTTGGCCACATCTGAATGGTCACAAAGCTACCTCATGTGTTTAGATGAGCTCTATCTGACTCAAGAAATCTATGGACTTATGAGAGGCAAAGCGCTGCTCGACCTGGTACTGGCAATGGAGGATGACTTAATCAGCAACCTAATGATCGAAGGGAAGCTGGGAGACAACAACAATGAGCTGATCACCTTCACCATCCACTGTAAAGCAGACAAGTCAGTCAGCAAAGCAAAGGTCCTCGACTTCAGGAAAGCTGACTTTGACAAGCTCAGGAGGGTTGTTGGGATGGCCCTAAAGGACCATGACCCAAAGTGGAGGAGAATTCAGGAAGAGTGGTTGCTCCTCAAGGGAGATAATCTGAAAGCACAAGCAATGTCTATCCACTCTTGGAGGAAATGCAGCAAAAGGGCACAGCAGCCCCCTTGGCTCTGCAGGGAAGTAGAGGACCTCCTACAACAAAAACTAAAGGCCTATAAAGGATGGAAGGCTGGATCCACCCCAAAGGAGGAGTACTCTGAATTGGTCTGGACCTGTAGGGAGTGAGCCAGGAAAGCCAAGGACAATAAAAAGTCCGTTTTTAGATATGTGGGTAGCCGGAGGAAAAGCAAGGGTAACATTGGACCCCTGCTAAACCATAAGGGTCAACTGACAACCAATGCCCAGGAAAAAGCCAACCTGCTCAATGAGTATTTTGCATTGGTTTTTCACCAACCCCAAGGGATGACGCTGCTCAATATAGTAAGGGATGGTCAGGCTGAGGGAGAACAGTTACCCTCTATCAGTGTTGACCATGTGAAGGAAAACTTTGAGAAGCTGGTCACCTTTAAGTCAACTGGCCCAGACAGCTTACACCCCAGGGTACTTAAGGAACTGGCAAGCATCATAGTTCAGCCACTGGCACAGCTCTTTGAGAACTTGTGGCGCTCAGGTGAAGTGCCTGAAGATTGGACAAAGGTCAATGAAGTGCCTATCTTCAAGAAAGGTAGGAAAGTAGATCCAGAGAACTACAGGCCCATCAGCCTGACCTCCATCCATGGGAAGATCTTGGGGAAAATCATCAAAGAGACTTGATAAACTGGCTGAAGGCAACTTCTTGAGGGATAGACAGCACAGGTTTGTTGTGGGTAGGTCTTGCCTGACTAATCTCATCTCCTTCTATGACCAGGTGATATATCACCTGGACAATGGAGAGGAGATTGACGTCATATATCTTGACCTTAAAAAAGCTTTCAATCTGGTATCCCATGATTGTCTTATAGAAAAAACTGGCTAATTGCAGCCTTGGCTACATCACAGTCCACTGGCTGGGAAATTGGCTTCGAGGTCAGACCCAGAGAGTGGTAGTTGATGGAAGTCAATCATTGTGGTGCACTGTGACCAGTGGGGTCTCCCAAGGCTCCATCCTTGGGCCTATCCATTTCAACATCTTCCTTAATGATATGGACATTGGTGTCAGAAGTAGACAGCCAAGTTCACTGATGACACCAAACTTTGGGGAAAAGCATCCACACCCAACGACAGGATGGTGATCCAGGCCGACCTTGATAGGCTCAGAAAATGGGTGAATGAAAACCTGATGGCCTTCAATGCCAAAAAATGCAAGGTACTCCACCTTGGGGAGAAAAACTCACAGCATGCTTATAGGCTCAGCAGTGCTTTGCTTGCTAGCACCACGGCTGAAAGGGACTTGGGGGTCATCATTGACCACAAGATGAATATGAGCCACCAATGTGATGTCGCAGCCAGCAAAGTGAACAAAATTCTGGCTTGCATTCATAGATGCTTCTCTAGCAAATCCCAGGATGTCATCCTCCCGCTGTACTCAGCCTTGGTGAAGCCACAGCTGGAGTACTGCATCCAATTCTGCACTCCACAATTTAAAAAAGATGTGGAGAAACTTGAGATGGTCCAGAGGAGAGCCATGCACATGATCAGAGGGCAGGAAAACAGACCTTATGATGAGAGGCTAAGAGCTACTTGACTCTCCCTCCTGGAAAAGTCTCAGCTCGGGGGGACCTCGTGGCTGCCTATAAGTATATAAGGGGTGTACATCAGGTTCTGGGGGAACACCTGTTCACCAGAGTGCCCCATGGGATGACAAGGTCAAATGGTCACAAACTTCTCCAAGATTGTTTCAGGCTAGACATAAGGAAGAACTTCTTTACTGTCTGAGCCCCCAAGGCCTGGAACAGACTGCTGCCAGAGGTGGTGCAAGCACCTACTCTGGATTCCATTAAGAGTCAATTGGACGTTTATCTTGCTGGAGTCAGCCCAGCTGACTTTCTGCTCCTCGGGCAGGGGGCTGGACTTGATGATCTTCTGAGGTCCCTTCCAGACCTAATGTCTATGAAGTCTATGAATGTATTTACATCTTATTGGGCCCTCTCAGCTGATGGAATCATGACATTACTCCAGTTGGCCCTCTGTATATATCCAGCAGCTGAAATA
>NW_017729025.1:46329538-46331050 GCF_001723915.1 Gavialis gangeticus | reverse complement strand
GACTTGATGATCTTCTGAGGTCCCTTCCAGACCTAATGTCTATGAAGTCTATGAATGTATTTACATCTTATTGGGCCCTCTCAGCTGATGGAATCATGACATTACTCCAGTTGGCCCTCTGTATATATCCAGCAGCTGAAATAGTAGTAATAGTACAGCTCCCTCCTCTGTTCAGAACAAAAAGGGGCTCCAGTTCAGGCTTGGACACACAACGAAGGAAAAGAGAAGCAGGGAGTTGCAGAGTGTTAGCTGCTCTGCAGTAACTGCTGACACACTTGCTCTTAACCCAAAGTAAGTGAAAGCTCACTCATAGTAGTTTAGCCCTTAGTGAGAAAGAAGTAACTTATTGCAGGTCAACTTTCATTTGCTGCAAGATAAGGGCATGCAAAGGTCAGTTACTATAGACCAGCAGATGTTCTGTAATCCTTTGCCCTTCTTAACCTTATGGTAACTTGCTGATGTACCCAAGCCTTTATTATTCTTATGGAAAAGCAAAACTATTATAAAACTCCCTCACTTCCTGGCTGGTGGAAGAGTTGTTCCCTCAGTTCAGTCTGCTTTAACCACCATGTATATCCTCATGGCTTCTCTCTGGATACTTCTACACACAATCCATTATTGGTAAACCTCAAAAGGGTTGGAAGTTTCTCTACTGAAGTCTCTTAAAGATTATTAATGTTCATTTAACCTTCTTTATGGTAATAATTATGAAGTTTTAAATTTCTGAATCTCTTTGGGATAGTTATCATTTAAAGCTGGAACACACCCAAGTACAGGCTTTTTGAAAGATTTATAGTACTCCTGCATTTTGATGGGGTTTGATATTCTATGCCAATATTTTATTAGTAGTATTTTATCACAATATTTTATTAGTATTATTTTATTCCTAAGGCAAAAGCAGCCAGCTGAAAATAAAATGTGTAATATATATATTTTACTCACATTGTTTTCTCTCTCTCCTATTTGTTTGCTCCCTAAGCACATACAATCAACCATGAGCCTTACAGTTTCTTATTTCTACAAAATAGAATGAACTGTTTGCATCATGAGCCAAATTACATTTTTTTTTAAATCTTTTACCTTTGTCCTCTACTCTGCCCAATATTCTCCTAAGATTCCAGGCTTGTTACAATTTCTCTTATAACTCATTTTTTAAATAAAATTAATCTTCCCAAAACACGCTTTTCTTCCATGCACCCACTTCTACAGGTGGATCATGTGAAAAAAAGAAGTTACAAATCAAAGTGCTTTATTCTATCCTGGATCAGTGATAGTTGCAAAATCTGCTATCTTGTGCTACACAACAACAATAGAAAAGAAAGCAGTATTATGGGAGGAACTGGGATGTCAGACTGTCTAATGGTAAGGTCTAGCCATTGCTTGTGGCCAGAAAATCACATAGAAATTGTGACTTTATAATTTTTTACAGAATATTTTAGGAAATATTAGAGAACTACATCAATCTATCATTGACATGATTTCATTGTAAATAAACCAATTTGACTTTGGGGG
>NW_017729025.1:46305160-46327024 GCF_001723915.1 Gavialis gangeticus | reverse complement strand
TATATAAACCTATATAAATATATGTATATATGTGTATGCCTTTACATGTTATATTATTTTGTATTGTATTATATTACTGTAAATACTAAATTATACAGTAATTTAGAATGCACAGTACTGAATTTGCTTATTTTTTTTCAAAAACATCTTTTCTCTCAAATCAGAGGATTTGAAAGTATGGTGTTATACTGACCTACTTGGACACACAAATTTAGCAACTATGGCCAGGTACAGACTTTCAAAAAGCCCAAGGCAAAGGCTTTATTCTAAGCACCCTAGGTTAGTTTGGGAGTGAACAGGACACACATTCACCCACTGGTTGGGGAGGGGGAACACAGGCTGCCTGCCCTGGTCAAGGTGAGCAGGTTGGGGGCACTCTCCCATGCCTCCTAGCATGCCCTCCTGGCTCCCCAGGCTTCTAGAGATTCCCAAGTGCAGCCAACCAGATGGGCTACCCCTGACTGGCTGCCAGGCATGGAGGATCAATTCCCCCTCCCACTGCTTTGTCAGCCACAGGAATTTGTCAGCTGCAGCCAGGTGCGGGGGGAGGAGGAAGGGAAGACTTGTGTGTGTGTCCCTGCATAACAGAGTAGCAGGAGGAGTGGGGACTGCTCCCCTGAGCCCAGCACAGTTTCCATGATTTCCCCCAATCCATGGAGCTGCACCTGATAGGGGGCCACAGGCAGGAGGTGGAGCTGGGCACAGGGGCTATGCTGACTTCTCTTTGTGACAGCCCAGGGTCAGGGCCAGCTAGGTGCTTGGCCAGAGCCAAGTGTAAGCCAAGTTCCAGTTGGTCTTTCATCAGTCCCATGGGATGCCCACCATGGGACAGGGAGGTCCAGGTGAGGGAGATCCCCTGCCCTCCATCAATGCTGACCTCATGAAGGAACACCTTGAGAGGCTGGATACCTTCAAGTCAGCCGGCCCTGACAATCTACACCCCAGGGTACTCAAGGAGCTGGCGAGCATCATAGCCCAGCCTCTGGCACGGATATTTGAAAACTCCTGGCGCAAATCCCGAGATGTCATTCTCCCCTTGTGCTCAGCCTTGGTGAGGCCATAGATGGAGTACTGCATCTAGTTTTGGGCCCCACAATTCAAAAAGGATGTGGAGAAGCTTGAGAGAGTCCAGAGAAGAGCCACGCGCATGATCAGAGGTCAGGAAAACAGACCTTATGATGACAGGCTGAGAGCTCTGGGGCTCTTTAGCTTGGAAAAGAGCAGGCTCAGGGGTGATCTGATGGCCACCTGTAAGTTTATCAGGGGTGACCACCAGGATCTGGGGGAATGTTTGTTCACCAGAGCACTCCAAGGGATGATGAGGTCAAGCGGTTATAAACTACTGGAAGACCATTTCAGGCTGGACATAAGGAAGAATTTCTTTACTGTCCGAGCCCCCAAGGTCTGGAACAGCCTGCCATCGGAGGTGGTTCAAGCACCTACTTTGAACACCTTCAAGAGTAAATTGGATGCTTATTTTGCTGGGATCCTATGCCCCTGGCTGACTTCCTGCCCTTTGGGCGGGGGGCTGAACTCGATCATCTTCCAATGTCCCTTCTAGCCCTAATGTCTATGAAACAATTAGTCCATTCTAAGTAGTAAAACAGGCTAAGGAACACAGTGGTTTCCTGGTCACAAAAAGATTCAGGGAAACAGTAGTTGCCTGGCTATAACATATTCACTAAATCAGAAAAAGTTGAAGTATCACCCTCAGAAGCTTCCAAACAGGACATGAGGGACAGAAATAAATTTGATGTGAAGTCCTCGTGTGCTGGACCATTAAACTTAAGTGTGTACACACTCCCTCCTTTTCTCTTTCAAATGGTTTAGTTTAGGTACAATTGTTGTTATCCTTTTTATTGCTTCCCTTGCCCTCATTTCAAATGAGAAATTCTTGTGCTAGAAATAAAGTCAAGAGGAAGAAAGAAAAGAAAATGTCTCATATAATTGATTGAGGGAGTATATGTGGAACATGGGCCAAAAGTTTCCAATTAGCTGTCAGAGCTAGTCTGATTTTCTATCCTGATGATAATATTTTGTGGCAAATTTAATAGCATGAATTATCAACCAATGCTGGTTAATTTCATCCGTTGCATGAAGTGACTCCATAACCATAGCATTTTCTATTCATCATTGAATTTTGTGTTTGTGCCAGAAGTTGTTATTTATTTGCATAGCACCAAAAACAGTCAAGGCACTTCTATAAGCAGACATAATGAATGAGCTTATTTGCCCCGAAGTAGTTTAACATCTAAGAGGCAAGTTGTGATTGAATGTCACAGCCCTTGATCTAGAGCATATGTGGATACCTTGGGCAAACTGTTCTGGCAAACATATGTCAGGGATTACATACCTGAGAGAAACACATACCTCTTTACTCTTTACTAGGCCTCTAGAACAAGGGCCAGGGTCAGAGACCCTCAGGCTTTGTACTTAAATAGCTCATGAATGAGAAGGTTGTCTGGGTCTGGAACATGAATATAAGAAAATTGAAGCTCCATGCACCTCTTTGATAGCACCCCTCACGTGTGTCCCCCAGTGCTAGACTGCTGTTATGTGCTGTCAAATAATTACAATTGGGTTAAATAATAATTAGATGAACATAAAGGGATGGTGATAGTAGCAGGCAGTAATGTATGTACTGAGACGGGGAAATGAGGTGATATGTAAATTACTGAACTAGGTTATTTTACCACTGCCTTTCAGGAGACAATTTCTGTTTTATTTATTTTGGTTTCTAGGCAGGGAGCAAGTTTGGGGTACAAACAAGCTTCTCACAGATGGTAAGAGAAAGCATCTGTTTTCAGAAATATTTCAGCCGCATTATAAAGGCATATTATCTGCATATATATGAGAGCTCTAAATTGTAAGGTAATTACAGAGCTCAATTTTAATTTGTACCTTTTTTATGACATTGATTGTGGCTTTGTGGTTTTCTTGATTTTTGGGGGGGACAAATCTCTTCTCACATTTAAAAACTGCTTCTGTGATATTTACACATTAAAGATTCACTGTGCACTGTTCTTTATCTATAAAACAGAAGATATTCATTAGCAGATTCTGAAATGATTACTTGACTGAAATGAGCAGTCAGCAAAAATGATTGTCTGACATGGAACTGTTAACCAGAATTTATAAAATGTGTATGCAATAATTGACAGGGATAATAATGTGGATGGTCTAGTGAGTCATCCAGAGTTTAGAGAGCCAGAAACAGAAAGGCTGCAAGGGTTGATCTAGATTAAAGGCCAGTTTTAGATAACAACCCAATATTGCATGTTGACAGTGAAGCTGATAATAATAATAATAATAATAATAATAATAATAAACAATAAACACTTTGGATTCATATTGGAAGATTTTTTTGTATTACTACTGCCAACTCTCAGAACTATTTAGTAATATGAAGCAGGAGATTCAGATCCGCTTCCTCATTCTGACAAACCCCATTTTCATGTAATCCCACTTAAACCAACTGGATTAATAGCAGTGTATGACACTATTTAATGGGAATGTCTTCACTAGATGCTTTACTTCACAGTAGACTAATCTACTGCACAGTAAAGTATCACCATTTACACGTGCATGGCATTTACTGTACAGTAAATTAGTTTACTGTGTCTAGCTAGTACCTCTAAATACATATGCTAGATTTAACTGAGCAGTAGTTACTGTGCAGTAGTGCTTATGTAGATGCTGACCAGAGAGTTCTGTGTCCCTCCTAGAGTCAGGAGCCAATCAGTGCTGGTAGGGGGTCACTCTGCCTCCACCTTGTCCTACTGCTGTGTGGCTCCCAGCTTCCCACTGGGAGCTGAGCAGTGCTGGGACTGGGGCACTGTCTGCTTCCCCAATCAGCCAGAGACTCACCGGGACCTGTCCCACTCCTGGGGCAGCTGCCAGCGAGAACCCAGATAGGGTACGGATTTTCTGCCCAGGTGGGACAGCTCCTGGCGAGACCCCTATTAGGCAGGGAAGCCCCACTGGTATGGGACTCAGAGACAGCTTTCCGTCCCAACGTACGCAGGGCCAGGAGAGCTCTGCCAGCCACAGCAGCACCTGTGTCCTGGGCCTGTGCACATCAGAACCCTTCCCAATGTTCATGGAGCCAGGAGACAGCTGCTGCTGCAGCTGGCATAGCTCTCCTGTCACTGTGCACATCAGGGTCGGCACCTGTTCCCCCTGCCAAGCCCCAGGCTAGCATCCCAGAGAAGTCTGGAGCTCCCCCTGGCTGCTGCAAGGGGGCAGAGCAAGGCAGAAGCAGTTCTATACTGGGCTGCTCTCACTGGAGCAGATTTGCTCCCAACAGGGTGCACATGTAGATGTGGTCCCGAGGAAGGTTTACATTACAGGTTACTTTACAGTTATATATTATAACTTTAGATTTGGTTACATTGAGGAACAAAGGAATTATGAAACATGTTCAAGCCAGAACCCCTTTAAGAACCCAGGATGAACAGACCTTGCCTCCCATGTAAGAGCTCTGTTCCAATCTATCCAAGACCTAGGATACTTAGCCCTAATTCTCCAAACCACTTTCTGGTAGGCTCATCAATGTAGTATGAGTAAATTTTCCCTGTATGAAGAGGTTATCACAGAGTTTCCTAATATTTTCCTTTGCTCAGTTATGGGAGAATATATCTGGGGAAAGAATGTCTTCATTTACTATCTTATGATTATGGGGCAAACGTTGTGGCTTTTATAGCATACTCTGAAAGTAATCTTAGTAAATGAAGGACATCACTCACATTCAATTTGCAAGTTTGCTTAAGCAGATCATCTTTATTACACAGATTTTTAGGACAATAGCATCATCACTTTTAATTGCAAACTTACTATAGTTAGCTGATATGACAGAGCTGAAAAATGTGCAGCTACTTAATCCTGGGTCTTAGCTAGACTATTTGAGGCATCATCAGTTCCATGGCTGTCTCCTCTGAGAGGATCCAGTTTTTTCTCTAAATACACTTGTCTAGTGTGCACACACACACACGCACGCACGCACGCATACATGCACACAAAATGCATAATCTTCTATGATTCTATATATGTATTTACACATGTATGTATACATATATACATATACAGAATCATAGAAAATTAGGGTTGGAAAGAACTGCAGAAAATCATCTTGTCTAACTCCATGCTCAAAGCAAGACCATCCCCAACTAGATCATCCCAAACCAAGGCTTTGTCTATCTGGGTCTTAAAAACCTTCAAGGATAGGGATTCCAAAGCCTTTCAGGGTATCTTGTTCCAGGGTTTTACTACCCCTCCTAGTGAGAGAGTTTTTCCTAATATCTAAACTACAGTGTAGGTTATAATGCGGCTATAGTGTAACATGGTTTTGAGAACCAGTCAAGAGCTGTAGTAGATACCACATGAAGTTCTGTAATTCTTCCAAGAAAGGAATAGATCGAGCATTTATTTCTTATGAGATCAGTTGTTTGAAGTTTTCCACATTCACAGAACAGTGTTTCTTTAAGTTATCACTTTTACATCATGTATTTGCATAAGATTTGTAATATCTTGATAAAATTAACAAACACCCTCAGCTGTAAAGGGAGACAGAAACAAGAAAGTTACACTGTAGGATTACTAAAATAAGTTTTGTTTCTTACTTTCAGAACTTTTGTCAAACCTCTTCTGTGATAACATTGGTTGCTATTAAAGTCCAATGCAGTTCACCATTACTTAAAGGTAGACATGCAAGTTCTTGATTAATAGAATATTTGAATAGATGGTATACTGAATATATAGAATACATTAATCAATTTTCCATTTGATCCAATCAGTACCCTTTCTGTATTATACATTTTATACTATGCAGTACCCTTTCTGTATTATACATTTTATACTATGATTATTGCTTTTCTAGAAATTATTTGATGGCTTCTTATTACATTAACTATTACAGTTTGAATAGCATTCTCTTTCTTATCATTGTTCCACATCACACAAAAGGGTTAATTAGCCTCACAAAAGCAGCTGTCTAGTATTCTTCCAAACCTATGTTTTAACTACATTTCTTGCTGCCAACATCCAAGTCCTATTCAGCTTGGCTTTACTATCTCTTTAAGCTGTC
This sequence comes from Gavialis gangeticus, assembly GCF_001723915.1. NCBI lineage: Eukaryota > Metazoa > Chordata > Crocodylia > Gavialidae > Gavialis > Gavialis gangeticus. Next base: position 46,320,942 of record NW_017729025.1, on the reverse strand, counting down.
AGTCCTTTGATATAAGGATGACAGTCTTCCAATAAATAGCAAAGTCATCAGAGAGTCCATAGATGATTTGAGGAGGCTGATCTGAGATCTTTATGTTCAGCAGCATACATAGTAAATAGTTTTGGGAAGAAAGAGTAGATCCTGGTAATGTCAGGTCACAGCTCTTTCCCTTTGTCTTTTGTCCATCTGCTTTCATAGTGAGATGACTTTGCTCAAAATGAGGGATGCCTCGTACGTTACAGAGCCATTGGGGATGATTCAGTGCCTCGGTCTCCCAGATATTGATGTTAGTATTTCATTTTTTCAGATTAATATTACTTTTCTTCAGATTTCTTAACACCTTTAAAATAACTTGCATGTTTTTTCTATAGAATTACAAAACATCCACACAATACATTTTATAAAATATTTTAGTTCATGTGACCCTTAATCACTAGGGGTACCTGTACATGAGCCCAGAGGCTACTCTGCTGTACTGTAATTACAGATTAATTGAGTATGCTGGAGTATGGTAATTCATCAAGGCTTCTGGAACTTGTTTGGCAAGCTGTAGATAAAACACCCCCACTGCCATTTTGAAGCATGGGGATACTGATACACGAGATGCTCTGGACATTTTAATTAGAGTGGTTCTTGGAGCTGCTCTAATTAAAGCACCCCATCTCCCCCCAACCCCCAACTCCTGGATCATGTGTAAAAATGCTCTTGTTTTCCATTAGCTTGATTCCCTCTAGAAGCCATTTTACAGCTGCACCCCCTGTCAGGCCACGTTCCCTGCTCAAGAATGGGCACGGGGGACAGGAGGGAGTGCCAGTGCCCCCCTTGCAAGTGCCAGCTGGGGAGTGCAAGCACCAGATGTAGGCTGCAGCCACTTCTGGAAGCCCTGCGGCCACTTCCGGGAGCACCATGGCCACTTCTGGGAGCAGCACAGCTACTCACTGGTTGGTAAGCTTTGCCATAGGGGAACATTTTTCCCTGGTTGGCGAGATTGGCCATGGGGGGACTCCCCCACTCGGTTGCTGACTGGTCACTGGAGAGGCATATGCCCCCCCCCCCCGACTAAGGCAGCACCAGCTGCCCATGCCCATGAGCATTTACTCACAAGTAGTATACTCAGAAGTAAACTAATCTTGGATCAAATGCATGTGTAGACCAGCATTCTTTCTAAGCTGCACAGCGTGTGTGGTCACGCGGGTGCACGTGGCAGCACAGTATGAGCACACCTGCACGACTGTGTTTACCACGTAGCTTAGTGGGAACTCTGGTGTAGACATGCCCAGTAAGTATCAGGATCTCTACATGGTAGGGATTTAAATATTAAATATTTAAATATTATCTGGGACAAGGATTACAATTAAAAAATAGAAACAAGTAATTAAATTACAATTAGAGGGAACAGTTGCCATCTTGGACTATAACTATCTTGAATAAGTTCCTATTACCAATCCTTTTCATGCCATGATAGTTTTATAAATAAACATATCTCAGCTAAACGAAATGAGTGATAATACTCCTGTTTCTACTGACCTACATAACAAAATGTTCACTTGCAGTATTCAGATCAATTACTTTGTTAGCCCAGCTGGCTTTTCCATACCTAATCAATGAGCATACAAATGAAGTGCTCATTCCCTGTTTCCTCATTTTGAATGAATATAGATTTGTTCATGAAATCAACAGTCTCTGAGGCCAGAGTAAACAAAAAGTGTGCTCCTTAATTCAGCAAACTGTCCAGAAAGATGTTAAGATTATGGACAGGAGAACAAATTAGAGCAATTTAAAAGAGGTGGGGATTTACTGTATGTTAGATGATCCATAATAACTGTGTCTTGTGCCCTGTCTATCCCATAGTAAGTAGAAGTGACACTGGAAATTTAATGGTATAAATCAGGAGTAAACTATCCAGGTTTAATTTCGCTTCTTGTGAGTTAAAATGGATACCTAAAAGAGTTGTTCTTTGGCTATATCTTAGAAAAAATGGAAATAGGTTAGCAAGAAGTTATCAGCTTAATTATGTTTTGGTCATCAAAATAAATACACATGTTGTTTACGATCCAAGGATGTTCATAGCTTATTGTCTGTTTTAGCAACTTTTAGGTTGCATATCTTCACACTTCTCCCACTTTTTTTATTGAAAAAATAATTAATTTTAGACATCTAGGGGATGTCATGAGGTCTCTTACATCCTTACGTTCCTATGACCCTTTGGTCTAAATCTAAAGGGCCCAGCATGATTTCCAGAGGTGCTGAGTACTTGCAACTCCCACTAAATGTTATGCTAGTGAATTGGTATCTCTGAAAAAGCAGCTACTTATTTAAGTACTGGGACAAAGCGCTACCCTATTAAACCCCAGCTGTCTTGCAATAAGCTCTGGCCTTGTACAAGAACTCCAGGTAAATCATTCAAAATCACCTCACAGAACAGGAAACCTCCTACAAGACAGATAAAATAGCAAGAATTAATCTGGGCTATATTTAAGAGACTAACTTTAATAGCTTTGAAAATATTTTAACTTAGCATGGATATAAAACTATAGCATTCAAATGATATTCTGTGGTTTATAGAGATTCAAATCACTCCATCCCTCAAGGAAGGGTGCCTAACCTTTTGGCATCATGAGCTGTGTTGGCAGATAACCAGGACCCTAAACTCTGCATATAATTTGTTTATATAAAAGGTTGTTACTAAGAAAAGAGGTTTCCATCTTCCATCTCGTGGTCCTTTCGAGATTTGCTGCAAAGTAATTAATCTCTTTGCTGTTTCTTAGTCAGTATTAATATACATAATAATGAGACACTTATCAGGATAGTAATGTTCTGCTTATCAGAACCAGCATGATTGCCAGTTGTAGACAGTTGGAAGAAAAGAGCCACACAAGTGATAACATTTAAAGCAATCATGGTCCTTCCCTCTTGTCTGTGCTGACATGAATGAATGTATCCTCCTTCCACTTAGCATGAAACACAAGAAGTTCAGTGATGGTCCCGTTGTATATAAGACAATTCTCTAGGACTGCTATAATCAGTGATAATCCTCTCATGAGTAGCAGTAATACAAAGCAGAAACAACACTAACAAAGCTGGAAACATCTTTCCATGTTCCAGCTGAGATAACGGACTGAAGCAAAAGAGCACCATTTACTACACACTGTGGAATGCTATTGGAATGATAAAGGGAGTATATCAAAAGGTAGCCATCTGCATCCAAAAATAATATCTAGTTTTATTACATTTTCTAAGATCCTTTGTTTTATACAATCTATATTACAGTGTTCAACTACTTAATAATGTCAGTAAAACCATGTTAAAATGATCTAAATGAATAGCTGCCAATTACAGTGATCCATCTTTATTTACTTGAATGGATCTCTTCAGTCCCCTTAAATATCATCATAATTCTATCTCACTTCATCTGTAAAAAAGAGACAACTAGAGATTAAAGCAGAAGAAGGTGGTAGTAAAATGAGGTGGGGGTAGATTAATTTTAGTGTTATCTATTTATACCATATGAATTCCAAGAATTAACAAATGAGGCAAATGTATAGTTCCTAGGGGGAGGAAGTATGGCAGCAGAATCACCAGCTGGGGCGCTAGTTACAGTGGCACCCCTCCCATCCTCCCACTCCGGCCAAGGCCCCAGGTGAGCTGGACACCTGCCAGAGGGGGACAAGGGAGTGGAGAGTGGGGAGTCCACTCCTGGGGAGTGTTTTCAGTTTTTTACTCTTAACTCCCTCACCCCTCCCCTCCATCACACCTCCCTCCCCACTTTGGGCACACCCCAACCAGCCTCTTGCTTTTATGACTACATTCCCAGACACTTATCTTTGTAGTTAATATACACAACTTTTTTTTTTTCCTATTCCCTTAGCTTTAGCTTTTGAAATTAACCCTGTCCTAGGAGGAATGGCCACTCCTATACCAAGCAGCTGGCATTGGGATGCATCTCAAGACACCCCCACTAACCATGGCTTGAGGGTTCACACTCCTCCCTATGTCAGGGTCAATGGTCAATAGGATGTTCATGGAGGGCCTGGTCAATAGGATGTGTGTGGAGGGCCTGGACATTGCAGGCATACACTATCTTGTCATGCCCCTAGATACCCAGGCTGTGGGGGTGGTGATTTACAATGTGCCCCTACATGTGTCTGACCAGGAGCTGGCCAAAAGACTTGAGGGCTATGGGGTTCCTACAAGTCCTTTTCACTGACTGATGATTGGAAGCAAGGACCTGGAGCTGAAGCACGTCCTGTCTTTTCATGCTTCTCAAGGAGTATCCTCAGTCTTTGCCTCAGTCCTTAAACCTCACATTCGATGGGTGGAGGTTTGTGATTTATTTTTCCTTGGTGGAGTCCACGTGTTTCTAGTGTGGTATCTTTTTCCACCTAGCATTCCTTTGCCCACAGAAGAAAATGGCCAGAACATCGGTGACTACAGAGGCGCCGACAGATGGCACATCCACCTCTGGGACACAGGCCCTTCCCAGTGAGTCCAGGAGCTCTTCCCAACTTCCTTTTACCCCTGTTCCATGTGAGAGGGCTGGGGTCTCCAGTGTGAGAGCACCATCCAGCAGAAGCACTGGGACTACTCCCAGGCCCTCTCCCCTGCCCCTTCTGCCTATGGTGCCCACCCCCCTGGTACTGAGGCCCCCACCAGGTGGAGGGGCTGATGCCTCCACTTGCCCCCTGACTTCCCTGAGTACCCCAGCTGAGGTGGCTGGGGTGGCTGGTGACTGGCTCCAAGGCCCTGTTGGACAATGGAGTTTGACCCTCCTCCTGGCTGGCCTCCACCGCGGCCTTGTCTGAGAGGCACGCTGGGAGAGGCCTGGCCCAGCTCTTATGAAAGGTGGAGCACCTGCCACTAAGAAAAGAAGAACAAAGAAAGGAAGGTGAAGGGGGCCTCTCAGGATACCCCATCCCCTCCGGGATCCTTCTCAGATGGGCCAAGTCCTTCCTTCCTTCTCTAGATTCAATAAAGCACTAGTTAATAAACAGAGAATGTTCCCACAAGAAATAACCTCCATCTTTCCTGAAATAGCAGTAACAGCACCTGATTCAAGCTCTAATCTTGATTACTCAAGCTATGATATAGTGCACAATAAAGCTTTTCTGTCTCAAATTTCAATCTCAATTACTCCTGGAGCAATTGTGGAATGAGCAATATGTTCCTTTACAATATAGATTATGTGAAGTTAAATGGGTATCTGGGCATAAAAGCCAACTAGGACTCATCCAAGAGGCTGAGAATCTGTTAAGTTCTTACCATGATAAACTAATATGGGAAGGAATGGGAACCACTGTTTAATTTTTTTTAACACTTTTGATTAAAAATCACATACTAAGATGCAAGTTGTGAACATTTTTTTTTTTTTAATGAAGCAGTCCTTGAGAAAAGCCAGGCAGACTTGACAACCTGAACTCTGTCATATAGCATCTCATCACATGGTGTGGGAATGCTTCAAATTTCATTAGGACTTTAGAGTCTTAATAACATAATATTAAGATGCTAAATCTGGAATTCCTCCATTCATGGAGTCTGCTTTCTGTTCTTCAGCCTCAGCACTTCCTGGACGTATTTCTGCACGGGGAGTTTTGGAGCAAGGTCAAAATTGTGGACACCAGAAGAGATCCAGAACTAAATCTAGTTGTAAAAGCCTGAAGAAGCAAATAAAAAAGTAATTATGGGGTTGGGATTATGCATGAGACATGAAGCTAGCCTATGTCTTTGTAAGTGTGTTTAATTGATTAAAACTCAGAATTTTTTCATTTTCAAGTCAGTTGGGCACAATCAGCTTCATCCCAGAGTCCTGAAGGAACTGGCAAAGGAGATCTCAGCACGCTTGGCAATGAATTCCACAAAGTCATAGGAAACAAGCCAGGTACCAGAGTACTGGAAAAGGGAAATGTTGTACCCCTCTTAAAAAAAGACAAGAAGGAGGACCCACAGAACTACAGCTGGGAACTACAGACTGATTAGCCTCACCTTAATACCTGGGAAAGTTCTGGAGCATATCCTAAGGAAGGTCATTTGCAAGAATCTGGAGGAAGAAAAGCTGATCACAAGCAACCAGCATTGTTTTATGAAAAACAGATTGTGTCAAACAAACCTTATCTCCTTCTTTGACAAAATAACTACTTTGGTGGATGAGGGGAATGCTGTCATACAGTGTAGCTAGATTTCAGCAAGGTTTTTGTGGATATTTTGGAGAGAGTCCAGTTATAAACTGGTTAGGGGGGATCAGCAGGTTCTGGGGGAGTCCCTGTTCCCCCGAGCGCCACAAGGAGTGACCAGGAACAACGGTCACAAGCTGGCGGAGGGAAGGTTTAAGTTGGACATCAGGAGGCGCTACTTCACGGTCAGGGCGGCTAGGGTGTGGAACCAGCTTCCAAGTGAGGTGGTGCAGGCTCCCACCCTGGGGGTTTTTAAGAGGAGGTTGGATGACCACCTTACTGGGGTCATTTGACCCCAGTGCTCTTTCCTGCCATGGCAGGGGGTCGGACTAGATGATCTGCTCAGGTCCCTTCCGACCCTAGAAACTATGAAACTATGAAACTATGAGGGCAACAAAAAAGTGAGGGGACTGGGGCAAATGGCTTGAGGAAAGACTGAGGGAACTGGGCTTTTGTAGTCTAGAGAAAGAAGACTGTGAGGAGATTTAATGGCAGCCGTCTACTACCTGAAGAGGGGTTCGAAAGGGAAAGGAACTAGACTGTTCTCAGTGGTGACAGATGACAAAACAAGGAGCAATGGTCTCTAGTTGCACCAAGAGACATTTAGGTTAGATATTAGGAAGAATTTTCTCACTAGGAGGGTAATAAAACATTGAAACAGGGTGAGAGCTGATGGAATCAGAGAGCTGGTGGAAAATCTCCATCCTTAGAGGTTTTCAAGGCCCAGCTAGACAAAACTTTGGCTGGGATGATCTAGTTGGGGATGGTCCTGCATAGGGCATGGGGTTGGACTAGATGACCTCCTAAGGTCTCTTCCAACCCTAACTTTCTATGATTCTATGATTTTGACAAGGTCCCGCACAACCTTCTTATAAACAAATTGGAAAAATGTAGGCTGGATAAAACTACTACAGGGTGGATAAATAATTGTCTCAATAGCTATACAAAAGATAATTATTAATGGGTCCATGTCAAAATGGCAGGTTTCAAGTGGAGTACCAGAGGGGTCTGTCCTGGCCTGGGTGCTATTCAACGTGTTTATTAACAATTTGGATGCTGGCACAGGAAGCTTCTTAAGCAAGTTTGCAGACAACAGGAAATGGGGAAGGATTTTGAGCATATTGGGGGATGCAAGTGCAGTTCAGAACTTGGCAGAATGGAAACCTGGGCTACAGATATGATCAAGGGCTTGGAAAGCAAATCATATGAGAAGAGGATAAAAGATCTAGGCATGTTCAGCTTGTGGAAAAGGTACTTTGGAAGGGACATGATATCAGTCTTCAAATACTTGACAGGCTGCCATAAAGAACAGGGAGAGCACCTTTTCTCTCTTGCTGCAGAGAGGAGGATACAGACCAATGGCTTGAAGTCACAGCAAAGTAAATTTAGATGAGATATTCAGAAAAAAACTACTTCACTGTAAGAGTAGTAAGGCAGTGGAATAGACTGAGTAGGAAAATTGTGAACTCTCCATAACTGGATTTGTTCAAAAAGAGGCTGGACAGCCATTGATTGGGGATGATCTAGATGCATCTATGCCTGTTTTCTACAGTAGGTATTTCCCATGCTTCTGGGCTTTGCTGGTTGCTCTTTCCCCCGCTCCCCACCCACTTCTTTCTGCTATATGTTTCCCAGGGATTTTAAGCCTCTGCAGAGGCATTGAGTGTTGGATACAGCTAAGACTGGAGACTTCAATTGTGTTGTACCAATTCTCTTGCTAGGAGCAAAATTGGAGGTTCCTGGCTGGAGGGTCTTACCCACTGCTCAGGGTGAGACCGATCACCATTTTTGGAGTGAGGAAGTAATTTTACCCCATGGTCAGATTGGTATGGACTGCGGGGCTTTTGTCTTCCTGTATAACAGCGGGTGGGGCTCTCTGCCTGGGACCTCTTGAGCATACATTAACATTTTATACAAGCAGGATGTTGGTTGCCATGGTTCTACTGGTTTGCTTGTGGCAAGTTAGGGTGTTAATTCTATGTTGTGTTAGGGTTGTGGGTAGTCTTATGTAGAGTTTAAAGCAGAGGTGGGCAATTATTTCAGACGGAGGGCCACTTACTGAGTTTTGGCAAGCCATCAAGGGCCGCAGGACAGGCGGCCAGGGGCAGATATATATTAATTTTCTTAATTTGGGGGGAGGGCCCGCAGGCTGGATAGAATAGCTTGGTGTGCTGTATCTGGCCCCCGGGCCACATTTTGCCCACCCCTGGTTTAAAGTATGGTTATATGGGATGGTTTGGATCGGGATGATCCTGCCACTGGCAGGGGTTTGGACTAAATGACCTCTGGAGGTCCCTTCCAGTCCTATTTCTCTATGACTGTGACTCTTTGGCTAATTGAATCTCTGATGGTCAGACAGCGCTATATGTCATTATTATGCATTGTGATTATGACATGCTATTAAACAGTTGCATGATTAAACACAGATGAGACTATATAATAAATTTAAGAAGAACAGTATAATTGAAATAAAGTTATTCAATCAGAGGAGAGTGGAGAGGTATTTTTTTATGTATAATGCTATTGATAAAGAGGACTATGAAATAGCTTGTGCAGGTGTCTTTGACAAGACAGACTCAGTTGCAATTAATATTATTCCTTTTCAGGATAAACATTTTCTTTGATTTATTGAGAGAGATTATTGGTGTCTATATAGGCTTTCTATTTCTTTTACTCCTGGGCTGCTGTTCAGAAGTATAAGAATAATATTCTCAACCTGAGTATCTAAAGTTAGGCCCTTTAATAAAATGAATTACTGAAGTAGGGTCTTCTTCATTTTTAATTTATTATTCTAAGAACTTTCTGCGAGCTGCTAAATTACTGGGGAACACTTTAGACCCTGTGCTAAGATAAGGACCTTGTCTTATTATCCTCCTGCACCCAACCGCAGAAAATCAGGGATTCTTTTTTCTGGTAGAAATAAATGAGCTGATATTTAGCAAGCATAAAGATTAAACAAAGCTTTGATGAGTCTGTTTCTCATTATCATTAAGACAAGCCTTTGATCTTAGCCAGTATAAGATCTCTCACTAACTCCTTGTATTCCACAACTACACTCCAGCCTTTTCATAGGGATCTTCATTATATCTGACATGAAGCTCCTTTGTGTATGTCCAGTCTATGAAATTAAGAACTTTTCATATGTAGGTAGCTCCCCAGGACCATTCATTAATGAAAGGTGATCAAGAAGTTTCACAGTTTGACTGTTAGTGAGGTTGTTGCAAATGTCAGATTTCATGCAGCACTTGTTCCAGGCCAGAGGAAGCAGATTAATACTATTATAGGAAAAGAGGACTTCAGTGGACATCCTGGGCCATTTATTCCAGTCCCCTGACATCATAGGCAACTGTGTCACATAAATCCTTTCCTGATCTGATTAAAATAAAAAGAATGCTTTGCATTTAAGCACTAGAAATTTAACCTTATGGTTCAGACGTGATTAGGACACACTAACTAGATGTGATCACCTATTTTAAAGTGAAAGTTTGTGTTTCAGGGCATACATCCTCATGAGAGAGAGAATTTGAGAAAAAACATTTGATGAAGAAAGAAATTAAAAAAACAAACAAAACCAACCTTAGGTGCTTTTTGGCTGCACATGAAACACCTTTTTTATGATGTTTCCTGAGGAGAAACTTTTTTCAAAACATGATGTGAAGTTTTAAGTTGTATGTGTACATCCCCTGAAGTTAAGTGAGAGTTGAGATTTGATAGATTTTCAGAGTTTTCAGAATAACTTGTTTAAAATTTACATATCTCTGTTCCACTGTTTTGCTTGCTTTGTTGCCTTCATGTCAGACCTTAAGCACATGTACACTGGGTTTATTTGGTTTTAAGCACAGACCATAATGCCCTCAGACGTTCGTCAGGAAACTAGAGTAGTCAAGCTCTCAGTTAATGTTCTTCCAGACAAGTGTATCAAAAGTTTCCTTCTTCCTCCTCTATTTTAGAAGCACTTCATATTTGTGCTCCTACCTATATTTCTTTCCCCATTATCTCTTATGCTCACTCCCTTTTAGTGACTCTTCACTGCTTTCTCTTATTCTTCAAACAGACTCCCAGTTGCTTATCAAATCTTTGCCTTGGTCTACAGTGCACATTCATATATTTCCTGTTAGCATAGTATCTGAAAAGCTCACACTCCTTCATTCAGTTATCCACAGAATACTCCACTATGAGGGTTGGGAAGGAATACTTGTCACAGATGAGGAACTAAGGGCAGGGGAACAACTGTTGAAGTGAAGCATTTTTGTTTCTTTATCATACCATATACCACATAATATGGTTCTTATGGGATAGGGACAGACATTACATGTAAACCAATTTAAGTGATCAGAAACTGGTTTAAACCTGTAACAGAACAGACATTCAGTGCACTTAAACCAGTTTGAAAATGGTGAAAGCGGTTTACAATAAACCTTATTGAATATAGTATTAGACTTAACTGATTTGAGTCAAACTGGTTTATGCAATGTCTGTCCCAGACCCCTTCCTGGTTTAATTTAAACCAGAGTCCTCCAGCATCCCAGATGCTTTGCAGCCCTGGACAGAGAGCTGGGCTGGCCCCTCCCCTCTGCTTCCTGACTGGAGCTCCAGCAGAGACTGAAAGCATAGCAGTGTCAATTTCATAGTTTCTAGGGTTGCAAGGGACCTGATCAAGTCCAACCCCCTGCCCTGGGCAGGAAAGAGTGCTGGGATCATAATACCCCAGCCAGATATCTATCCAACCTCCTCTTGAAGACCCTCAAAGTAGGGGAGAGCACCACCTCCCTTCAGAGCCTATTCCAGAGCCTGGCAGCCATAATCATAAAGTAATGCCTACTGATATCAAGACTGAACCTGCTCTCAATCAATTTGTGGCCATTATTCCTTGTTATCCCAGGTGGTGCCTGGGGGAACAGAACCTCACCTATTCTCCACTTGTCCCCCCTGGTGAGTTTATACATGGCCACCAGATCCCCTCATAGTCTAAACTTGTGGAAGCGGAATAGATTCAGGCCCTTTAGTCTATCTTTGTAGGGCCTGGCCTGCGGCCCCCTGACCATACGAGTGGTCCTCCTCTGGACCCTCTCAAGGTTAGCCACAACCCTCTTGAAGTGTGGTGCCCAGAACTGGATGCAGTACTCCAACTGTGGCCTGACCACCACCACATAGAGGGGAAGGATCACTTCCCTGGACCAGCTTGTGATGCATCTGTAGATGCATGACAAGGTGAGGTTAGTCATAGTGACTACTTCATCACATTGGTGACTCATCTCTATCCAGAAGTCAGCAATGACTCCAAGATCCTTTTCCACCACTATGTTGTTGAGAAGGGTGTTCCCCAGCCTATAGGTACGTTGAAGGTTCCTTCTCCCTAGATGCAGCACTTTGCACTTGTCTGCATTGAATTCCATTCTATTCTCATCCTCCCACCACTGTAACCTGTCTAGATCTAGTTGGAATCTGTCCCTCCCCTCCAGCGTGCCCACTTCTCCCCACATCTTTGTGTTATCAGTGAATCTGGACAGCGTGCTTTCCATACCCACCTCCAAGTTGCTGATAAAGATGTTGACTAGCACAGGCCCGAGGACTGAACCTGGGGACCCATCCACCATCACTCTCTGGGTGCGACCATTGAGCCAATTTGCCACCCATCTGACTGCGTAGGCATCAATGCCAAAGTTGCCTAGTTTTTTTATGAGAATGGGGTGAGAAATGGTAACAAAGGCCTTCTTGAAGTCCAGGTAGACAACATCCACCTCAACGCCCGCATCAGAGGACTTTGTGACCTGGTCATAAAAGGAAACAAGGTTAGTCAGGCAGGATCTGCCCACAATGAACCCATGTTGGGTGCTCCTGAGCATTATCTCTCATGCTGGGGTCCCACAGATGTGTTCCTTGATAATTTTCTCAAAGGTCTTTCCAAGGACTGAGGTGTGATTAACTGTTCTTTAGTTACCTGGGTCCTCCTTTCTCCCCTTCTTGTAAAAGGGGACCACATTGGCCCTTTTCCAGTCCTCTGGGACCTGGCCAGAGCACCACGAGTGCTCATACATCTGTGCCAGGGGCCCTGCTATGACCTCCTCCAATTCCCTCAGTACCCTCGGATGAAGAGCATCCAGACCTGCTGATTTATACATGTCCATCCTTTCCAAGAGTTCTCTAACTAGATCATCCCTGACCCTAGGCATGGTGCCGTGTCCCCTGAGCCTCTCCATAATCCTAGTGGGGGAGTTGTCCTGGTCCCTGTTCAGAAATATGGAGGCAAAGAACTCATTGAAGAGATCAGCTTTTTCCTTTGCTGCAATCACCAGGTTGCCAAGCCTGTCCTGTAGGGGCCCCACTTTGCCTGGTGCCACCTTCTTACTCCCTATGCATTTGAAAAAGGACTTTTGTTATCCTTAATTCTGGTCACCAGCCCTAGTTCCATCTCTGCCATGGCCTTCCTGACCACCTCCCTGCAATCATGAGTAACGGAGGTGTAATCCTTCTTGGTGATTGCCCCTTGCTTCCACTGATTGTATGCCACCTTTTTTGTCATCAGGCCCTCCTGGATGCCTTTATTGAGCCAAGGGGGCTTTTTAGCACTCCTGCCCCCTTTGGTTTACATTGGGACTGACTCCCTATGAGCTCAGAGGATTGTCTCCTTAAGGAACAACTAACCATCCTGGACTCCCATCGCATTGAAGCTCTGAGTCCCCAATGTCTCTCTTACTAATCTCCTTAGCTCATTGAAGTCGGCCCTCCTGAAGTCAAGGGCTTTTGCCTTACTGCTTGCTCTCACCACCCTGCACCAGATAGTAAATGCCAGCAGACGATGGTCACTAACACCTAGGTAGTTGAACACCCAAAGATAACTCACCTGTGGCAAAGACCAAGTCCAGCAAGGCATTTACTTTCATGGGATTATGTACCTCCTGGGTTAGCTGGAGGTCCTGTATGCAGGCTAAAAATCTATGTGAGCATTTGGACCTGGCTGACTGCTCCTCTCAGCAGATGTCTGGGTAGTTTATGTCACTCATGACAACCACATCCCTTGTCCTTACAACTTCTTTGAGCTGACCTGAAAATTCCAGGTCTAGCTCCTCCCCTGGTGGGTGATCTGTAGTAGACACCCATTATCAAGTTCCTTTCCCCACGACTGCCTTGTATTCTAACCAAGAGCACCTCAGTTTGCCCCTTTTCTGAACCCAACCTGATCATTGAGGACATGTACTGCTCTTTAACATAGAGCCATTGTCTGCCTGGCTTCCCCATGGGTCCCCTCCTCCTCCCACTCCCTGCTCAAGCAGGGATTCCCCCCACACCCCACATAGACCGTAGCCATCATGTGGTATGCTAGTTAATGCTGAGAGGTGTCTTTGTTAGACAAACAGAACAGTGTTTGCTTAGGGCTTTTTGGAGCTAAAAGAAGAGCTTGCAGTAAGGAAAGAGGCTTTCCTTTTCTTGATGAGCTTATAAACACTGTGTCACTCCCTGTGTAACTCCCTGCTGTGTAAGCAAATGCTGTGTAACTCTCTGACGGCTCCTTCATTGCTCAAAAGCAGCAAGGTGGTAGGGAGGAACCCCTCCCTAATCTGAGTCTCCTGCCGGGGCCTGGCCACACCCACCCTTGGTTCAGAACTATGGAAAGGAAGGGAGGGCTGCTCTATCACCCCCTGTCTTCTAGCCTGAGCCACTGCAACCATGTGCCTTCATTTCTTCAGTCCAGAGGGGATATATGAACAGTTACAAACCAGTTCCTCCTAGCCAGGTTAGACTAACCTGCAAAGATTGAATCAATTCAGGCTCAGGCTTTTTGAATGTCTGTCCCTAGCCATGCTGTTTGGGGGGTGGGAGGCAGTTGAAAGTTGCTAGACGCATGTAACATTACCTGGAGAGGTACCAGAGATACCTCATATCTTTAAAAATATTTTTTTTCTATCTAGACTGGGTAAACCTGTCAGGGTAAGGAGCTCTTTATATTCCATACTAACCAGAGATGACAGGAGAGCATAACATATTATCTACCCCATTTTTCTGGTATTTGTCTACCCCTCTTCTTTCCTTCTTCAGGTTGCTCCTGTGTGGGGTTACTTCAGTCTTCTATGTATTCTATGCTCCATGAAATGTAATTATCATGGGATTAACTTGTAAGAGTGAATTTAACATGAGGTAGTCCTAGCTCCATTGTTTGTGTGGATAAAAGGATGCTTTCAAAATACAAATAGTGAAAAGATAATTTTAAAGGGAGGGGGAAAAACTTTTTTTGGTTATGTAAATGTAATCCATGGACATTTATTAACAGGCAGAACCATAAGATTGCATCAGCTGTATTTTGTTCTGCCATGTCAAGTATGTGTTGCATGATGCATGGCACAGGTAGGCACAGGGCCTTCAAGATCAGTATCTTCCAAGATAGAATTTAAACAGCTGAGTTTTGAGAAACCATGGATTTCAAATAATAAGTGTTCCTTCTTTCTGTAACTTGATCCTGCTGTTACCAGTGCATGGAACTGGTGTCCCATATCAACATTTTTGGGGTAATAAACCAATAAAATTAAAGTGATGTTATCACTAATTCCCTGCTACTTCTGGATAACATTGGCAGTGAAGAAGATGATTTTGAAACATCTCTTATGTCTGACTTTCTGAAAAACACAACAAAAGGATATAAGAACTGAATTATAGGGAACGTACAGAAATAATGCATCTATCACAGACCTCAGAGTGAGCTGTCCTCAAAAAAACAAAACAGAACAAAACAAAACAAAACAAAACAAAAGCACTTTTAAAACCAACTGAATACAAAATTGTGGACCAAGAAATCATTCACAAACTGGATTGTGTTACTCATGTCCAAGCAGAAATTATGGAACCTTATCCCATTACCTGGAGTAGCTGGTAAGTCCAGCATCCCTCAAAGGATTAACTGCCTTGTTCATATAAACTGATTTAATCAACCCACATTTTACCTTTCTTATCAGTGTCCCATACCACTGTCCCTTTCTTTTTTATAAATAAACATGGCCTTCTCATTAGTAACTTAAAAGATACAGTTTAGATCAGTGGCACACAAACTTTTGGCCCTGCAGGCCAGATCCCATATGGGGTATATGCGTGTTGTCAGGTTCTGTGTGATGAATCTGGCTGCAAGGCCAGCCCAGCATGTTAGAATGCAGCTGTGTGCCAGCCTGACCCCACATGCCCAGATACACTTATAATCTTGGTCAATCCAGCACTGTGGACCCAGATATGGTCCTAGGTGCAGCTGCATACCCACCTGGCTTGGCCTGTACCCAGATCTGGCCTTGTGCATGCACTAGCCAGGCCCCATACGTAGATACGATCCAGTGTGAAGGGATACTTTATCTAGGATGCAGGGCTCCCCAGAGGTCTGGAAATCTGGCAGCAGAGGAGTGGTAATTCCAACTGCCACTGCTCCCCAACCACCAATTTTTCCAATCCATGGGGATCCCAATGAGCTGAAAGACAAGGTCTTTGAAGGCTGCATCTGTCCCTCAGGCCAGGGGTTGATCATCTTCGGTCTGAATAAAAATACTGTAAGGAGCATACATAACCAGATGTGTCATCATTCTCAAGGAGTAGTCATTAATATCTCAATGTCAAATTGGAAGGAAGTCCTGCCCAGGG
>NW_017729025.1:46294961-46300160 GCF_001723915.1 Gavialis gangeticus | reverse complement strand
AATGGGCTGAAAGACAAGGTCTTTGAAGGCTGCATCTGTCCCTCAGGCCAGGGGTTGATCATCTTCGGTCTGAATAAAAATACTGTAAGGAGCATACATAACCAGATGTGTCATCATTCTCAAGGAGTAGTCATTAATATCTCAATGTCAAATTGGAAGGAAGTCCTGCCCAGGGTTCTGTCCTGGGTCTGGTGTTGTTTAATATCCAAATTAGTAATTTGGAAGATGCAACTGAGCGCACAGTTAATGAAAATTTACAGATGACACCAAGTTGGATGGAGTTGCAGACAATCTGGAAGATAAGATCTAGAGTGTCCTTGAGAAACGAGAGAAATAGTCTGAAATTGATCAAACGGGATTTAGTAAGGACAAGTGCAAAACCTGTTCTTAAAAGTGTTATATCATAGGGCGCTTAAAATCTTGCTACTTGAAGTCTTCCTATAATCATTATTTATGCATCATATTTTAGCAGTACTTATTAGCCCTAAGTATGAAGCAAGCCATCAGTATGTTGGGCACTGTAAAAATAATGAACGAAATATGATTCCCTCCCACAAAAAAGTTTAAAATTTAAACCTGGAACAAAAGATACTGTCAGGTTTCAGACGGGCCTTGTTTATCCTTAGCATGTGTACTGGGATTACCTGAATGTGAACTATTAATTAAAGGCTAAAGAGTAGTAACAATTTCCATCATGGCAAGGTTTAGTACTAAGAATTTCTTAGTACAAGTAGAGACTCCTAAGCATCCCATCTGAGTGAAGATTCCATTTGACAACATACAGGATGTAGCATGTTAATGGAACCTACATCTAGAGATTAAAACAAGTTTTCTGGAGATGTAGTTGTGTATGTCTGAGATGCCCGAAGTAATTAGCTCCCAAATAACATCATGTGTTCAACTCTGGCAGACAAATTTTAATATTATTTCAATTATTCTTTTCAAGGGTAATATCTCAAAGCTTAACACTTGCCACTGGATTTGGTTCAACTGGCGCCCAGCCAGCTAGAATCTAGTTTTCTAATCAGGTGTGATATAATGCATGAGAAGGAGTTACGTGATTCACAATTAGATAAAACCTACAAACTTATCACTGGTCAGAATATTAATTTGGTGGAATATGTTGAAATATATTATCTTTGACTATATGAACAGAAAGAAGTAGTTAGCCGTGTTAGTCTGAAGACAGGGAGAAGGCAAGGTATATTTGTACCTTATAGACTAATTGGGCATTTCTACATGAGATGTTATGTCACTGTAGTGACGAGCTACATCATTGTAGCTCATAACATCTAAAAATAACCATGCGCTAAAACAAGTACTAAAAGACTGCACAGTACAAATGTGCAGTCAGGGACATGTGTAGACACACCCACTAAATGTGAACAACAAAGCAGCCGCAATTACCTAGTTAATAAAATGCATGTGTGCCACGTAAACGGATTGTATCAAACAGTACTATGTGTTTCAGTACTATGTATCTGTCTGTCTATCTACTAGCAGATACAGAACTATGTTTCTTTCTTTTTATCTATCAGCATTTCTTATAGAACTCATCACTGAAATAGCTAAGCATTAAGCATATTTTCACTGGCTGGGAAAAGTTGTCAGCATTTTTGTTGCATTTAATGCTGTGAGGATATGCAAAGATTCAGCTCACTTCAACCAACCAAAACCATAGCACACAGACCAAAGGATACATGTATTGGAGGAGGTCTATTATATGTAATAATTGTCATGATATTATTTTGATCAGAATTAATTTTTGAATTTTTTTCTTTATATTAAGAAATACACTGTACCAGGAGATGTTCTGTCTGGTTGGCACAGAATATTTTTAATATAATTTTTGAAGCACCACACAGAGCCAACAACACCGGTATATTTATAAATTTGAATGAATTAATAGATAAAGCTTGTTGTATTGTGCTTGTGGTACTTTGCTGAATATTCTGGTTTTATCCACAAGAGGATTATCAGTCTAGGCAAATATTCAGGAGCAAATTTATAACAATTCTGCCACTCATTTCAATAGAAAAGAGATTTGAATTCATTATACAGCAGCAGTTATGAGAGTTCAAAATGTGTCAACATTTTGTTTGCTTTCCAGAACACAAAACCCAAGTTCATTTCTAAGTTGTAGGGGAAGGGTCTTCTAGGAGTGTGTTTAATCCATCCTTTACTAATGCAGGAAATTCAGTCTTACTATCAATTGATAAACCTTCCAAAGCATGATTCTCAATGGCTACATCTACCCAAGACACTGACTGTGTAACTGTTACTGTGCAGTCATGTAGGGCTCGCATACACAAGTACTAAATGACTGTGCAGTAACTGGAATCACTGCACAGCAGCATTCCTGAATGGCTCTTTAGTGATGTTGATTGTGCAGTAGCTCATTACTACTGCACAGTAGCATCGCATCATGCTTTGTGCCATGTGACGCTACTACGCAGTAGTAATGAGCTACTGTGGAGTCAGCATCTTTTGGAGATACAACCAGTGATATCAAGGAGATCCTATCTAAATCAGCTCTTACACGGTTATTTTTAATATTTATTCAATAAAAGGGCTAGTTGGATGCAATAGTGAAAAGAAATATACAATTTCCTTTTTCTGCATAACTTACCCTTTCCACAGTACTATGCTTTACCAATTTTACCAAACAGTGGTTTTCCCATTCTGGAAACTTAGACAGCTGTTATTACATCCTATTAATTATTATTTCTGTTTAAAGGTGTAAAGCTTATATCTAAACTTTTCCTTCACAGCCACAAAACTTGGCTGCAAAACCTGGTTCAGTATAGAAATGATGGAAGGGCAGCACTGGCCGATTCATCAATCCTCTGTCCTCATCACTGCTTGTTACAGAATTCATAAAGCTGGAGGAGTCTGAAGAACATAAAAATGAAGTAATGTGCAGCTGCCCTACAGCCCAGTTTAAAAAATTGCTCCCACACCTACACCAGATAGCTGCCAACTGATTTGGTACAGGGTTAATTGCTCTGTCTTACTATAAAGTTCATGCTTTCTTACATCTGCAGTTTCCTAGAACCTAAAGTTTCAGTGTATAGGCAGCACAGTTACAACAACCCACCTGTTGCAGTTGAACAGAGATACAACCTATTAGACTTTTAAAGCATCAGAAAATCCCACTCACACAAACAGATACACAGTTGCAGTGCATGAAAGGGCAAAAATTGTGGCATGTACATGAGCCCTATATGATACATATATACAGATGTATACACACAGACTTATATACATATATATATATACATACATACATACATATCTATATACACACACATATACATATGTGTCCCAGGGGCAGGAGCGCCCATCTCCTGTGACACCAACCAGGGGCCTGGCTTAATTTGTATGAAAACCTAGTGTGTGTAAACATGGATGCAATGCTCCCAGGTTTAATTCCTTTAAAAACCTAATACGTGTAAACATAGATGCAACACTCCAAAATAAACAAGTTTAAATTTCATAAGCCTTTATAATTTAATGAGGATTAAAATCAGCAGTGTGTACAGATGCCCATAGACATCTATGTGTGCATATGTATATGTAGATGTGCATGTATGTATGTGCACATATATGTGTACATATGTATATAAATAGAGATGGCACATAGCTGGGCTACATCTGTTCAGCATGTACAGAGCACGGGTCACACAGCACCACATCACTGGCAGCCACTGGCACCACAGGGGGGCAGGTGCAGGGGTGGGCATGTGGCGGCCCCCACTTGAGCCCCTCCACAAGGTGCCCAGCAGGACTTAACCCAGTCCTGCATGATGCAGCCCACTAGCATGGCTTTGCACCAAACCAGGATGCACCACTCCTATGTGAAGGTGCGCTGGCTGCATGACCCAGGCCAGGTCATGCTGGTGGGGTGCATTTTCCATGAGGTTCAGGTGGCTGTGCATGGCCACGGAACTGTGCCTACAACCGCCCATGGTGCATCACTGTCTGAGCCTCTTGGAAAATGTGCCCCACTGGCCAGATCCAGCCTAACCCAGCCCGGGCCACACAGCTAGCACTCCTTTGCATAGAAGCTGCATGCCCGAGCTATGCTGCCTGGTCTTGTGAAAAAGCTTTCTACTGAGCAATGCCAGGCCAGGTCCCACCGCATACCTCCTCCCTACACAGACCGTGGATCCAAGAGTGCTGCCACTGGAGGAAGGACCTGGCCTGACACGACACTCAGTCCTTTTGAGTAGCACAGGACCCTGGGTGACAGTGCAAGTGACACAGGGCTGCCTGAAGGTGCACAACCCTGTGTCGCACTGTGCTGCACTGAGCCAGACCTGCAATGAGCGGCACAAGCAGTGCCTGCTTGGAGGCTGTGCTGCACCACTGGGGACTCTGGTCACAGTGGGCCCTGAACACTCAAGAGATGCTGCTGCTGTTGTGGGGGTGAGTTGGCCTAGTGGGGAAGGGTTGGGACCCTATGGCAGGGCAGGGGGACTCAGGCTGTGTTGGGGAAAGCTGTGGGCTCTGCGGTGAGGTAGTCCATATGCTGTGCAGGGTGGGGGCTGCACCCTGTGGGGAGGAAAGGGACCCACCCCTCCTGAGCAGCCCCCACACAGCTACCCAACACTCACAGTCCCCCTACAATAAACACACATCCCCAAGTCACCCCCAAAAACCCCTCACCCACATAGCCAGCCACAAACCCCAAACCCATGCACAAGCCTCATACTTCCCCAAACTTCGCCCCCCCAAACTCTACACCCACCCACAACCTGTGCCTCCAAATTGCTTTACAGTTGTATATATATTAATAAAACATTGCCCTCTCTATATATAGTGGTGTTTCATTTTAATAGTGGAAGACCACTATTTTGAGTATTTTAATGAGAGAATTTGGGCTTCCCAGATGGCAGAATGGGGGCACCCCATCTGGGTCTGGCAGGGGTGCAGGCTTGGGGCTGCAGGTCCAAGGGGGAAAATGTTGTCACAGGTGACAGCAGGTCACAGCCAGGCAGCAGCCCTCACTGCCAGACTGCTGCAGTGGGTAGAGGGGGCGGGGACAGCTCCAGTTTAAAGTTGCTTCAGCAGTCCAAATGGCACAAAGGGTAGTATCCCCAGATACCAAGTGGCTAGGCCTCAGAAGCTCCTGTCTATTTTTATCTTGCAGATATCGTGGGCCTCAAGGCCCACCTACTTAACTAGCAACACCCACTA
>NW_017729025.1:46289548-46289961 GCF_001723915.1 Gavialis gangeticus | reverse complement strand
CGGGGACAGCTCCAGTTTAAAGTTGCTTCAGCAGTCCAAATGGCACAAAGGGTAGTATCCCCAGATACCAAGTGGCTAGGCCTCAGAAGCTCCTGTCTATTTTTATCTTGCAGATATCGTGGGCCTCAAGGCCCACCTACTTAACTAGCAACACCCACTATGTGAGGCCAAAATTTGAAAGATAAAATGGATTTTTTTTTTGGTGGGATAGCTAAGGAAGGGTAGGAGTGACATGAGGGGTCAAAGGTGCAAAGTGTGAAAAGAAGTTATCTGGAGGGGGACACTGAGCAGACCCCCTGGGCTGCACACACCAATCCTCAAAGGCATCCAAGGAGCCAGAGGATGCTGCCCACTGGTGTTCTGCCTGTCAACGTAATGCCTCTACACTAATGCCTGTAGCATGGGGAACAAGC
>NW_017729025.1:46281162-46289537 GCF_001723915.1 Gavialis gangeticus | reverse complement strand
GGGGGTCGGACTAGATGATCTGCTCAGGTCCCTTCCGACTCTAAAAACTATGAAACTATGAAACATGCATGGACAAGTAAGATAAAAGTGGACCCAGAATCTCTTGTCAAGAATTCCTTGTCTTTCCCTGCCATCCTGAACCATCACACTATAACATTAGTAAGCTACCATAAATTTACAGAACCAAGTTCCTAAATATTCAAATATAATATTCCTATTTGGGGGCTGGACTTGATGGCCCAACAGTTCCCTTCCAATCCTATGTTCCCATGATTCAGATTCCCATGTTTGAAAACAATGCTGGCATACTGCTTTTTTGAACATATTCCTAGAACCACTTATAACAACAACCTGCTACATAGCTCAGCCACTAACAGGAGTGCTAAGCTAATGGCATGTGTGAGATCATTTTAGAGTCTTGGGCTGGGGAACAATTTCTGCTCTTTAATTTGAGTAGTTTTTCTTCTGTGCCACCCACCCTGATCCATGGCAGGAAGAAAGGGAAATAGGGTGGAAGTAAGGAAGGATAATCTATACTGTGGAGAAACACTGGAAGAATTTGTTCAAATAAGATTAATTAGACATATGAACTAGCACACACTTTGAAAAGCATATCTACTGGAAGCAGGCAGCTTAAAATCAGATGCGGTGGAAACTAAAATGACAAGTTTTGAGGTCCTTGTGTCTGTCTAGTTTTTCTTTTAAAAGAGGCTTATCTCAGCTGCAGGATTCTTTGCTTTCATCTGACACCACAAATGAATTTGGGACATTTAAAATCAAGCCATAATTGGTAACAGATTTGCTGCCCAAAGTGCTTCTTCATTTTGTTTGTTTGTTTTGGGGGGGAGGTTTACTGACGAAATAAAATTTGTCTTCATTCCAGTCTGGGGAAAGATTTAGGAAGACTTTTATTTTGATTCTGATAAGTACAAGCAATGCACGTTGTGACAGGAGTGGGACAAAGAGTGCAGAGAAGACTGACAACAGGAGTGAAGCTGAAGCATCTTCATGTGTTTTCTGTTTAGTGTGAGGAAATGTGGCCAAAAAGGGAGAACATAGTGGAATAACTTTGTAACTATTATGAAGCTAATGCTAACACCTATGAGAACTTATAAATGTGCCTGCTCTGATATGTTCTAATTGGAGTAGACTCAATTAATTGATTAATTGGTGTGCCATGTATTCAGTGTCCCCGTGCTTCAAAAATGGTGACAGGAAACAAGCTTTACTTGAAGCATCCCCGCTGCCGTTTGAAATATGGGATGCTAAATACACAAGGTGCTGCAGGTGCTTTAATTAGAGTGACTTCTGAGACCCACTCTAATTAAAGCCCCACTCCCACCTCAGAGCATGTGTATAGGTGCCCTGTTTCTTTCTTTAGTTGTGTCCTTTCCCTAGTACATATTACATCCTTTTTGCTTGCCAGAAACAGAAGCTTTTAGCTTATTACCATTCAGTGGACAGAGCATCTCTTAGTTATACCTTGCTAGAGTTATACATTACCTCCATTTGCATTTGAGTTGGTTTGTAATAGTTACACCCTAGTATACAAAGTGCAAGGGCTTTCACTAGACCTAAGGAAAGTCACCACCAATCGTAATACCCTCACCTAGCAACCCTTTCAGCCTTTTTTTTTGAGAATAATGGTGTGTTTTAGGCTGAGTAAGATCACTGTAATAGGTTTGCTTTGCTCTCTTATGACTGGTATATGAAGCTGGTTGATTACCTAGGGAATATATACAGTGACTTGTAAGAATGCTTATTAAGGAGGTAGGAGCGTAGATTTAAAAGAAGCAGGAAGATAATTTTTTAGTTTCCCAGGCTTCATAATGCAGTACCTTTGGGCTCCCATTAAATGGAGCCCCAGGTGACCCAAACAGAGGGTTGTATTTAAAGAGGGAGAAGAAAGGTGCATATTGTGATGAAGTGCTTTTAACATTTCACAGTTTAACATAATTGGATTCTAATAGAAGCTTTCTGTCAAGAAATCTTTTCAGTCAAGAGTCGTATTAAAGAATGTGGTTTCACTTGCATCTCTATTCTGTTTCATTCTAAATGATATCCCAGGGGATAATTAAATGATACATTGGTAATCTGTGAATCCAACGAGGGGATCATGGCAACTGCACTTACATATTTTTTACATATACGATTCAGCTAAAAACATGTTTTCTTTAGTAAGCAGTTATTTGTCACAAAATATCTGAAAGGATTTATTTTTACTTTATTTGAAAAATAAAGAGTAAGTAATTTATAGATGACAATTCTATCCTGATTCATGTGAATTAAATTACAGCATACCTATTATCTTTACTACATCTAGAACCATTGAATATGGGAACAAAATTCACACCCTCCTCTTCCAAAATCACAGATTCCTACCACTTGAGTTAAAAGTAAATCTCCCAGTACCTGTTAATCATAGACCCTGCATTAGACAGAGTTGAGTAATTGTAGTGCGATCTAGGCAGATGACATTCACATTAGACAGCATATTACAGTACCAGGAAGCATGAATTTTGTTTTATCACAAAATCAGGGGACATAGCACTCTTCTTTTTGCTTTTATTATAAGGCCAAACCATGACTCCTGGTGAGGGATGACTTAAGAATGACTTAAGATGTTCTGAATTAACCTGTTCACTAGTCTGGAAAGACTGATATTTAGGAAATTCCCATAATTTTTTTAATTTAATTTTGTTCAGTATTTAGATCTCCCTTAATATTTGTATGTCCCTACCTATGTCTACTATGGTCTAGTGGGCTTGTGTGTTCCTTAAGTATTTTTTGTAAAACTGTATTTTCAAAACTTGAAAAAAATAAATTTTCACATTTCATGCAGAAGTCCAGTTGTAAAATTCACAATAGGCAAAACTAAATAGAACACCTACAATAAACATTTTTGATGTCCTACACTCCTTGTGCATCAATTCTATAAAATGAATTTGTTCTTAAAAATCATTTGACCAGCCAGAACTTACCTAGGTTTGCTTATCTAGAGCTTGAGACACTATTTTAGCAATTTTGAAAGGGATTGGCAGTAGAAGTTGACCAAACAAATGTATATTCAATTTCCCAATTTGGCCTAGCCATTCTCCTAAAACTGAGGTTGTCAGTGCTACCTTAAAATCCCAGTGTTCTCAAGCCTCCCTCATTTTTGCCTCATTCCTCTCATGTGCCATATGTTCTTGAGCACTAGCTTGGTGTTCCTTTGGTCTTCTCTCCAGCCCCAAACATGGTCCTGTAGGTTATTTGATGCCATAGGAATAGTTACTGAAACAGAGCACCTCAGATATTCCACGTAAAGCTACTCACCCCAAAACCTCTGGCTGCAAACTAGTGGGTTCTAAATAAGAAAAAAACTAGAAAAGGCATTATAGAGAAACTATTTTGATGGCCAGGTATATTAACTAGGAAAAGAAAGTCTGAATAAAGAAGACTTGTAATAATTGCCAATGAGCAATGTAGAAATTAGGTTCAGCCCAAGAAAGGAGGGACAGAGCTTAAGGAAAATCAAATAAACTACCTTGTGAAACTCAGCACCCAGAAAAAGAATCAATACCAAGGCAGATCTTAACAGAGCTTCAAAAAGGCAGATCTTAACAGAGCTTCAAAAAAGAAGAATGTTATTTGTGTCAGTTCCGTTTTTATAACTCAAAAGAGAAGTACATCTAACTTAGTTTTTAAGATATCACAATCAAGCAGTCATATCTAATACTTAGCATCACAGTTACAAATCTGATTCCAGAATCAGGAGAAGGTGATAGCCAGGGTCAAGCCACAGTCCAGATTCTGAAGACCTGGTCAGAAAGCCACATAACACACCATGACAAGGAGCAAAGCAGGAACTGGACACAAACATCAGGGATCCAGGAAGAGGAAGCCAGAACTAAGAACAGAGCAATCTACATACTCACTAAGGAATTTGTGGAGGCAATCTGACATCATCCGATCTACTGTTTTGAAAACTCTGTTTGGGGTGGAGTTGGCTTCCTGCCAACAAAGCATCCAATGATGCTTGTCTGCCAGATGGATGACTCATGTCCTATTTGGAATGCTGACTCATCACATAATGGAGCATGAGAATAGATGAACTTAGGTATACATATAAGTTGTTTGCCATTTTAAAATAACTTTACTCCTAACTCTCCTGTTTTTTATTAGAATACTGTGGGTGCATCTTCACGTGACGTGTTTCTGCACATTAGATTAATTTAATTCCCAGTGAAGCATCACCATCTACACATGCACATCAATTAACATGCATTAAATTAATCTAATGCATTGGTTGCCAGTACCAATACATACAGGTACTAGGAAAATGGCTCATTAACTAATGTGCTGAAGCATAAACATAGACCCTAACTGGGAGCAATTTTCTTCTGGTCAGCCCAGGCAGCAAGGGGGCCACAATTGTAGCTTTGCTAAGCCCTGAACTCCAGGGAACATGGGAAGTGGTCCTGGCTCCAAGGCAGCTCCCTCCCAGCCTCACAGTGATTAGGACTAGCCCTGATCTCCACACGTCTGGGTGGGAGTTTCCCTGGAGCCAGAACAGCTCACCCTGCTCCCTGGAGCCCAGGCCTGACTCCCATGTCCACTGCCAGCCTGGGGCTGGCACCCAGGGGAATTTAAATCTCCCCTGGGTGCCATCAAATTTGCTCCCAACGGGCACACATTCAGATATGTGCCAGTGTGCAATTTAATGCATCTGAATTTAGGTGTATTCATTGCACATGTACAAGTTGCTTTTATATCCTGGCGTACAATACACCCCCAAATATAACTCACACCTTGCTTTTGGAAGGCATAATGTAGAAAAAAATATTTTATAAGCAACATAGCTGTGGGTACGTCTACATGAGACTCAGGGCGGGTGGCACAGAAGACAATCTGCTCAAATGCATAGTAGACTAGTTCTACTGCACCTTAGCATGTCATGGCTAAAGCTTCGCTAATGCACTAATGAGCAGTAGATTTAGTTTACTGTGCATTAGCGTCACATAAAAAACATGTGCCAGCACTACTGTACAGTAGCACTGGTTGCTGCACATTGAATTAGTACCTGTTATTGTAGATAGTAAGCTGAATGTGCAGTCACCATGGTGCACTAATGAATATGTAGATGTGCCTTATATGACATAAAGTAGGTCCTCCTAAGAATATAACATGCTCAAAAAGTGTGCTACCAGGAAGTTCCTGTTGCCAGCTGCCTCACCCAGACTGTCTCCTGGCACCTCTCCTGCACACTCTTTGTTTCTATGTTACACAAGGTTAGGCTTCAAACCCTTGAAAGAGCAGTATCAGGACTGGTAGTTCTTTAGTGTAAGTAGTTTTTTAAATAAGTTACTGTAAACAAAGTGGTGCTTCCACATCTTGAGCTTCATCTAGATACTATCAGCAGGTTTCTTGCTGCTGGAGGCACAAGCACAATGTTCAGCCAATAGCTATGGCTATGAAAGCATTAATACAGGACTGCCATCTTAGGAGTCAACTTTGCAGCTGCATGGCGTGGTAGAGTGTTTCCAGGATTACTCCTTTAACGGGAAAGGAAGCGGCTTCCCTGTTTAAAACATGCACCCCAATTTTGGAGGACTGATTTTTTAGGGGGGGAAGCATGTTGTATGTGGGAAGATATGGTATTATGTTCTTAGCAGGCTTGCTCAGAAATTCTTGAAAATTGACAACAAACAAAAAATGATGAGTGTAATGTTCCAGCTGGAGCTGCTGTATTTGTGGGAAGCTGTCTGTACCCCAGACATAGCCCTAAGAGCAGAAGAAGGGCAATCAGGGAAGATTTTTACTACCAAGACTTCTAAGGTGGTTGTAGACTAGAGGCGGGCGATTATTTTGGGTGGAGAGCCGCTTACTGAGTTTTGGCAAGCCATCAAGGGCCTCATGACAGGCAGCCAGGGGCAGATAACTATTAATTTTCTAAATTTTTTAGGGGCTCTGCACACTGGATAGAATGGCCTGGCGGGCCACACCTGGCCCACGGGCCGCATTTTACCCACCCCTGTTTTAGACTGTTGTAATCCTTACCCTTGCATAGATGCTAAGTCTTGACTCTAGTTTCCTGATCCTACTGTGATCTGTGACTCCTGGGTTTTGGCTTTTTGTGCCTAGCCTGACTGGTAGCTTTCTGGCTCTTGTTCCCTGACCTTGGTTTGTTCTTGACCAAAAAACTGGCTCTCTGATTTTGGCCTGTTTGAGGCAAGTTTTTTATCCAGACCCTTGCTTGACCACTGTCTCTAGACCCTGTCCTGACTCCTGGCTAAGAAGTTAGAATCCTGTGGAGCTAATTAGTCTACTCAGCAGTAAACATCTCAGGTAGCTGCACCCTTAGAGAGACAAAAATGGGGAGAAAGGTGGAAAGAGGTCCATAAGTGAGAACATTGCTATTACCCCATGGACTCAGTCCAACCTTTACGTTGACTTGGTAGGTCTGATAACTTGTTTGGTAGTTAAGTATCACATTTAGATTTGAAGAGAAAACTGAGGAATAGTAACTGCTTGAGAGAGCCTGTGACAGAGCCAGTGATATGACCAAGCTCTAACCACTACACCATATTTAACAAACCAAAAGGTTAGATAATTAACCACTTAGCAGAGCTGCTGCTGATTACCCCTTGAGGCCTTCCCAAATACCCCCAGGGGTACACGTACCCCCGGTTGAAACCCCTGTAGTACAGGATTAAGAATATCATACCAACAATAGTTCACTTTTGGAGGAGGCTAATGCTGGCTAAGAATCTAGAATTAGCATTCATAGGTTTTTGTTTTAAATGCCAAGAAATTTTCATCTGAGAGAAATGGGTTGAAGAGACCTTGATTCAGTGCCCTTTTCTGAAAAATGGATATACTGGTACCTCATTAGTAAAAGGAAAGGTAGACAGCTCATAATCTTCCAACATTTTAAAGGTATCTCTTTGGAAGTAATTAATGATTATTACATAGTAATAATCTGTCCCAAGGCCCACATATTCTTCATTCAGCAAGTCATAAAAAAATGTGCTTTTATAATGAGCTAAAATCTACTTCATCTAACAGAAGGCAAAAAATATTTATACTTAGCTATCCTAGTCTATATATAAATGGAGAGAAAGCACATTTGCCTTAATAGTACAGAGTTTATTCATCACAAGAACAGCTGGTTATTCTCTGATCACTGCAATCTCTGCTCCATTTATATGAAATCTATGTTTTGTCTATGGTATTTGGATCTAATTAATTCAATTTATTTAGAATGGTTAATTGATTAATCAATTATTTGCTTACTGCAGTCTCTCTCTGGGTATTACTTTTTCATAAATATCTCAATGGAATAATCAGAGCATACTAGCAATAATCCATCACTTCAAATTCCAAATGTGTTCATTAGTGATTAAAATGAATTGCATCTTTCAGAATATTTTTACCTTATTTTGATGTGCTTTTAGTTCCCCCAGACTTGTTTCCAGATATGATTATGCATATAAATTATAATTGCAGAGTGTCTTAGGGAAAAAAAATCGAGTTTGACAGAAAATGGAGTTGTAACAACAATAGCTAGCATATGCTAATTGTTTCCAGATACAAATGGAAGACTCTAAAATATTGAAGGAAATAGTGGGTTTAATTCAATAGGTGGTGCTCTTTTCTCAATACCTTAACCAACTGTTGGGTGTACCATGCTGACAGAAGTACACCCAACACCTGTATTGCAATTGTTCTCACCAAGTCCCTAAATTTATGAAATTCTCAGCAGCTTATTTTGCGATAATGGAAGTTTTTTTGTTCACATTATAGTTTAGTCATCCACTATTTGGGGATGTTACTACATTTTTAATGTAATTATTAGGACTGTGCAAAGGTTTGACTTAATATTCGATTTGACAAATATTCGACATATTCAACCTTGAAAAGTGAAAGCCGAGTTGAATAACAGCTGGTTGAATAGCTGTCAAATCGAATACCGGAAGTTGAATATTAACAGCGCGAGTTGAATATATGACAAGGGTCAAATATTCGACTTACCTATACTGGATTCCCTATGGGGGTTAAAAAAGGAAAGTAAGGGGAGGGAGGGGGAGAGGGGGAAGGAGTGCTTTCATGACTGACGTGTGGCTGGCCAGTGACCTGTTAGCATTCTCTTCCAATTCTCTTCCATTCCCTTCCAATCCCAGTGCTCTGGGGGAGGGCCAGAGAAAATGTATAAAAGGCAGCAGTTTTTCAGCTCCCCTGCTTTCTGCCTCAGGGTCAGTTTCTGAGCTGCTGGTGTTCTCCAGCACCTCTGCGTCAGACCACGATGGCTGGAAGCCCTGATCTTCAACAGATTCCCTGCTTGCAACGCTAGCAACAGGGATTTCTGAGAACTTGGTGCTTTTATTTTATAACTA
>NW_017729025.1:46279197-46281065 GCF_001723915.1 Gavialis gangeticus | reverse complement strand
CCAGAAGAAGAGCTGGCGCTGGATCTGGATCTCAGTGCCCTGGCAAGGGAAGTTCTGGGGAAGGAGGGGGAATCAGTCAAGTTTGTGCTCAACATCCCTCAGGTTTTTTCCTTTCAAGCCATAAAGTCTTTCCCAGAAGGCACTTCAGAAGGTGCCTCTGTACAGGTGAAGGCAAGTGGCTCAGCTGAGTCCGCTCATTCTCTTGCTGTCCCTCTCACTGCTGAAGAGGGGGAGAGTTCAGCAGCATCCACAGATGCACCCGCATGCCAGAGGGAAAGGCCTGGGATCATTATGAGCTGGCAGATGATCCCGTGTTTGCTATCTGCATGCACTGCCGAGCCAAAATTAGCCGAGGCAAGGGAACAAAGCACATGACCACCTTGGGGATGCTGAATCATCTCCGCAGGTACCACCCCTTTGCCACAGAAATGGCCTCCGCTTGCTCCACAGCCCCCATTCCCCCCACAGCAGAGGCAGGGCACCCTGGACCATTGGGACCAAAAGGGACCAGTTGCAAATACAAGCAAGGTCACCCAGACCATTGGGGAGATGCTTGCTCTGGATGGCCAGCCCTTCAATCTTTGTTGAGCGGCCAGGGTTCAGGTGGCTCCTGGCACTGCTAGCTCCATCCTACCAGGTGCCCGCACGCACCACCTTCAGCAGGATGGTGGTGCCCTCCCAATATGAAGCATGCAGGGAGCACTTGAGGGAGCAGCTGCACAAGGCAGGTCCGCAGGTGACTGTATACTTCACCTTGGACATCTGGAGCAGCCGGGGTGGAGACCATGTGTACCTCTCCTTCACAGCACACTGGTGTGGCCAGTCAGGCTGTCGGTGGGCTCTCCTTCACGCCAAGGTGATGGATGAGTCCCACACAGCAACAGAGATAAGGGGGGCCATGAACTGCGTGGTGCAGGGGAGGCTGGGCGTTGGGCTGGCTGAACTCACCCGCGGCCTCATGGTCACCGACAAAGGAGCCAATATGGACAAAGCAGTCCATGATGCCATCTTTTCTGGTATTCGCTGTGTGGCACACAATTTACATCTGATTGTGAGGGATGCCTTGGAGGGGGACAGGGCTGCCACTGATGGCGCCAGCAACACCAGCAGGCTCATTTCCAGATGCAGGAAGGTGGGAGGCTACTTCCACCGGAGCATCAAGGGGGGCAAAATGCTGTGGGACAAACAAGCAGAGCTAAATGTCCCGCAGCAGAGAATCATCCAGGATGTGGAGACCTGGTGGCACTCTACATACCTGATGCTCAAGAGGCTGGTGGAACAACAGAAGGCCATCCATGAGCTTGCCTTGCTTGGGGAGATTGGGATCAGCGGCCCCCTTAACAGAGCTGAGTGGGATGCCATCTCCCAGGTCTTGCTGGTCCTCAGGCCCTTCCTTGAGGTCACTGAGACCCTCAGTGCTGCTGATGCCTTCCTCAGCCAGGTGGTCCCCATAGTGAAGGAGCTCCGCAGCCAAATGGAGAGCTTCCTGGGGGCCAATGTTCCTGGCTGGGACAGGCCACTTTCACCAGATGTGCAGGCACTGGTGAGGAGGCTGAAGGAGGGCCTTAGGAAAAGGCTTGAACCCTTGGGGTCCAACACAGTACATATGCTGGCCGCCATCTGTGACTCAAGGGTGAAGGGCACCATATGTGGCAGCGAGACACTGAGTTGCTGGAGGGAGATACTTATTAAGAAAGTGATGGAGGCAGAATGGCAGAGGCGGGGGAAAGTGGAACAGGGGGATCCATTGCCTGAACCCAGCCCGCCACCCACAAGCCAGTCTTCCCCTCCACCACAGGCACTGCCAATTTGGGCCAAGGCCAAGGCAAACATTACGGGGTCCAGACCCACCAGACCCCAGGATCAGG
>NW_017729025.1:46255929-46274197 GCF_001723915.1 Gavialis gangeticus | reverse complement strand
CACCCTACCACACCTGCTTTGATTCTGGTTTGGTGGACAAGCTGGTGTTCCTCAAGGTGAACCTCCCGCTGCTGGGGGTCCCCAAGCGCCAGGTGCAGACAGGGCGAACACTGCCCTCCTCACTCCGTCTGGATCACGAGTTCTGTCTGTCAGCAGACTAAGATGCAGTTTCCCCCAAACCCCTGCACCTATCACCATGAGAGTTAGCAGGCTTTGTGGGCTCCTCAGGGGCTAGCAAGTCTACAGTTTTGAGCTCCCTGTGGCTTTCCACACAGAAGTCACAGGAGGTTTTCCCTCAAGAATTTGGGGTGCTGTTTCTCTGAACCCCCTGAACCTATCTTGTTGAAAGTTTGCAGGCTTTGTGGGCTTCTCAGGAGCTACCATTCCTGCAAGCTTGAGCTCCCTGTGGCTTTGCACATAGAAGGTACAGGCAGTTTACTCTCAAGAATTTGGGGTACAGTTTCTCTGCACCCCCAAACCTATCTTATTGAAACTTGGCACACTTTGTGGGCTCCTCAGGAGCTACCATTCCTGCAAGTTTCATCAAGATCAGACAAGAAATGCCAAAGTTATAGCCTGCTTCGACCTTCCCCATTGTAACCTATGGGGAAGTCAAAGCAGCTCCAATATTCGACTGAGCTTTGACCTCGACTCGAAGTGGACGGCAAATAGAAGTGGGACCTGGTTTAATATTCAACATGGCTGTCGAATTGAATGTTACCTGCTTTGCACAGCCCTAGTAATTATCTCACAACACCCCTGTGTGGTAGGGAAATGTAGTTATTCCCCATTTACATATAAGAACTGAAACTCAAAGAAACTAGGCCTTTGATTCTCAAAGATGTTTAGTCACCTCATTCCTGTTTTTGTACCGTAACTCACATTACATTGGTAGGTTAATCACTGAATAATTAATCCAAATGCCATACTCTGAAAGGGTGGTCTAAATGCAATATAAGCCTAGTCATTTCAGTAGAACATAAAAGGGATGTAAATATTTTTGAGGTTCTGCATCTAAATGGAGATCCATGAAAAATCTGTGGCAGCAGAAAATTTAGACATAGGGATCCCAATGCCCTAATTAGCACACTAACCATTGGAAAATTCTTCCTTTTCATTATACTTCATTAATTTAAAGTCAGTGTAAATAAAATATCTGTTATGCTAATGGATTACATTAGAAAGTGAAGCAATTAGATTAATTAAAATGGGATCTCTTGACTTCACCAGGAGTTTGCTGAAATAAGCAGGATGACAACTGAGTGAGGGATTCCTGACTGGTCTCTTTTTCTCTTCCTTTATAAAATTTCCCTGTTCACTGAGGAAAGCTTCAAAGAGAAATATGTCTCCATTTGCCTGTAATCATTAGGGATTTACCCAACATAGAGTTTGAGGAGTAAGAGGTTTAGAACCAAAATTCTGGAAGTCATTTTGGACTACAAGACCCTTAGTACTTAAATTTCCAGTTGATGTTGTTTTAAGTAGCATCTGAGGGCATTTGGCTATCTGTAAGATCAAGATCTTACTGCAGAAAATTAAATATATTTGTATAGAAAAGGATATCAGTAGAGGGGAAATATACTTATATGAATGAAAGGTGCTTAATGATTATGTTAGATGGTTATATACAGGATTCACAAGGGGATTGACTTGCAAAACTTACCACATAAAATATCCAGCCAATAAAGAACAGTACCTTTATGTGCTCAAAGTATTAATTCTCTGTGATCAATAAAAGGAAGGAGGAACTCCTGGATGGTCTGCTTTCTATTATGTGCACTTAAGCATCACTTGAATCAATAAACCACATTAAGTCTTGTATCAACTATAGACAGTATATGCTCAGCATGCCTCTTACAAGTTAGGAAGGGGCTCAGACAGAAGACTCAGACACAAACAACAGTTTTTACCTAGTTTGGGAGAACCACATAGGCCAATAATAGGACTATCCTCCCAGATAGAAAAACAGAACAAAACAAGTATGCACACAAACCACAATCACACTGAAAATTAAGTAATCTTTTTCTGTGTTTTACTGTTAGCTGTTCTCACAGATCCATTCATGGAATACTCTTAGAGCCCAGAGTTTCTGCCCACTGCCCTTCCATTTGTCCCAGTGAACTGGCCAAAGTTTGCCCTAGGATAACTTTTTATCCCTGCAAGCCTTGACTCCACTGTCCTTATAGCAGACCTCACAGCTGCAACAGGGGAACTTCTGCCAGTTCTAGGTGACTTCCCTTCTGATTATAAAAGAAATGTTAGGTCCCCCTTTCCACAGACTGGGTATCCTGGGATAGCAATGACCCTGAGATGATTTTTGACCACAGCCAATCAGTTAAGAGACAACCCCCCCCCCAAAGGATTAATTATATAGGGTAAAATGCATGTACAAGAAAAACTGACCATAAGTTTGGAGATAGAAAAAGAAGACAAAAGTTCATACTATCTCATCTGACTACTACAGGCTTATAGGTCTGACACTATATCATTTAACAGTCTTCACCTTGATAATCCAGGTGACCACTTCATAGACAGCCCTTAAAATAACACCAAGCAAGTGTCCCACTGCCTTACCCTCACCATCAGAATGATCCCAATTGCTCATATACTTCAGAACCCACTGAAAATTTCTCTTTCTGGGCCATTTGTCATTCCTCTGGATGACGGTCCATGGGCGTATCTACATGTACATTTAAGTGCAACTAAATGTAACATATTTTAAGATACTGCGTATTAAGCGAGTTTTGGCAGGTGTCTACATGTGCAGGGACTTGGCACTAAAGTTAGTGCCAAGTCCCTGCAGCCCTTCCATGTGCCCCTAGTGGCTGGGCAGACCAAGCACTGAAGTGAGTGCCAGGTCACGTCTACATGCGTGTTGGTGTACTTTAACTAATCACACCTAAATTTGATACCTGAATTTGCAGGTATCAAATTTAGGTGTTATTAGCTTAATTTAACCATTTTTAATGCACATTAAGGATGCATATGTGTAGATGTGTACCCGTAATACACATTAAATTAGGATAATGCACATTAACACATCTTGTGTAGATGCATCCCATTTCTCTCAAATACTTTCACTATTGTGTGGTTGCTTTTCCCATTACAAGCAGACAATAACTTGGGTGCCCATCCCACTAGTTGCCTCTTCTGTCTGCAACTAGAAATGACAATATTTTCTTGCCCCAGAACACAATGGCAAGAGTTACTTAGCAGTTTTACCTACCCCTTTTTCCTTAAATATGCATTGTTCAGTCCTTCGATTAAATCATGTCCAAAATCATAAAGAATATATGCAGACAGCATAACATAACCTATACAGTGTATACAGTGATATAAGTGACATAAATGGATACAGCAGAACACTGAATTTCCAGACACACCATATCAATGAGATGGAAACAAGAAAATCTGCATGACACCCTACAACTTCCCCATCTCCCCTCAAAATTTGATGGGGTTTGTGAGCGATATTATGTACTTTCATTTTTGTGAAATATTTTAAGCAAATTTGTTCTCACTAGCATTGTACTTCTGATTCTGGATGCAGCCTGAAGGGAGGACAGAAAAATGTAGTGGCGGGGAAAGAGTATTAGCCAAACTTCTTTAAACATGTTCACTGTGTTTTAAAAATGCTTAAAAGTGTTCACTGTTTCTTTTTAATTCTATTTATGGGTGAAAGTTCAACGAATCACTTCACCCATCTGTAGTCTCAAGTACAAATGAAAACAGTAAGAGAACCTGGGCGCATCTACATGTGATGCTATGTCGCCCTAGCAGCGCACTATAGCAACATAGCATCGGTGGACACAAACTGTGATGCCACAGCTATGTCACTATAGCAACATGCTCCCTCAGTATAGGGCATCCCTCAGTATAGCACTCACCGATATAGCACATCACTATGGCGATGTAGCATCTAAAAATAACTGCACGACCTAAAGGAAGTATTAAATGATGGTGCAGTAACAATGGCACTGTAGGGGTACATGTAGATGCGCCCCCTGTGTCATATCTTCAGGCAACTAGAACATCATGATAACATTAGTTGAATAAACTCCTTCCTATTGCTGCCTCTGTCCTTGTTTTTCACTCATGTCTCTTTTTATGTCTCTCCATTTGTGTAGCTCTTGTCATCATTTCTTTCTTTCTTTCCTCTTCTTTTATCGCTTTCTACCATTTTTTCATACTATTTTCTCTTTGCTTCCCTCTCTTCCACACATTCCTAGTTTCCTCTCTGGTAAGAGCTACATGACTCTCTTAAGATCTCTCTAAGGTTATATGCCACTTCAGGTGGGGAATTTTTTGTTGGCATCATCCAAGACTAAACTCAGTGCATATTAGAGCAGCTCAAGCACATGGACTATTGCCTAGGTTTATGGCTCCATATACTGAACTCCTCTCATGCCTATCTACACTAAAGGACTATGATAAAAATTAGAAGAGAAGGAGGATAAATGTGAATATGCAGCTGAACATTTGCAGTGCAGGTAGGGCAGTGGACTTGAAGACTTGCCATTTTATTCATCACAGAACTTCTCTGTGCCTGTGTGAAATTGGCTAATAATGCTTTCACCAAGAGAGGTTGTCCCTGCTCCCCTCCCCAGTTAAAGAAACGAAGACTAAGTGGCTGAGGTACAATAATGAGTTCATATGTTGCTCCATTTTGGTTGCACTCACCTGGGTTGTTCTATTACATGTCATATTATTTAAGAAAGGAAAGAAATAGGAGAAAAAAGGCTGCACTGTTTTAACTTGCATTATATTTCCTCCATCAAAGTGGAAGTGAAATGGGGCTGCAGGAGAAATTACTTTTCAGAATTGCTAACTAGCATAGTCTCCCTTATATGACCCATCAGCAAACTATTGCTGGCAATGCTAAGGAACAAAATACCATTTTAATTTATCCTGAAGCCAAATTCTTCACCAGTTCACAGTATTCTGTGACTAGCAGCCCATCTTTGCTGCAGGCTAAGCATTTGTTTATATCACTATTGCTTATATCACCCTTGCTTCATTTGAAAGGACTGTGGGCATATAAAGCACTATAAAGTAATGCCATATAATAGGGCATTGTGAGTTACTATAGACTATTAGGGCCTAGTCAAGCAGTAATTGTGGGTGGCTCCTGGAGCTCTTAACACCTGGATTGCCTGTACATTAACACCTGAAACTAATTGTAAGCACTCTTTATACCTCTCAGAGTTATGTCACTCCAGGGCAGGATCATCTCTGATCCATGTTACCAAGCTCATTTTATAATAAACTGTACCACTCAGTGGAAACACCCCCGTGTCCCTGCCCCCCCCCCCCAATTAATCCCCGCTC
Organism: Gavialis gangeticus; assembly: GCF_001723915.1. NCBI lineage: Eukaryota > Metazoa > Chordata > Crocodylia > Gavialidae > Gavialis > Gavialis gangeticus. The sequence continues at coordinate 46,268,869 of NW_017729025.1, read as the reverse complement.
ATCACCTCCCCACCAATTTTCTTGTAGCTGCCCATGGTGTCTGTACTGGGGAGCAGGAAGGTAAGGATTCACCCAGCACCCCTGCTACTTCTGCTCTCTGGGCTGGGCTCAGCTAGAAGAAAAGCAGTAGCTGAGCAGTGGTGGCCAAGCAGCCAGGTTAACCTCCTCTGTCTGCTTACTTGGGACAAACAGCACAGGCGGTCACAAGTAAATGGGGGAGGAAGAGGGGAAACCTGATGGGTAGGGAGGAATCCCCAGGGGAAAGAAGGTAGGGGGGAGCCCAGAATGGGAATGTAGGGGATTCTTATCTCTCATTCCTCCAGGTCCCTGTTGGTCTTAAGTCTGACTGCTCCAAACTTAAGCCAGCACTAACACACATCAACATTTGTATGTCTCCACAGTATAAAGTATAACAAGGCCCTTAGACCCTTCAGGATGGCAGCATACAACATTTCAGCTCAGGAAAATAAAATTACACAAGTGAAATATCTTTTCTACTTGTCCTTGTGACTTTAGTACTCTGAACAACCTAAAAGTTTTCTGAAGTAAATGAGCCAACAACAAAAGTCTCCTGGATGCAGCAAGAGTGAAAATACAGCAGTTATGATTCAGGCTAATATTCCTGCTGTTTGGTGTCGGTTGATCATTTATTGATCCAAATAAATTTTATTGGACTTTTTCTCATAAATGCCAAAACTGTGAAGGTCAGGAACAACACAAAAAGACAAATCACCTACCAAATTAACATCTGTGCCAGTGTCCGAGCTGTGGCCCTTAAATAAGGATGGTGACTGATGGTTACATTACTAACTCATAGTCAAGCAGCCAAAGAAAAATCATTGCAATTATACTAAGGGGCTGATATATAGGCTGAAAATCTGTGAAATGCTCAGTATTAGCCAAACTGCTTCCATTGAACTGTACCTATGGACTTCTTAAGAGCTTAGTGAGGTCAATGCTGAGCAGACTGTAAAATTTAACCTGCAATGTGACTATGCAAGCAGAAAATTAAAAACCTAAAGAATGTCATAAGCAAAAAATATATGAAAGCAGAATAGCCATGAATTTCATGGGTTGACCTTCCTGCACATTTCTAAACTCATTAGCTTTTGTTTTTGTTTTCCCAGCTTTTCCAAACAGTGCAATTTAGCAGTAAGTTCAGGAATAATTCCTGTAAGGTTTAGGGCTTAATCCTCCATGGGAATTCCATCATTGTCTTCCAGGAGACTATAAATGGGCTTTATCACTAAAACAATGTGCTTGACCTCATTTCCAGTGAAGTCAATGAAAGTAATTTGTTTTATTGTTGTTGTGTTTGTGTCACTGGCTTCCACCAAGAAGGAACATTTTTTAATTGTCATGGAAAGGACTAGGGGTCAGAAACTAATTCACAACCCTACCTCTACTCTGACTTCCTTACAGGCTTTATGCTTCCTTCTTAGTGATAAATTCTGATGGCTGCCTTTGTTGTTTTTCCTACTGAAATCAGTGGAACCCCTTGTAGAGAAAAATACAAATAACAGCATTATTGATACTTTGTGCCTCAGTTTCTATTTCTATATCATTGCAATAAAATAAATTTCAATCATACAAATGTGTCATGAGAATTACAAACCTAAACTTGCCGAAGTGCTTTGACATGTTTTAATGACAAGGCGCTGCTGTGAAGTGCAAGACCCATCCTGCCTCTACTGAGATTAATGGAAATGTTGACATTGTCATAAATATGAACTAGCTCAAGCCACGTATTAGTAATAATTCTGTTACACCTGAAGTTATCATGGCACACTTGGGAGATACTTGTAAAATTGATTTGAATTTCTGATAGTGAATTTAGCTTTCAACTAAACAGGGTAATTTGAGTTTCAAACAGAAACTCAGAAATTATATCTATATAAACAACTATTATTGCAGTTTGAAAAGATGCTGTGCAAGCCAAAATGTTGATGCCTACTTCAAGTAAAAAAATCTTGGAAATTGACACTTGATATGGACTAAGGCCTTGTCTCAAGTTTTAGGTCTCACATATATACAGCAAACTGTTACTTAACAGGTTAGAAGACAACTCGGGGAACTAGAATTTTACAGATAGTGTCTGTAGCACTCCGAGTCAAACAATAGGAATCATACTAGTATATATATTGTGTTAATTGTATTAATTTTATATATTCATTTGGGGCAGAGGGAGAACAAAAGTGCAGGGGGGGCGAGGGAAAGATCAGCTAGAATTCATGCTACTTTTTGGTCTGATTTTCATTGTTCTCCTGGTACAAATATGTGAACCTTTAAAACAAATATGCAACAGTAAAAAGCAAGAAATCATCAAACATTAACAAATACAAAGCGGTTTTCCTATTGTGTGTCTTGGCTTATTTTGAGAAACACTTGCCAGCATACATCTGAAAACTGAACTAAGAAAAAACGTCTTCTGTCCTAACCAGAGGAAATAGTTGGTCTTTGTGGGGTTGGGACCTATATAAACATGTGGAAATGTTTAAGGGTTTGGGGAAGCACAGAGTGAGAATGTCAAGAAAAAAGATAGGTACTATAAAAAACGTGCGTTGGTACTAAATCATTAGCAAGGGGAATAAGATTGCTACCTGGTATAAGATACTCAAAAACATTAATATTTAGGACTTTAATCCTTCAATACTTAAATAATCTCATACTTTTCTTCCTGTGTATGGTCCCGTTGACCTCAGTTGGACTATTCACACATCAAAGTTACAAATACACTAAAAAAATTCGAAGAACAGAGGCTTCATTATTCCTTATTTTTCTATTGATTCACAACCATAGTTAGCATTTTTATTTATGGTACATAACAGATCTACATTACTCGTATTGATAGGTCCAGCAGCCAGCCATTATTCCAGGTCCTTTTCCTTGTTAGTTTGTCCCCTACTCCAATGGTTTATCATCTGCTTTCCCTTCAGAATGGTCATTCCAAAAATACAGCTATTTATTTTTCTGTCTTTACAGACTGATGTTGATATTATACGGCCATTTGATTGGTGCATCACTGAGGATGGCAATCTTTAGTAGTCTTCCCTCTATATGTCTGTTTTTGCTGTCCTTCACCACATGCTTAATTACGTACACCGCCGTCCTGCATTCATGGTATGAGGTTTGAGTTAGACTAATTTCTACATTATAAGGTATGTGCAGCTAACTAGGGTTAGGTTGATCTAAGTGCTGAACTGCACGTATGTTTGAGGAGGTTAGATTGGAGAAAAAATGTCCGGCCTGATCTAACTTAATACACCTGAGGAGGTGCACTACAAAGACTGGGGCAACCTGTGCTCAATCTAACCAAATGTGTATATGCATTTGGAGTGCAGCCCTATGGCAGCGAAAGCCCAGCCACTCGTACCATCCCCAGGGCTGCACTTTTCCTACCCCTCCCCACCCCAACTTGGTTATTTTTAGCCCTGTGACTTTCACAGGGACCCAGCAGCCGCTCTGCTCCATCCAATCCCCCTGCATCTGTTACACCCCTCCCCCACGCAGACCCACTAGCACCCTGTGATCCCACCTGCCCCTTCCCCCACCCCAGCTTACTTAGACTGCTTTTCCAGCATGGCTCCCAGAACCAGAAAATGTGTGCCTAAGCGGAGACTTCATCTGTGGTCACACAGCTTAGAGTCACATGATTGTAGATCGGGTCCTGGGAACATTTGCATGTGCCCATAGCTGCAGCTTGTTCAGCTGGATCCAAAATCTGTGATCCAGGTTGCAAACAAGTTTGAAATTTTGCCAGAATGCCTGTCTCCAACCAAAAGCTAGCACCATTCTGCAAGGACACAGGTATTGGAACCAATATATTGTTCTTCATTCATGATTGGTCAACTATTTTGGCCATGATTATATGAAAGGCCATTTTAGAAGGATGCCATTAGGTCAGTCTTAAAAACTCAGCAGGAACCATAAGTTAGGTGCTCTCTTTTAGAGATTGACAGATCTTCTTGCAGGAGCTGCTTAATTTTCAGCAACATTGAATCGTAGTAAAAGATGGTTAACATGGTCCTGATGATATTTTTTTTCTGCCACTGTGTAGTCATTGTCAATGGTTGGAACATTGTGTCCAGGTGGTACAAATGTGGCAGTGGGGCAAATGCACTTGCTACTCACTCACTCATTTGCTGTATCTTTTTATCCATCTACACTAAGGAGAGTGATTCAGGCAATACTGGAGGGGGCAATTAGCTCAGGCACATCAAATAAACATATCTCAATAGGAAACAAGCATTCAAAATTCAGTGGAACAGAGTCTAACATAGTGTAATAAATCTGTGAAGGTTTGTGGTAGTTACTAGGACCCATACACATTCCGAGTGGAACTGCAAAATAGCTTACTTCTTTTCTCATTGCTGTCTTGAAACCAATATTTTTATTTCATTTGAAGAGCAGGTGATTAGCTAATACAGGAGCTAGTTGAAGCAAAGGGGGCTTGGAGACATATCTATGGGTTAATAAGAATAGAAATAAAGATGTAACAAGAAAAACTAAAATAAAGAAAGCTAGAAGTCAGAACTACTAAAAAGTCCCTTAATTCTAGAAATGCTGCTAATTCACCATCTATAACACAGGCAAGTAAAAACACAACATGAGTAGATCTTACACTTTTGATTTTCAAAGTACTTGCTATGGTCCTTATTAGTTTCCTACTGTTATTTTTTCCCCTATGCAAGCAATTGTACTACCTTTCACAGGAATGTCATTTGTTCACTGTGGGAAGGAAAGAGACCTGCATCAAGAATTAGAAATGAAGTGTGCCTGTCCACAAGCAACAGGGCTCTGTAATTACAGCGCATCGAGCAGACTTGATTGAGTTTCCTGGAGCGTGGTAATTACCATGCTCCAGCAGACTCCAGCATCTCCTGTATCAGTGTCCCCATGCTTAAAAATGGTTTTGGGGGTGCTATAACTAAAACTCATTTGATGAGCTTTAGTTAAAGCACTCCTACCACCATTTTAAAGTGCGGGGATGCTGATACACAAGACACTCCAGGCATTTTAATTAGAGGGTCTCTTGTTGCTGCTCTAATTAAGCACCCCCTTCCATGCCCACTCCCAGAGCACATGTATAAATGCCCAAACTGACCATAAAACATCTGCTTATTTCACTTGTTTTCCACAATATAAAAATGCAAGAGAACCCACTTTGGATTATAAACACCTCAGGGAAAGACTCATCTGGAACAGCCTGTGGTTGAAGTTGAATGATGGAACTAGGTTAATATAAGTTATATATATAATAATATATATAATAATATAACATCAGTTGATGGAGAATTCAAGATATTGTTTCAGTTTCAAAAATAATTTCTAGGAATACCAGCAAGTTTAATTTTAATTTTCTAAATAAAATGTTTGGGTTTTTAAAACTATTATTATTCAAAATGCCATCTTCAACTGAATTTAAAAACCTTAAAAATGCAAGAAAAATTGCCCTCAATGTGTAAACTAAATACCATGCACATTCTTAGAACAAAACTAAGAATGACCTTCTGCATTTAGCTCAAAGCACACATCTGCCTAAGGAAGTGCATATAAGGCTCTGTTTTCCAGCTGAAAACTCAGTTCATACTTTTACATGTTACACAAAGTTATGACTGACTCATATAGAATCTAATCTAGAAACCTCTGAAATTAACAGAAATTCATAGGTTCATAGATTGTAAGGGGCTGGAAGGGAACTTGCAAGATCATTGGGTTCAGCCCCACTGCACTAGGCAAGAAAGACAAGTATGGTCAGGTGACCCCAATGAGGTGACTGTCCAGTCTCTTTTTGAAGATTTCCAGGGTAGGTGATTGTACCACCTCTGGAGGGAGTTTATTCCACAGTCTGGACCCCCTAAATGTGAAGAAGTTTCTTCCTAGTGTTAAGCCTGAAATGGTCTTCCAGGAGTTTGTGGCCATTATTCCTGGTTTCCCCCAAGGGTGCCCTGGTGAACAGTTGTTCACCGAGCCCTTGATGTATTCCCCTGATATAGCGGTAAGCTGCTACCAAGTCCCCTCTCAGCCTTCTCTTTTTTTTTTGGCTGAAGAGGCCCAAGTCCCTCAGCCTTTCCTTGTATGGCTTTTCTTGCAAGTCTCTGATCATATGGGTTGTTCTTCTCTGGACTCTTTCAAGCTTTTCCATCTCCTTGCTGAAGTGTGGCACCCAGAATTGGATGAAGTACTCTAGCTGCAGCTTTAACCAATGCTGAGTAGGAAGCATCACTTCCTTTGTTTTGCTTGAAATGTATCAGTTGATGCCTGCCAGAGTATTTTTTGTCCTGCTGACTACAGCATCACATTGATGGCTCATGTTCATACTATGGTCTATTATTACCCCTAGGTCCTTTTCAGTCATAGTGCTATTCAGTTTGGTGCCTTTGAGCCTGTAAATATGTTGGGGATTGTTGTACCCAGATGGAGCACCTCTCAGCGTTGAACTTCATCTGGTTCTGATCCACCCAACTTGACACCCTGTCTAGGTCTGTCTGTATCCGCAGTCTAACTTCAAGTGTGACCATGCACCCCCATAACTTCGTGTTGTCCACAAACTTGACCAGTAAGCTCTTCACCCCCACATCCAAATCATTGATGAAGATGTTGAAAAGCACTGGACCAAGCACGGACCCCTGAGGGACACCACTGGTGACTTCTTGCCAAGAGGATACAGATCCATTCATTAAAACTCTCTGGCTCCTACCCCACAGCCAGCTTCCTACCTACCTAATTATCAAGCTTTTAAGCCCACAATGCTCCAATTTTCCCATGAGAAGTTCATGGGATACCAGATCAAAGGCCTTTTGGAAGTCAATGTTGACCTTCTCTCTCTTATTCAGGTGGGGAGTTACCTGGTCATAGAAGATGAGATTGGTAAGACAAGACCAGCCCACAATGAAGCCATGCTGGTTGTCATTCAGAATCCTACCTTCTGTGAACATATCACACGTAGACTCTTGATGAATTTTCCCAGGATTTTCCCTGGGATAGAAGTTAGGCTAATTGGCCTATAGTTGCCCAGGTCCTCTCCTCTCCCCGTCTTGAAGATGGGCACAACATTGGCCCTCTTCCAGTCTTCAGGGACCTCCCCCAAGTGCCACAAGTTTGGGAAGAGTTTTGCCAGTGGTCCTGCAATGACTTTGGCCAGCTCCATGAGCACTCTTGGATGAAGTTCATTGACTCCTATTGATTTCAGTAGTATTAGAAAAAGCCCAGGGGGCTTGAGTTTCATAAGTACTGAGTGGAATGTTAGTTTTGATGGTGCTCTGTACCTCTGAGAATCAAAATTACAGTGTCATTGGTTTTCTCCCCAGGCTTCGTTATCTCACTAATACTCAACAGACTTCATGGCCAGATGCAGATGTGCAGGCACATGCGGTTTGTGGCACCGCAAACCTCTTTGCAGTGCCACAAACTGCATGTATTGTACGTTAAACCACATACAGCAATGCTAATTTGCAGCACTGAGGCACAGTGTGCCTCAAGATGGGGCTCCACATGCCTCAGTATGGGGGTTACACAGCATAGCCCTCACACTGAGTCACACCCAGGGCTACCTGCTCCTCTGTCTTGAGACACACTGCACCCAAGTCAGCCAGGAAATGGCTAGAGACATTTTTCTTTCTCTGCCTGCTGCTCCCCAGCTGGCACAGGGTGCCTCAGTGTGGGCGCTGGCTGTTCGTTGGCCCCACAATTATTCATCTTGTGCCCCAGTCAGCCCCCTTTGCAGTTCATGGAGCAGTGGGACAATCTGCAAACTGCATGAGCAGGAGTATGGAAGTACTAAGCAGTGGCAGCACTAAGTAGTGGCACACACTTGTAGCAGCACACCTCTGCTTGTATGGACACAGCCTCCACTTCTCCACTTTTTTCCTCATGTTTACAGTCTATTTAATTTTCCTAAATCCATGGGCTTAGTTTCTAATGACCTTGAATACCACCTTATGTTACAAGTGGTTCCACTCAATGGGACCTTATTGAAAAGCACCTTATGTTACAAGTAGTTCCACTCAGTCTCAATGGGACCAATAGTTGAGTGAGTTTCAATTCACTGTGAATGAGAGCATCAGAATGAACTTCATGAGCATTTCCCCTGGAAGCTAATAAACTAGATGTTATTGTTTACAAGGTTTATCCTGGCTCTGCAATTGCAGGAAATCTTGTTTTATAATTCTTTTCCTTAACTGATCATTTGAATTTATAAATATGAAAACCTAGTACATTCATAAATCCCAATACAAAGTAAAATAAAATGCACCCTAAATATTTTTTCTCAAAATTGTTGCCTCAATGAAGCTGAAAAAAATCAGCCTTTATTACAATAAAAAATGCTGATCCAGTCCATATATCTTATATGTGAAAAAAAGTACATTTAATTAGTCTAACCTTTATTTGTTTTTTTTTTTATTGGGTGTAATCCAATAAATCTCTCCAAGAGCAAAATATTAAACCCAAATCAAAAACAAACAAATAAAATCCCTTGTGTTGGATTTACAATCCATAAACCATTTCATAATTAAGCAGCCAGAACTGAGAAAATATAGTTTAGAGACCCCAGCAAGGTGTATGTTTGCAGGTGTCCAATAGAAAAAAGGTCCAAGTTCCTAAGGAAAAATGAGAAAATATTTACTGCTTTCTTGGATCTGTTTTCCTTCATTTATCAAGAGGCAAGACAATGAATGCTGATGGATAAACAAATCTATTATCCCAAAATACTCAAAAAACTGTTATGCTTATATTATTGAATTTTAAATGGGCAACAGCAAATCTATAAAGTAACCTCATTTTCTCCATGAAGAAAATCAGAAGATAAATGCTGAGGTTTTTGTCTACATGTTTGACTAGAAAGGGTATTTAGCTCATAAGTCTTTCTAAAACAGTGGGGAAAGATTTTATTAATTAATAATAATTGGTCAGATCCTGTGGCCCCTAGGCCTTTGTTCAGTCTTGTCTTTGACAAGAATTTTTCCTTAAATAAATATGGCAGGCTTGCTGATGGCAGTCCAGCTTGATGGCTTGAGCCAGATGGCTCAGCCTGATTGGCAGGGGCATATATATTATATTATAAAATAAGAGTTATATACATATATAAAAATATATACATTATATACATAAATATAATAAATGAAAATGTATTTATCTAATTTATACATTTTATATATATAAGTTTGATGTAATGTTGCACTATTAAACCTGTAGATAGGTAATCATCACCAGGTGTCCCTGGTCTCTTCTGTATAGGGAAGGGAGGTGAGCTGGCCTGAAGCTAGGCAATCATGCTCCCATAGCATACACACCCACTGACATCCCTTCATAGTTTCATAGTGCTTAGGGTCAGAAGGGATCTAAACAGATCATCAGGTCTGACCCCCTGCCCCGGGCAGGAACAAGTGCCGGGGTCATAACACCCCAGCCAAATATTGGGCCAGCCTCATCTTGAAGACCCCCAAGGTAAGAGAGAGCACCACTTCCCTTGGGAGGCCATTCCGGAGCCTGGCAGCCCTAACTGTAAAGTAATGTCACCTGATGTCCAGCTTGAAACTTCTCTCTAACAATTTGTGTCCATTATTCCTAATAACCCTCAGTGGTGCCCGGGGGGAACAGAGCCTCACCCAATTCCTGCTGGTCCCCCATGGCGAGTTTGTAAATGGCTACCAGATCCCCTCTCAGCCTTTTCTTGTGGAGTCTAAATAGATTCAGGCCCTTCAGCCTTTCTTTGTTGGGCCTGACCTACTGCCCCCTTGACCATGCAAGTGGCCCTCCTCTGGACCCTCTCAGTGCTAGCCCTCTTGAAGTGCAGCGCCCAGAACTGGATGCCTTCAATTGAAGAGGGGGTATCAGCCATGTACCACACACCCAGGTTACATTAAAACCAAGTGAAAACTGAATTACCAGTCCTGCCATATTTTGGACCAAGGTTGTTTCCCTGATACATCCCTGTTACACAGCCCCTAATTCATCATCTTTCACAAATGATTTGGAAAACAAGGAACAGATGAAGGTTAAGATTCTGTGCTAAACAGCCAAATAGCTTTAAGTTATCTGTTCCCATTCTTGATATTGGGTTTCTTCTGGGATTTCCAGAGCCCTAGATTTATTAGACTGCCTTTGGAGACTGCTTCCACTATAGCAATCTCCCTGGCCTGACCTGATGGGGTGGTACCATTTTGCTGATTACTCATTCTGCTTTCATTCCCCTACATAACATGTCCTGAGATGTGTAAAGGACTCTCAGTCTACAGCCTTATGTCTATCTTCAATAATGCCTCTGTATTGGGAATACTATTTCCTGGCTATGCTCAAATATTTGAGGTCACATTTTTGTTGCTTCAACCATTTTATTCAAGTGTGAAGGGCCATAGAAATAAAGGTGAAGAAGTTTTTGAACTCACTCAAAGTGACTAATAGTTTGTTTTGTTTTGGGAATTAAAATATGGGAATTTTGGCTCTCAGTCCAGGGATCTGGAAAGTTCTTGATCTTCAGTTGATGTTGATTCACTGACTTCAGTAGACTTTGGCTCACACCTAACTTACAGCAACTGAGATGCTGACCCTCACAACTGCTTCATAATTTGAAAAGTTCATACTGGTAATTTTTGCAGTTTTTAAAGTCATTCTGGTCTTCTCATGGATATAAACCAATGCAATCTTGTTTTTGTAGTGCAACAATAGACAAAAATTTAAACTCTATTTTGATGGGTATACCTGCTTGGTTACACCTCCTTTAGTTTGTTTCTATGGTATTTCTTTACTTCTTAAATGTAGAGCTTTACTTGAACTAATATTGAACGTCTTCTCACTGCCTGAAGCTTCAGCTGCTCTAATCATTCAAAGTCACTTTGCAGTTTGGTTTTCTCCCCATGTCTGCTGCAGTTGTTGAGGTACCAGCAGGAAAAAAAAAGTGTATATGTGTGTGTTTGATCTGAGGAGTTATTATTTGTTCTTAATTTAGTTGGTGAGGAAATTAAAAAAAAAAAAAAAAAAAAAAACTTTTAAAAAATTGGGGAAAAATTTTCCCAAATTTTTTAAAGGTTTTTTTTTTTTTTAATTTCCTCCCCAACTAAATAAAAAAAAAAAAAACCTTTCAAAAATCTGTGGAAAACTTTACCTAACTGTAAATAGAGTTGGTAGGAATGGGTGGGGGGCTTAATTCCAATACACCTTACAGCAGTAGTTCTCAACCTTCTTAGATTCAAGACATCTGTCATTGGACTCAAGGACCTTGAAAAATGTCAGCTCTTAACTTTAACTCATTTTTTTGACTACAGAAAAATAATAGATCAATTCTTCCGATGTAAAGAACTCAGAAAGACCACAATCGGTCAGAATATTATTGCCACCATGGATTCCTATTTGAATTTTCTGGGTTTATTTTGAAAATTATCCATAGGTGTTTGCACACCTAACAGCACTGATATTGTGCAGCACTACATGCCACTATTAAAAGGATCTCATGGCACCCTAAGGCGCTGTGATACCCTGGTTGAGAATAACTGCCTTAGAGAGTGAAATAATGCAGTTACAGACTGAAATCATAAATAATAATACAAGTCAAGGGAGAAGAAGAGAGAAGAGAGAATCAGTGAGGCAGAGCCATGTATGAAAAAGTAACTGAAGTTTTAATCTGAGAACTGTCTCTCAGGGTTTATTTCAGCCACCTAATATGAGAACACTATTATTGCCTTTTCTACACCTTTAACACAACTGTTAACATGAGTTAACTTCAATACGTTTCACAAATACAGCTTTATTGCCACTTGAGGCATGACCTAAAAGAGGGGGAGATGGCCTTGGTTTCTAGTATAGACTCAAGAGAAGTACAAGTGTTATCCCTGTGCAATGCAGTCTTTTGTAACTTTCAATCTGGTTCCATACTTTCCATACTAGCAGTGATTGGTAATGATTTTGTATTAAGTTAGGTCCCCTTTGATGCCCAGCGGTATCTCATTCAAGGCTACAAAGGAGGGGATTTACTATTGCATCAAAAATAATGTTTATGAAACCAATTGTACTATAAATCATGCTAAGATAACATTGACAATCAGGGATGTGTGAAGTGAACCATATTCAATTCAGATTTGGATTCGGCCTGAATCGGGGACAGTGATTCAATTAATTGATTTAGATCGCTGTCTCCAATTCCATTCAGTTGAATCTGAAGATTCAATGCTGATTCACAGAATCAGTGATTTGGCCATAGACACAGCTTTATAGTTTCATAGTTTCTAGGGTCGGAAGGGACCTGAGAAGATCATCTAGTCCGACCCCCTGCCATGGCCCCAGCAAGGTGTTCATCTAACCTCTTCTTAAAAACCCCCAGGGTAGGAGCCTGCACCACCTCCCTTAGAAGTTGGTTCCAGACGCTAGCCGCCCTGACCGTGAAATAGCGCCTTTCTGCTGTCTAACCTAAACCTACCTTCTGCTAGCTTGTGACGTTTGTTCCTGGTCACTCCTGGCTGTGCTCAGGGGAACAGTGACTCCCCCAATGTCTTCTGATCCCCCCGACCAGTTTGTAACAGGCCACAAGATCCCCCCTCAGCCTTCTCTTGTGGAGGCTGAACAGGTTCAGGTCCCGTAGTCTCTCCTCATAAGGCCTGCCCTGCAGTCCCCTGATCAGATGTTTTTAATGGTTTTTTTTCTACATACCTCAAGATACCAGCATGGCTTGTGAATGCTGCGATGCTGGGGCAGATGGAATGTCCCACAGGACAGCATTCATGAGCTGTCTGCTACCTTGAGGTATGTACAAAAAGCATTTAAAGCTGTGTCTATGTCTGAATCTCCAAATCTTTCCAAATCTCTCTGGAGCGTTCCAATTCAATTTGGAGAGATTAAAGGGTCTCCTGATTCAATTTGGATTTGGAGATTCAGCCACTGAATCAGGCTGAATCTTCACCAAATCGAATCAGAAACTGAAGCTTCACATAGCCCTACTGAAAATATG
>NW_017729025.1:46250136-46250929 GCF_001723915.1 Gavialis gangeticus | reverse complement strand
CTTCACCAAATCGAATCAGAAACTGAAGCTTCACATAGCCCTACTGAAAATATGTCTTGCTGTATAGAAGTTTCCAGGATGACTCTTCCTACCCTTCCTGGTTTGGAAGGTGATGCTGTCGGATACTAATTTCAGCTTCTGTTCGTGTGTACAGAAGTGCTCTGTGTCTGTTTTACAGTGCTGTAATTTAGAGCACTTTTCATAGCACTATAAATTTACAGCACACTTAAACATGGCAGAAGTGCAGTGTTGGGGGGGGGGCAGAGCTCTGAGCCTCCCTGCATTTTCCAGGCTAGGAGGCAGGGTGTGCTCTGCAGCCTCCTGGGGCTTCTCCACTGGTCAGAAATTTGACCAGCATAAATAAGTTATTTAAAGTGCTGTAAAATACAACACTTCAAATTTAATACCTCATTTAACAAGAGCTAAAGTGCTGTACCCATTTTTTAAGTACTGTAAAGCCATGCACTTCTGTTAAGTCACAGCAGTAAAACTCTTTACATGGTGAAAAAGCAACTTCTGTACACACCCTCTTTGTATTTCACTCCTTCTCCATTCTATTTTCCTAAGTTTTCTTTATTTTATGTCTCATTTGTTTCATGCATAAGAAAAGATTTTGAATTACAGACCTGCACTGAATTCTAACCCTTTTAGATACTCAGCAACTCCAGCGATGGTGTTGACCCAGAGTGCTGCCAGGGCCTGTGCCAGGGGGGCATGGCCTTCCCAGGGCTTGTCTGATGCCTCCACCCAGACAGAGCCTGAGGGGGGGCTGGCGTCCCCCAACCCCCTGGCC
>NW_017729025.1:46237016-46250125 GCF_001723915.1 Gavialis gangeticus | reverse complement strand
TTTTTTTTTGCTTGCAGGGGGTGCATCTACATATGAAATTAAAGCAATGCAATAAACTCCAGTGTAGCTTGAGCTACACTACACTGTTCCTAGGAACAGCCTCTACATGTGTGCCTGGGACACCAGAACTTTGAGTCAGTATGGAGCAGCCCTGGTCTAACAGGAGGCACTGGGGGTCAGTGCAAATGACTCCACATAAGATTGTACTTTCTCCAACAGTACTCTTATGGTGGAGATAATTTACCGTGTTCTAATACCAGTGCACGTGTAGATAGTAACACTTTACTGGGCACAGCGATATGAGATGCTTTACTCAAGATTAGAGCAAATTACAGCACAGTAAGCATCACTGTTTATATGTGCAGTTGCTTACATTTGCTCCCAGTCAGCTGGGCAGCAGGGGATGAGAAGTTGCTTCCTGCCCCCAGTAGCTGCCTGCTGCTGGGGTGGGCTCTGCCACTGGAGCCTGGGCAGGGATAATGTCCCCCTGCTTTGGCAGCAGGCAGCTCCTAGCCCACCACTCCATGATCATGATCACTGGACAGGGGCTGAGAGACCCTTAACTCCCAGGCTGAGCTCTGCAGTTTTGAGGTCCAGGCTGGGAGAGCTTTATCTCCCAATGCCAGCTCCATGGTCACAGGGCTAGTAGTGGGAGATCCTTATGTCCCAGTGTTGGATACATGGTTGGGGGCTGGCTCTAGGAGATCCTTATCTCCCAGGAACAGCTCTGCAGTCATGGGGCCGGCACTAGGAGATAAGGATTTCCCAGCCCTAGCCCCAGCCCCACAACTGTGAAGCTGGGTCTGGGAGATAAGAAATTTTCATCCCTGTTCCTGCAATTGTGATTGCAGAGTCAGGGCTAGAAGTCCATGCTGCTGAGGCAGGGGGACATTGTCCCTGCCTGGACTCCAGGAGCTGAACCTGCCCCAGCAGCAAACAGCTTGTGGAAGCTATCTCCTGGCGCTATACTCCTTGCCAGCCCCTGAGCTAGCACCCAGGGGGAGCCTAGAGCTCTCGCTGCTGCAGGTGGCTGGTGCAGGGCTGCCAGGGGCTGGAGCAGATTGCTGTCATAAGCACCAAATCTATTCCCACATCCTTACACATGTAGACACATGCCCAGGAGACTTTGGTCTAGTATCATTTACCCTAGATTAAACTGCTTCCTGATTATTTTCACATGTAGACAAGTCCACTGGGAGTGTCTGCATGAGATGCTACTGTATGTGCAGTAGTGTTGATGGGCACTTACCATGATGCAGTGCTACTGCACAGTAATAATGAGCTACTGTGCAGTAGCTTGTTGCTGCTGCACAGTTGTGTCTAAAAAAACCCCATGTGGGTCAGCACTGCACAGTAAAACTGATTACTGTGCATTCATTTAGAGCTTGCTTATGCACATACTAAATAACTGTGCAATAACAACTGCAGTTTACCACTCATGTAGACATGGCCACTGTGTAGCTAATTAGTCAACTCCATGATAAAGTACCCAGGTAGATGCACCTACAGTTCATCAAAGGTGAGAGATTGGCAGCACTGAGAGGTAAAGTTGTCTAATTTATCAAGTATAAAGCTGCAGAATGGATAACAGTGGAATGTTTGATAACCACTCAAGAACAAAGAGATTTATAGACAGGCATGCCAATAAAATGTACTTATTTTGTTCAGGCTTTTAGATATATGCAGTTTAAAGTGGATATACTCATATATGTAATTAGCATGAGTATTCTCATATAATTGAATTCAGTGATACTTTATTGTCATGACAAGACACTTATGTTTTGCCAAATTATAGGAAAAACATAGATATTGAAAGCAACTTGTAGGATTGTGTAAGATTCACTTAGTATAACCATTGTTTATTGAATAGGACATTTGACCTCCCTAGTCATTTTTGCCTTACTTCCCATTTCTGAACCAGCTTACTTTATGGTGTAATGCCATTTGGGGGCATTCCATGGCGCCATTACCTTTGTATCACAGTTTCACAATCTTTAATCTATTTATTCTCATGCTACTCTGTGCAGCAGAGAAATTAAGTTCTTTTATTCTATGTGGATGATAGAAGTTCTCTTTTCTGCATTTTATGGAGGTCTCTATGACTAACTTGAAGTCACATAGGTCTGTGTTAGGGAAGCCAACTGAAGCTCAATCTCCCAAGTCATAGACTAGCACAATAACCATTAAACCATTTTTCTTTTCTAGAAACAACCTCTTCCAACTTTGCTGTCTACCTCTTTTCTCCCAGGCTCAGTTTTACTTGATCAATTTTTGATATCTTTATTTATTTTTTTTGGTTTACATGAAGAAACATGTTTCTTACACTCAGTGGTATAACTAGTGGGGAGCAATAGGGGCAAACACTTAGGCAGTGATTTGGAAGCAGAGGCAAAATGCTGTATGGTCATGATAGCAACAGCAACCAGAAGTCACTGCTTCCACTTTGCCTTGTGCACGCAGCCATGTCCTTACACTGTTGCTTACGTTTTGCAATATATAAAATATTGGAATATTTCTTTCTCAGTCCCTCTTTTGTCACTCTGACTTTCTATCTATGCCTCTCAGTTACTTGATTCTCTACTGAAGGACTGCTGTTGTGGATTTCAACTGTGATTGATTTACTTTTGTTTGTATTTGCATGTCATTCTGCTGAAAACTGAGCCAATGCCAACTGCTCATTTTACGAAGGTCATGAAATAGAACTTAAATGCCAGTGAATTTTGTTTCCATTGTTATTTGAGAAAAGGACCACATAATCTGTACATCTCACACTGTTCTTGTTACAGCGTTTAGAAAGCACTCAACACTCCTCATTGATAGCACAGTATCATTAGCAGCTGTGGTGCTTGTTACTCACTCATTGCATCCATTTCAGTTGTTTTAATTAAAATCTTTTCTAAAATATTATTTCATTTCTAATAACAATATATTTAAAGTTCTGCAGCTGAATGTTGCCATTGGATGCACAAGCACACTTTCTTTGATTTCACTGGGATTTCAGCACACACGTCTGAGGGCAGAATTTGTCTCCTAATGTTTATGCTGCACCTTGTTGATCATTTTATGTATATTTTATGTCAGTGACATCTGGCCATCATTTGTTTGAGAGAATCAGGAGAGGTCTGAAGTCTATGTGGATTCCTGAAGAGTTAATATATCACTGGGGACATATGAGCCTGTAGCTGGAGAACAGAATTGTGCACGGGGGCATGTTAGAGTCTGTAAAAAACAGAAAGCCATCTGTATACCAGTAAAAGTTCATTTTATAATTCTGAGCCATTATGGCATTGACTTATTTACTCTCCTCAGTTTGAAAGGGATAATGAGGAGTAAAGTCTTGGTTTAGTTCTGATTTCATTGCAAATCCTTTTATGATACTCTCTGGGATCAGTGTCATGCCCTTATATTTTCCAGCCAATGATCATAGTGCCGTCTAAGTCAGCAGGGGTGGGGTGGAGGGGAGGGAGCAGATCATATCACACTCATTGGTTGACATTTGTGCTTACATTCAAAATGCTTATATTCAGGACATATCTGGCCCATTTCTATATTATTGCATATGTTTTCTTAGATATTTATAATGAACTACTATATGTATAAGGTCAAAAACTGTAAATACTAAATGTATTTTTCAGTTATAAACACTAATGCAATGGATGCATTATAAATTAATACACAGACATTTTCCAATGAAAAAATGTTCTGAAAAAAAATCTTAGTTGTCTCTAGTTTCATGGGTTTTCTGCATTACCTTAATAAGCACAAAAATCCATGCATCATAATAATCTGCTGTCTCCAGGAAGTCATAAAACAATTAACAAAATATGATAAGAAGACTGGATTCAAAATATTGTTTTTTGCCTTTTCTTTCCAAACAAATTGTTGATGGACAGGAACAATAATTACATGAAATAAGACTGATTCTCTTAACCTTATCTCTGTTGCTTATTGGACTATAGCAGACAAAAGCTTGCTTGAGGATTTTATGTGGCCAGTTTTGCAACTTACAGTACGATTATTTAAGTTCAAATTGCTTTTGTGGCTTTCTTAGAAGTGAACAAATAAAAATCAAGAAAAGTCATGTACATAACTTCAAACCCAACTAACTGAACAATGTGTACTTGGAATACATATATAAGAGGATTTGTGCATTAATTTTATAGTTGTTTCTATTTAGTACATTTTTCTCCATTAATTCTGCTGACTTAACTAAGGAAGAATATAAACAATATATACACAACAACCAGTTGTGTTTCCTCCTCGAGGGTACATCTAAATAACAACCTTTCTCACTACTCATTTTAATAGGGCTGTACATTTGAGCATTCTCTTACCATCGTGAGCAAGGACTGCATAATCAAGGCTAGTGTCTAACAAAGCTATAAGTTATCACAAATCGGGGGTATTTAAGGAATGTTTATCACTGAAAATGTTTTACAAAGACAAACTCGTCTGGAAATGTCTTGTTGAGAAAGCAGGGACTAAAAGATAGAGCACCCAGAGTTCTAACAGTGATGGAAATGTTGACTTTCAACTTGAGTTTCAAATTCTACCCACTTTTGTTACTGTTTAGTCTGATTCATTTTTAGAACTATACAAAGAGATAGAGCACAAGATTCTCATTAATGGTTGCAAAGCTGTGAGATCTGTTTGATACCAGTCGTGCTGCTGAAAGCCTATATATTGTTATGCTGGTACATAGGTGGCTGAATGTGGGGCCACTCAGGGCACTGACCAGAGTCAGGATGGATGGTGGGGACCAACTGGGTTAGGAAGCCAAAGGTCAATCTGAGAGTAGGGTCTAGGAACAAGCCAAGAGATCAAGCAGAGAGCAGAATCAAGGAACAAATCAGAGGGAACAGCAAAGTCGTTTTGGGTGAGGTTGAGCCCTGTTGTCCAGACACTTCCTGAGCAGGGGACTTTATGGGAGATGGAAAGTCAGCTGGTCCTGGCTGGCCACTCTGGTAACAGACTGTGGGTAGCTAGATCAGCCCTGCTGGAGGCTTCAGGCCAGCCTGGGGATGTGAGGCATTCCCCCCAGAATAGCCTTAGGATCCCCCTATGGGACTAGGGGTGTGACTTTCTACCAGGTACAGCTTAAACTTTGTGTAAGTGTGGGGAGTACAAGGACTTCAATGTAGCTGGAACACAGATTTTGTGTTTCTTGTGTAGAAAGAAGGGTCATGTGGCAATTGACTGTTGCCATGGGTTAGTATGTAGTCCATGTAGGAAAAGGCGTCATATGTTCCAAATCATCTCTCCTGTATCCCATACCACAATATTAGTGTGGAAAAGTTGTCATCAATTATTCTTCTTATCGTATTAATCAAATTTGTTCTTCTTATGGAGCAAAGCTGCATGTGGTCCCCTGAACAAGCCTATACCTACCAATGATTATCTTGACCACAAGCATTATTAAAAACACAATTTCCCTTATCATTTCCTTCTCTTTAATGCCCTTCTTCCCATTTTCTCTCTCCTCTTCTCTTATCTTATCCTTTTCCAAATATTCTAGATATATAGAGAAAAAATCTACAACCAATTTATTCCATGATACATCCTTAAAAATCTAAGATGCAAAATTATTTATGTATTGACAGCAATTATTTTTGTGAATCTGCAAAATATTATAAATTGATATTGGGCTAAACTTTTATAATCACAAGAATATTTTGTTCGTATGAATTGTTTTGAAAATACATACAAATTATTAATACAAGCTTAGAAATCCAGATGCATAGAATCATAGAATCATAGAAGTAGGGTCGGAAGGGACCTTATAGATCTTCAAGTCCGACCCCCTGCCTGGGCAGGAGAAAAACTGGGTCCAAATGACTCCAGCCAGGTAGGCATCAAACCTCTTCTTAAAGACCCCCAGGGTAGGAGCCAGCACCACTTCCCTTGGAAGCTGGTTCCAGCTCCTAGCCGCCCTAACTGTGAAATAGTTCTTACGGATGTCTAATCTAAACCTACTCTCCAACAACTTGTAGCCGTTATTCCTTGTTATGCCAGGGGCGCTAGGGGAAACAAGGTCTCTCCCAAACCCTTTGGTCCCCCCAAGTGAGTTTATAGACTGTCACCAGGTCCCCCCTCAGCCTTCTCTTGTGAAGTTGGAGTCTATTTAATGAAGTGAAAACTCAATACTTATTCTAAAGACTGTTCATAACTATTAACAATTTCACCAGCCCTGAGTAATATAATAATAGTTCTGGATATGTCTTGATTCAGTATGTCATGTTATTCATAACTTTTGTGTGAAATTCTTTCTGTACTGAAGTTAATGGGAATGTTGCTATGGGCTTTCATAAGACAAATGCTTCATATATGTTATTTAGTCTTAATTGTATACTGTGCTTAATTATTTTTAATGTCCCACTCAATAGTACCTTTCCATACAGGCAATAATATAAAACATTGAATAGAGAATGACTGAAGACACGAACTGGGAACATCTAAACAAGATGCTACAGCATCGTAGAGGCACACTACAGCACTGTAGCACGCGTTGGAAAAAACTGTGATGCCACCGCTACATTGCTGTAGAAACACACTCCCTCATTCTAGAGCGTTGCCGCAGTGATACAGTGGCCAAAAATAACTTGCGTTATAAAAGGCACTGCTGTCAGCCATGAAAACATTTTGGTGAAAATGCTTCATAACACAAACTACTAAACTAATGACATTGAATAAAAATAAATGTCCCCATTTATTATAAAGAATAAATACGGGGCCCTTAGAAAAGGAAATCATTCTGTATTTAGTAAGCATATCAACTTGAGAACTATACTCTTTGGTTTCATATTTTCCAATAATAACAACCAATCTATGGCATTTGAAATATATAGAAAGGATTGTAAATTTTGTGGGTGAGTTAATACTCATGACAAGTGAGTAAAGCCACTTCGCTTTACTCAGTGATAGTTCAAGTAGATGCTATTCAAACTTTTCACATACTTTTTTATATTACTATGTTGTATGTGACACAGCTCCTATAATTCCAGTTGGGGGCTTGAGAACTGCCGACCCAGTACACAATCTATCCTTGAAACAAAATTATTATGATACTGCAGTGTTGGACTTCCTTAGGGTTGGAATTGATGACTCTGTCAAATTATGTGGTGAGTTTGTGATACTGTCTAAGGATTTTATTTTCCATCTGGGATTAGTTTCAGATTAAAGTGAAATATAAGACAGGAGGATGTTACAGTCTCTAACTTCTTTAACGGCTCTCCTCTTTCCCTGGAGATAAGATAATAAAGATATAAAAGACAGTAAAATAAAGTTCTATAATTTAATAATAATTATTTAGGCATACAGTAAAATAAAAAGTGGAAAATGTGCACTGTTCTGTATCAGTGCTATATAGAAATAGAGATCTAAACAAGGGGCTAAAACACAGGAAGTGTACAGTTACTACTGTTGCAATATGAATCATTATCTATTACAAATTATTAATAGCTTACCTAAAAAGCTGAGAATTAAGGTATATATTTAAATCAAATCTTATGAAAGCATCCTTTGTAAAAAGGACAAGGCTTATTTTATAAATGGGTAAAGTGATGCACAGAAATGTCACATGATGAGTCAGCCATAGAATTAATAGGATCCAATGATGATCACACATATCCTTGCTTTGATCACTCAATCACATGACACTTTCAGTTCCCAAGAGACAAAGGGTAAACTTGTGCTCCTGGTTAAACTGGGTGTACGCAGAAGGGAGACCCAGTTTCCTCTAGGGAAACTGTCTTTAAATAACAATAGTAGCTTGAATAATTAAGGATTAAAATGGTATCTATTCCATATAGATTTAATAGCATTAGAATAAAGTTGTGTATTTCTTTACATCATAAAAGGATTTAGCTACCATTACAGTGCCAGTTTGATGGTCATATATTTGGTCAACATGCTGGTCTATTGTGGCTTAAAGCATTTCCTTGCAAAGAGAAGATCTTGTGATAATGAAGTAGAATGATGACCGGTATTCTTATCTTGGGAATGAAATAGCTCAGGCATTTGCTGAGTAAAAGCCCTGATTCCAATGCTTCAGAGAATTGCTTTTGGTAAAATGCCAGAACTATGCTGAGCTTTCAGCAGTACGTAGGGAGGTGATGTTATTAGTGACTATTTGACAGCAAAATCTAAGTCAGCTTTTAAATTGGATGAATTTCTTTTTCTTCCAGAGGCCACCTGGACATAGGAATTAAACCAATTTAAGGCTATTGTTTAACTGGCTGCTGATTCATATTTTGGATGATTAAGTAATCAACATTCCAAATGATCAATTAATCACAAAGGGACGAGTAATAAATGGCATACTTACTTTGCATTTAATCGCAGTCTGGAGACCAAGCCTGTCCTCAGAGTTCCCATAACATAAATGAACTGACTATTAGCCATAAATCAGAGCCATTAGTCATTTAACACTTGACCTGTACAGCTAGATAGATTTTCTTAAAGAAAATAAAGAGATGCGACTGAGACTCCAGAAAGCAAACTAGTGTATTGATAACTTTAATTTTAAATGAATGGATTTTCAAATATCAGCTTGCCTGTAGTCAACAACATCCCTGAATTCTAAACCTTAGGATACTGACATTTGTCTAAACTACCAAAAAAACCCGGAAAAAAACCCCTCAAAACACTAGAACGTGACAGAACTGTTTGTGGGCTGCTCTTCCTCAGCTCACACTGCTGTGGTCCTAGATGCACATGTAGATGCTATGCCCTGAAGCTGTTAACTCTGACATGAATTGCATCAGGGTTTATTGCATCACACCAATAGCACGTGTAGATACACCCAGCTGGACTTTAGTTTAACTACACAGATTTACACCAGATGAAATAAAATGTGATGTGCATGTGAGAGAAGAATTTACTTGTTATATCAGTTGGCCATACTCTCCTTTTATTTAATATCATTGTAAATTAAAAAGAGCTGTATTGAAGTTTATAAGCTTCTACAGATTTACACTTACATAACAGATCAGAATGCTTCTCACTATGCTTGCAATCTCCAAATGTTTAATATAAATTCTTTTACTTGCCTCTCCTAAGAATGAGTTCAGTCTGTTTGTTCTTTTGAATGTGACTAAAAGAAGCAGTGTGAAGCAAAAGAAAACCTGGGAAGACCTCCCGCCTGTATTCATTTTCCCCACATTAATACGTTAATATCTCCACATTTCCAATGATTTATCATATGTAGTAACTTGGCTGTTTTGCCAGAGGTTTCATATTAAAAATGCCATTGCTATGTTAACTTCGCTAATTGTAAGGTCTGTGCAAAAAGAAAATCTGCAGTACACATGGAAAAACATATGCCTGAATGGGAAGTGGCTGTGTAAAATGTTCTTTTCCCTCACTGTATTTTGCCATGGGAAAGAATAGTTCTCCCCTCCCCAATATGGAAGACCAATTCCTGCTCTTGCATTTTTCTACAGACTTTTGAAGGATGGGGTGATGCACAAACATGTTTACAGAGCTAAGTGAAGATGGCCAACTAGAGATGCACTTGTGATACCCATCCTCTTGGCCAGCAGACCCACTAATGAACCAGAGAGCTCTAGAACTTAACAACTGAACTACTAGAGCTTGAGTTAAGGCTCTGTACATTGTGGGTGTTACTATTCAGATCCTGGCTAGGCTGTTACAGAGAAGGGCCCGTAGCACATATTGAACAGTGAACTGCATTCTGATACCTTCTGGGAAGAGATCTCTTGGTAGTTGTTCTTCACTTTTAATAAAATCAGCAATATACACATTTTTATTGTTTGCAGTCAAATCCTAATCAGAGCACTAATCTTGCTTTAAAGAAGTAGACATCACCTCCTGAAGTGCATCCAGACAAGCACAGGTGTTCGGTATGTGGTGCCACAAACCCATCTGTGGCACCACACGCTGCACATGTCACACACGCAGGCATTCCCTGCACTGCTAAAAGCAGGATGATGCACATGGTAGAAGCACACACTACCCAAAAACAGAGCCTGTCCAACCAAAGCCAAACTCTAGCTGCTTGCCAGGCTTGTAGCTGCAGAATAGCCATGGCTGCAGCTTCTGGAGGCCCTTGGGACTCCAGGTAAAGCTACTTGGACATGAGTATTCCCCAGGGACAAGTAGCAGCAGGACACATTGCACTACTCCTGTTTGTCCCCAGAGAAACACACATTCCCAGTCATGGGAACACGTCCCTCTTGAGCAAATTTTCTCCCAGATCATTGGACTAATGTCTTAGTTAATTAGGCTCTGTTGCCACAAGCTCAAATAAATTGCACCTGTGAATAATGACTTCATCTCTTTTTCTTCCCAATGTTGGGCTGCAAGAAATAACCCATCGTATTAGATGGTTACTTTTTCACAGAGCACCATGTTTTTGCCATCCATAGACTGGGTTAATACACCTTTCTATACTTACGTGTGAGCACTACAACGTTAAAGACCCTGACCCTCCAATTTACATATTAATACTTGCCACCAAAGTCATATTGCCTGATGCTTCCTTTCCTACAATATTTACTCATAAAATGCTACATCAAATTCAAAATTATGGCCCTAAATTTCAAGAATTTGCATGAGGTTTCCTAGGTATCTTGTGAAATGCCTCTCTCTTCACAGTGTTCGTTCCCTCAAGAATGAGACAGATAGACTACTATGAGATTTTCAGTTCTGGGCTGGCAATCATGAAAGTAGGGAAATAAGCTTTCTTGAAAACAGAGGGCTGGGGACATGACTTCTGAGAAGAGGCTGAGGGACCTGGTCTTATTTAGCCTGGAGAAGAGAAGACTGTGGTTGGATCCACTTTGCTCTGTACCAAAGTGCACATGCAGGGGAGTGCACAGCAGCAAAAAGTAGTAGCAAAATTTGTGCTGCTATCTTTTTTGCTACTTCAAGACATGCCCCTGTATGTGGGGATGCACCCTTAGAGGGAATTTAATAGCAGCCTTCAACTACCCGAAGGGGGGTTCAAAAAAGGATGGAGCTAGACAGTTCTCAGTGGTGGCAGATGACAGAACAAGCAGAAATGGACTCAAGTTGCAGCAAGGGAAGCTTAGGTTAGATATAAGGAAGCACTTTCTCATGAGGAGAGTAGTAAAGCACTGAAATAGATTACCCAAAGAGGATGTGTAATCTCTATCCTTAAAGGTTTCTAAGACCTGGCAAGACAAAGCCTTGGCTGGAATGAGATACTTGGGGACAGTCCTGCTTTAAGCAGGGGGTTGGACTAACTGATCTCCTCAGGTTCCAACCAATCCTAATTTTCTATGACTTTGTGATGATCTGTAAGAAACTGGAAAAATGAGATGAAGTAGTCCATGAATAGACAATGACTAAACCATGTTAGGTATCAGCCAGGGGAAGGGTCTAGGAATAAGAGGCTTATCATTGCTAACCCAATAGTTGAAAAACATCACCTGAGAACAAAGAATGTAAATGACAGCCTGCTGAGAGAAAAATGCATTGGGCCAAATAGGGATCTGAGGTAACAATAGCTATACCAGATTCAGAGAATAACATTGCCAGGTAGCATTGCTGAATTTGTTCCGGTAGTCAATCTTGATTAACTCCAATGTTACAGTAAAACCGAAGTTGGCTTACTGTCCCTTGTGATGTGGTGCTTACCTAATGTCAGGAATCAGCATTATAGATTGCTAATGTGTTTATTCAGTTTTTGAAGCTCACTTCCTATTCCGTTTGCCCTTCCACCAATCCATTACATTTTTCTTTCTCATACGCATTAAGAATGCTGCTGCAAGAATCATTCTCCTTGCCTGTCACACTGAATCTGTCACCACTCTCTTTGAATTCTGCTACTAGCTTTCCCTCTCTATCACATAAAACATATTTTATACATCTATATGTCTGTATACATAACGTGATTCTCAGATAGGTTAATTAGGCCAAAAGCATGACTGTGCAATGCAGGTATTCTGTTTCTGCCACCTGGCTAGCTCACTGAGAGCTACAAGACACTGGTCAATGCTGTGCAGATAACACCCCCCACCCCTCACCCTCCCCCAAAAAATGTAGGACTACTTTCATGGAATTCCTAATACATGATGAAAAGCAGTCACTCAATACAAAGCTGAGGTACAGGGATGATGCACTTCATAGGAAAATAGTAATTCTGCTGTCTACACTGCGCATGGTCAGTGAATAAATGAACTTCTTCATAAGGCACTTTTCACAAGGAACAACTTTTCTTTACACTTTATTTGAAAATGAATATATTTGTCCAGGCTCAGATGTATTTTGTAGATATAACAATGGCTTCCCCAAAACATGTGCTGGATTTTGTGGTGGATTAAATTTATAAATTTAATAGTTTGTATTCCTTAGAAAAAAGTAAAAATTGGGTTCCTACTTTTTCAATAACTTCAAATGACTAGAAACAATTCTTCCTGGCCTTACATATCAACTTTTAGTTGAGTTATCTTTGTTATTCTGGATTTTATTTTAGCTTTTCCTTTCTTTCCTTCTTTCCCGTTGTTCTCCATCTACAAGGCCATCTGTTCACTTGGCAGATGAATGTGAATTCTGTAATTGTTGTCATTCTTAGCATAGTAAAAATCATGCACAATTCAAAGGACAAGGCATACTACATTTGTGAGCTGGCCAAATGTGTATTGTTGTCAAAATTACTTGTCAAAACATCAACAGGAACAATATTTGATTTTCTATTAACTGAGTATGTACAGCTGTGTTATCAGGACCACAGTGTGGGAACTTTAGGATGCCATTAACTATTCTGAATCGCCCTCAGATATTTGCCTGTTTTACATGATTTAAGGCAAGTGATTAGTGCCTTTGATAATATCAGGATTAAATTGTTCAACGGGCATGGGGAGTGAAATTAGTTCAGGTGAAAGCTACCATGCCAATAGCTCATAAAACTAAATTCCTGTGCATATGCACAAACAGTAGGAATATAAGCTTCCTCCACATTATTCCTAAAATCTGTATGTCAACCTGGAGTTGGGGGTAAGAAGGGGGTCAGTAAAAAGGGAGCCCAGTTCCTGAGTCTAAACCCACACATTATTTAGAATAAGGAATTTTTTTCCTGTATGGAAAACTGAAAGGACATAAGACTCAAGAAATAATCTATGAACCCC
>NW_017729025.1:46230611-46236867 GCF_001723915.1 Gavialis gangeticus | reverse complement strand
CCCCCCCCCGACAACATGGACATCAATATTTATATAGCATTCAGGAAAAGTTTCCCCCAGGAAAACTCTACAGGATAGTTGCTCATAATGTGAAGGGTATCTTTATAGACTTTCTTGTTCTGTGAAAGGTAATAGAAGGGACACACATCACTTATCAGTGGTTCAAACCACAAAGAGATTTCCCCATGGCATCTAAATATTGCTGTGAATTATAACAAAAACAAAATAAAACAAAATAAAAATGAAGCTATCTTTCAAAAGATTTTTATGATATAACTGCTCAAAATATTACTTTATTTTTCATCTACCAAACACAATATGTATGAATTTTACTTTTCACCCACTCAGGTCATTATCTAAACAATAATGGATGATTTTTCATAATTGCCCTCTTTCTGATTATTTAGGAAGTCAGTGCACAACTTACAAATTCTGTTTGATT
The DNA here is from genome assembly GCF_001723915.1 of Gavialis gangeticus. NCBI lineage: Eukaryota > Metazoa > Chordata > Crocodylia > Gavialidae > Gavialis > Gavialis gangeticus. The sequence continues at coordinate 46,236,425 of NW_017729025.1, read as the reverse complement.
ATGAAACAATAGGTATTTTTGTATTTATGTCAGATTGTGAGCTCTGTTTTGACTATAGAACTTCTTCATTTCCTTCCCTGCTGTCATACACCTCCATACTGAGATAAAGCTCACAGGAATGTTATGAAGAATTTTTGCACCTGGCACAGTGCTAACAGGAAAGGTCATTACAATTTTGATGTAGCATCCTTGGTAAAAGGGCTATTCCCAGGGAAAACCATTTTTTTTTAGATGTCAAGTCTTAAGCTAAGAAAGATGCCAAATAAGTAGCAGATCACTTAGAATAAGAACCCTGATCACCCAAGGATACTGATCTACCTTCCCTCAGAACCCTGGGTCCTTATTTGTCCAAGGAATCCATGCTAAATTCCATGATTTAATGGCTGTTGACATCTGAGATAGTCCATTAAAATTACTGTGGGCATATTCATCTGTAAAGACAAAAATGGCATAACATACAGTATGATTGGCCAGCCCTCTGGATAAGCTGTACTAAGAACCCTCTATTTCTCTTTCCACAGTATTTACATGGAAGGAGTGTAATCTAAACATTTGAAACACCAATACAAATACATTACGAAAGGGTGAAAAAAGAAATCTTTCTTATGGTTGTAATGTGCTCTCATCCGGTAATTTTGTAAGAAGAAAACACAATGGAGAAAATCAGTTCCCTTTCATATAGCAACATAACTGCAATTTTTGGCATTTATGCACAATTTTGGGATTCAGCTTCTACCTATGGTAAAGTAAGACCACTGTAGAGCTGGAAGTGGAAATTATTATCTTCCACTTTTCAGCAGAGAAATTAGATCACTTACTCAGGAGCAGGATATCAGGGTTCTAGGTTTGGACAATGGATTAGAGTTTTATATCATCCTCAGATTTAAACAACTATGGGCATGTCTACATGTGCAATTAATGTGCACAAATAAACTCTGGAGCTTATTGTTCTGGAGTTTTTTGCTCCTGTACATGCTGTTTGAACATATGCCTGGTAACTAAAACCTCTGGAGCATATTGCTTCAGAATTTATTCATGCACAGCACATTGAGCCTGGTCAGAATAGCTTGGGCTGCCAGGAAGCCTGGGGCGGCAGGGGAGGGTGTCAGTGGGGGAGCAGCCTGCCAACCCAGGACTGCTCCAACCAGGCTCCAAGTGCTGCGGAGGGGCTGGCTGAGGCACAAGTGTTCTTCAGCACTGAGGTTGCCTGCTGGATAGCTCCACACTGAAGCACCCGGGGTCCCCGCCAGCCAGAGAAGCATCTACACATACACTGCGGTGCATGAAATAAACCCTTGCAGAAAGGTAGTACTACCCCACTGTGGAGTTTATTAGTTTCATGCACCCTAATAGGGGTGTACATATAGATTCTGAGACATTTACTGCATAGTTAATTAGCCAAATGTCTGGTGTAGATGAAACCATATAAAACTTAAACTGCTTTTGGTTTATTTCAGCCACCTCAGATTGGGATGCTACAAAACTTCCTTACCTCACAGGCACACCTGCTATATATATAAGTATCTCAAAAAAATTGTATATATATAATGTGTGTGTGTGTGTGTGTGTGTGTGTGTGTGTGTATAGCTATAGATATAGATATAGATACTTATGTGGAAACTGTTATAGAAGGAAAAACTATTGTTACATTAATATGAAATGTTATTTCTGCTTATTGCTTTTTCAATACTTTTTCGGTCCTGGGCAAGCTTTTTGAGAGAATTATTGTGGCGCATGTCCACGAGGGGCCAGCAGGGAAGATTATGCTTAGGGGCAACCAACATGGGTTCATTAGATGCAGGTCCTGTCAGACCAACCTGGTGGCCTTCTATGACCAGGTCACAAAATCCTTGGACGCAGGTGTTGCATTGGACATAGTCTCTCTGGACTTTAGGAAGGCCTCTGACACTGTCTCTTACCCCATTCTCATTAAAAAACTAGGGGACTGTGGTGTCGACACCTACACAGTCAGATGGGTCACTAATTGGCTGGAGGGCTGCACCCAGAGAGTGGTGGTGGACAGGTCTTATTCAGCCTGGAGGGATGTGGGCAGTGAGTTTCCACAGGGTTCAGTCCTCCGGCCCGCACTGTTCAACATCTGCATCAGCGATTTGGACGAGTGGGTTAAAAGCACCCTGTTCAAATTCACAGATGACACTAAGATGTGGGGAAAAGTGGGCATGCTAGAATGGAGAAATAGGCTGCAATCAGACCTGGACAGGTTACAGAGGTGGGCGGAAGAGATGGGTTTCAACACTGACAAGTGCAAGGTGATGCACTTGGGGAGAAAGAACCGGCACCATACCTACAGGCTGGGGAATTCCCTTCTCGTCAGTGCAGAGGCAGAAAAGAATCTTGGAGTCATCATTGGTGCCAAAATGAACATGGGCCAACAGTGTACCTTGTCATGCATCCACAGATGCATCTCAAGCAGGTCCAAGGAGGTGATCCTCCCCCTCTATGTGGCACTGGTCAGGCCACAGCTGGAGTACTGCGTCCAATTCTGGGTGCCACACTTCAGGAGGGATGTGGACAACATGGAGAGGGTCCAGAGGAGGGCCACTCGCATGATCAGGGGGCAGCAGGGCAGGCCCTACGAGGAGAGGCTATGGGACCTGAACCTGTTCAGCCTCCAAAAGAGAAGGCTGAGGGGGGATCTAGTGGCCTGTTACAAACTAGTCAGAGGGGACCAGCAGGCACTGGGGAAATCCCTGTTCCCCCGAGCCCTACCAGGAGTGACTAGAAATAACAGTCACAAGCTGGCAGAGGGTAGATTCAGACTAGATATCAGGAAGCGCTACTTCATTGTCAGGGCAGCTAGGATCTGGAACCAACTTCCAAGCGAAGTGGTGCTGGCTCCTACCCTGGGGGTCTTTAAGAGGAGACTAGATGAACACCTTGCTGAAGTCGTTTGACCCCAGTACTCTTTCCTGCCATGGCAGGGGGTCGGACTTGATGATCTGCTCAGGTCCCTTCCGACCCTACCAGCTATGAAACTATGAAATATAGTTAAGAGATCTGAATCCTCACAAAATCTGAAACATTTATTCACTGAGGTTGATGTTAAAGAGGAGAGGTGATGGCTAATGTAGAATTCTACCTTCTGTTTCAAGTCTCATTTTTGTGCTGTCCTCCCATTGCTAGCAAGAAAATACAAGAGTTAGGGCAAATCCCTGAAAACATTTAAGAAAGTATTTTTCTATTCAATTATAATACTTTTTTTCATCAAGTAGAACAGAACCAGAAATATCATATATGTATTTGGACAAAGATATCGCAGTCTTCAAGAGAAAACTGGCACAGTCAAAGTTGAATTGTGAAATATAACAGGTAATGGTGAGATGGACAGTAAATTACAGGCTGTGATTATACATTCAGAGAGACTTCCAGAGAGTGAAACAGTAAATGAACTCAAGTATTGCCCTAAATATCAGTCACTCTTACTAGTTTACATTCTAACATTACGCCACCCTGGTGCCACCTTATTGGTTAGGCAGCACAGTGAAATCAGCCTGGTCAGATTACATTCTTCTTTTGAATCAGCAGTGGAACTATGAACTAGAGGTTGTAGTTTAGCAGCTGAAGAACAGCCATTCCTTTAAAATCCTGGGCAGTATGTGCATATCTTTCTGACTAGCTCTTCTGTGTAGAATAAAAGCAGCTGTTAAAAGCTTCTTAGGTAGGAGTAGATCATTTGTCTTATTAAAGGTTTTGTTTGTTTAGAAACTTGTTATGAAATATGTCCATGAAACTTTAACCTGTATGCATAGACACAATTCTTTCCTTGAAGATGCTGGGAGAAATTTCTTGCATGCCTGCAGATAAATGACAGACAGCTTGTAGTCATGTGTCTATTACAAAGACACGATTGAAGACAAAATAAACTCATTATGGATCATCTGTCAGGTAAAATCAGTTTCTTTGCTTTTGGCATTGTCTGATGATATACAGCATACACTCCAATGAGAAACTGGCATAGGTGAAAGGTTTCTGATATAGCTGAGTTGGATATTGGTCTTGGAATGAGTGATATGCAATCTTGTAACCGTTCATAGATATAGGTACTTATTGTATGTATGATTGAATGATGCTGAATAACTTCAACTGCCTGTGTGAGCAGTGGGAATTGTGGAGTCCCCCAAATTCCAAAGATATTATCAGTGCTTTCCAGCATCAAACCCTAAATTAGATTAAATCAATTAAATAGATTAAATCAGCAAGATCAGCTAAAACTGTTAGGTATGCACCTGAAGCTTTTAACTTCACATCTTTTTAATCTGCAGATTTTAAATGGAAATTTTTCAAGAGCAGATCTTTTGCTCAAGGTATCTGGCACTAAATGTGTCAAAGAAATATTATCCATGCTTTGTGAACCCTTAAAACATTTTTTAAAATTAATGGATAGACATTTACAAATGCTTTCATTAATCTGGATCACCCTACACAGCTATCCTTTGCACTGACCTATCAACTTTTCACATAAACTAGTGCAAGTGAACTGTTAGTTAAAGGCATAACATTTTAAAAAATACTCAGGCGTATTTGTGTGTAAAGGGAATTCATACTTAAATATACACAGAATAGTCTTTAAAGCATGTATTTAAAGTACAGGAAAACCTTACTGATTCTCACTAACGATAAGGATTTGGGAATTCCTAATATTTTGCATTAAAAGTGAAGTGCACCAGCACAGCAGAATAGTTAAAAGCAAAACTGTAAGTATGGTCCATCATGAATATATTACCCATTTATTTTACCCATTATACTATATTGTCATTACTGATAATACTTCACAAAACAATACAAAAGTTCTATACCCTATTATGAAAAAATAATGACCTCTTAATAAAATGAGATGTCATTACAGTTTCTGATATTAGATATGTCTTCACAACAGGAAAAAAAACTACCCATTTCCATGTGTGCAGTGTTTGGATTAGTGAAGTGCAATGCTCACTAGGCCTGTGCGAAGTGACTAGTATTCGCTTTGGGTTTGGATTCAGCCAATTCAAGAGACATTGATTTGATTAGATGATTCGAATCACTGTCCAGAATTGATAAGGCTGAATCTGATTCACAGATTTGTCCAAATTGGCTGAATCTCCAAATCGGACAGGCCCCATCCCCCACCCATTCTCCCAGCTCCATCAATGGCTGTCCTGCCTGGCCCCAGCTCCCAGCTCTTTGGGGGGAAAAAAAGTCCCACCAGGGACTAATCCCTTCTGCCCCCCACTGCCCCACACTGTGTGGTGGGCTCTGCTATGAGCCCCCAGAAGCCCCAAGGCCACTGCAGCAGCTAGTGAGTGGGATTTTTGTTGTTTATTTTTAAGGCCCAGGAGCTGGGGCGGGCGGGGCAGACATGGGGTGGGGTCTGGGGGAGCAGGCAGGGGCTTGGGGGCTCATGGCAGAGCCCCCCATGCAGTGCATGGCAGTGGGGGGTAGTGAGGATCACCCCCCTGCCTGGCAGAAGCTGGTGAGTGGTAGATTTTTTTTTTTTTTAAAGAGCTGGGAGCTGGGGCCAGGTGGGGCAGCCATGGGTGGGGGGGGGACTGGGAGAGCAGCTGGGGAATGGGGCCTGGAAGGGGTCTTCCTATGGTCCCATCTTCCATTCTCCAGCCTACACCCCGCCCCCTACTTACCAGCATGGAATCCAGGTCCAGCTCCCTGCTGCAGCAGGTAGGAACTGCCTGAATCTCCAAAGCTCGTCAAATCTTTCTTTTCTGAATTGATTCAGAGAACTTTGAATCTATTCAGACCCTTTAACTGGTCTCCTGATTTGATTTGGATCCCAGGCCACTGAATAGGGCCAAATCT
>NW_017729025.1:46220928-46225611 GCF_001723915.1 Gavialis gangeticus | reverse complement strand
ACCACCAGGATCTGGGGGAATGTTTGCTCACCAGAGCGCCCCAAGGGATGACAAGGTCGAATGGTCATAAACTACTGCCAGACTGTTTCAGGCTGAACATAAGGAAGAATTTCTTTACTGTCCGAGCCCCCAAGGTCTGGAACAGCCTGCCATTGGAGGTGGTTCAAGCACCAACATTGAACACCTTCAAGAGCAAATTGGATGCTTATCTTGCTGGGATCCCATGGCCCCAGCTGACTTCCTGCCCTTTGGGCGGGGGGCTGGACTCGATCTTCCGAGGTCCCTTCCAGCCCTAATGTCTATGAAATCTATGAAATCTCCTTTGAATTGACTCAGCACCTGAAGCTTCACACAGTCCTAATGTTTACTAGTGATAATGTTTTTCTGTATGTGCTGTGAATTGGGTGGGCAGCCATGACTCCAAAGGGGCACTGTTGAGTGAGCTGGGTCAGGCATGTTGTCACGCCCTGCCCACATTTACTCTAGCTGCAGTGGGTTGGCTGAGCATGCACTGACCAGGACCCAGGCCTCCCTGATGAGCAGGTTTGAGGCTTGCTCTCAGGCTCAAACCTACATTGCATGGGGGGCTCCCAGCCCAGGGTCTATAACTAGAGAAACACAAAAGCAACAATAATACAAATGAAAAAGGCTGCACTCATTCTGGTCCTCTGGGATCTCTGCAGTCAGTACTCTACACTGCAGTCCAGGTGCCTCAGCCACCCTCACCTGGGTGAGGGATATGCCCAGGGCCTAGGCAAGGTGAGGGAAGGCTCATCTGGGGACCACACTGCCTGCTTGCACCCCTGGTAGCCATGCTGGCCCCTCTCCTCCAAGAGAGACCTCTAGGCAGCTGCTCTGGGCTGCTTTTATTCCCCTTTTCTTGTGGGGATGGACACTTCCACCCTGCCTGGATGTCTGGGTTCCCAACTGCCCATAACTGGGGGACATTCCCCCAGCCAGAGCCATCTATTGGTACCGCACCTGCTGTGCTGGCTTTTGGCTGGCCAGTATAGATGTGATGTAGCTGCATCCATCTTGAAGTGAGGGGAGGAGGAGCCATCCTGGGTTGGAGGTTGCTCAGAAACACTCCTTCCCACAGTAATGGGGCCTGACCCCATTACAGTGCCTTCTATAATGTTCATGCTTCTACTTATAATGGACTAAGTAATCCGTTTTTTTCACATAAGAAATTGTAATCAATGTACTAGGATGTTGAAAATCCTCTCACAGTCATGGAATTGTGATGTGATTGGAATAAGAGAGACTCGGTGGGATAGCTCACATGACTGGAGCACTGCTGTGGATGGGTATGAACTGCTCAGGAAGGACAGACAAGGGAATAGCAGAGGAGGAGGAGTAGCACTTTATGTAAAAGAACTGTATGACTGATCAGAGTTTCAACTGAAGATATGCCTGTTGAAAGAATCTGGGTTAGAGACAAAGGGGAGGGCAGCAAAAGTGATGTTGTAGTGGGGGTCTGCTATAGACCACCAAGTTAGGAGGATTATGTGCATGAGACTTTCTTCAAACAGCTAGTGGAAGTTTCCTGAACATAGGCCCTGGTTCACATGGAGGACTTCAATCACCCTGGCATCTGCTGGGAGGGGAATGCCGGTGTGCAGGCAGTCCAGGAAGCTTTTGGAGAATTTTGGGGACACTTCCTGGTGCAAATGTTGGAGAGGTCAACTAGGGGCCATTCTTGACCTGCTGCTCACAAATAGAAGAATTGATGGGGAATGTATTACTGGATGGCAGTCTGGGAAGCAGTGAAGGTCATAGAATCATAGAAAGTTAGGCTTGGAAGGGACATCAGGAGGTCATCTAGTCCAACCCCTTGCTCAAACAAGGACCATCCCCAACTAGATCAATACAACCAAGATGACTGAGATGAGGTGACTGAGTTCAGGATGCTGAGGAAAGGAAGGAAGGAGAGCAGCCGAGTAAGGACCCTGCTGGATTTCAGAAAATAAGACTTTCACTCACTCAGGAAATGAACAGGCAGGGTCCCCTGGTCAGTCTGAGGGGTCAGTCTGAGGGGGAAAAGAAGACCAGGAGATCTGGTTGTATTTTAAAGAAACCTTACTGAGGGCACAAGAATGAACTATCCTGATGCACATAAAGACTAGGAAGTATGGCAGAAGACCAGGTTGGCTTAGCAGGGAACTCTTCAGTGAGCTAAAACAAAAAAAGAAGATCACAAGAAATGAAAACTTAGATAAACAACTCAGGCGGAGTATAACAGTATTGCTTAGACATGTGAAGATGAACTCAGGAAGGCTAAAGCTCAGTTGGAGTTGTGGCTAGCAAAGAATATGAAGAGTAATAAGGGTTTTTAAAAGTATGTCAGCAAGAAGAGGAAGATATGGGAAAGTGTGGGTCCCTTACTGAATGGGAGAGGCAACCAAGTGATAGATGATGTGGAAAAAGGATGAAGTACTTATTGCCTTTTTTACTTCAGTCTTCATAGGCAAGTTCAATTCCCAGACTACTGTACTTGGAAGCACAGTTTTGGGTAGAGGTGAGCAGCCAACAGTAGCAAAAGAACAGGTTTAGGACTGCTTAGAAAAGCTGGATGTGTACAAGTTCATGGGGCTGGACACAACGTACCCGAGGATGCTGAGGGAGTTGGCTGATGTGATTACAGGGCCACTGGCCATTAACTTTTAGAACTCTTGGCAATCAGAAGAGGTCCCAGCTGATTGGAAAGGACAAATATAGTTCCCATCTTAAGAAAGGGAAGAAAGAGGATATGGGGAACTACAGACCAGTTAGCTTTACCTCAGTCCCCAGAAAAATCATGGAGCAGGTCCTCAAGGAATCCATTTCTAAGCACTTGGAGGTGAAGAAAATGTTTAGGAACAGTCAGCATGGATTCACCAAGGACAAGTCATGCCTGACCAACCTGATTGCCTTCTATGATAAGATACCACATTCTGGCTTTGTGGATGTGGAAGGAGCAGTGGGCACGACATACCTTAACTTTGGCAAGGCTTTTGATATGATCTCGTTGAACATTCTCATAAGAAAGGTAAGGAGATATGGGTTGAATGAATGGACTGTAAGGTGGATAGAAAACTGGCTGGATCATCAAGCTCAGAGGGTATTATTAATCAATGGCTTGATATCTAGTTGGCAGTCAGTATTGAATGGAGTGCCCCACGTGTTGGCTACAAAAGACCAACTCACAGGATCATAATAAATTCTAATTTATTGTGCAGGATGTGAAGTTACCAAAAACATAAATGCAAACTTTGAGTTTTGAGGGGTACTGACCACCTTAACACACACTGACACACATATACACTCACTCACACACACACTTGCTGCAATAGTAGTGTAGCACCGATGTTGGTTTATCCAGGGCACTGAAGTCTGCTGAAGTCTGCTGTCAAGGGTCAGCTTCCTCCAAGGTGATGTGTTCTCCAGAAGGGGGTCACTTGCTTGTCCTTCTGTCTTGGTAGGTCACATGCTGGAGAGGGCACAGCTGAGGGTCACGCTTCACTGCCTTTTATCTCTTCTCTGGCAGACTTGTGTGATCCCCCAGCATCATCTTGGCTGCCCAATATGGAGTTTGCTGACCCATGTGGGTCTTGAGTAGCGCGTGACAACTGTTAGTCACGGTCACTGGGGATTCCACACGATGATGCAGTTTTGGGAGTCCACCCTTGATTTGATTGATTTAATGGCTGCAGGTTCCAGGTGGCTTGATTAGCTTAAAATGGCTTGTAGAGTAGAGTTTTGTGATGGTAAGTTTCTCTGGCTAGACTATTGTTAATTAACAGCCAGAGGCTCTTGCTTTGTCATTCAATTACCTACTGATTCATACATACACACATTCACTCCAGGGGACCAGCCCAATACAGCAATACAATTCCAGTGATTATAATTCCAATGTATTCTTATAATAATAGTTCTAGTAATACAAGGTATGACTTTAATTTAAAGAAAAATATATATGTTAAAAGTTAAAAGGTATAAAATATAAAATACAGAATGCCAGGGTAAAGATGAGACAGATGAAATATAAAAAGAAATATATCTTAATCAATAAATGCAAATGTGAGGTAGCAAGGATTAATAGCCACTGGGGACAATAAGTGAGTTAGGTTAGATGCAGTAGACTGATTTAGTATAAACTTTAGACAGCTATAGGAAGTTTTCTTTGGGAAATAGGTTTTAATCAAAGGGGGAAGTGTTCACCATCATATGTTTACAGTTATGTTTTCAGTGCACCTTGGCTTTTCTTGTCTTTTACAGGCTTTGCTTTAAAGTGGATATTTTAGTTCTTTTGTTTTCTTTTGTGACACTTAGCTCCATTGATATGTATATGAATTTTGTAGGTTTCTCCTACAGAAAGCCATTTCAGCTTTCTGGCTTGCTCCGAGCCTTGCCACAGCCATGCAATGAGTGTGCCAGGTCTCTGCAAGAAGGGGCTTCTTGTTATACAAGGTTAGTTCTGGACTCAGTTTTGTTCAATATCTTCATCAATGACCTGAAAGATAGGATGGAGTGCACCCTCAGCAAGTTTGCAGACAACACCAAGCAGGGAAGAGTAGTAAATATACTGGAAGGTAGGGCTAGAATTCAGAGAGATGTCAATGAATTGGAGGACTAAACTACAAGAAATGTCATGAAGTTCAATAAGGACAAGTATGAAGTCCGGCACATAGGATGGAAAAATTC
>NW_017729025.1:46200130-46200454 GCF_001723915.1 Gavialis gangeticus | reverse complement strand
ACATGAATTATGAGGACAGGCTGAAAGAACTGGGCTTAGTTAGTCTAGAGAAGAGAAGACTGAGAGGGGATTTAATAGCAGCCTTCAACTATTTGAAGGGTGATTCCAAAGAGGATGGAGCTAGACTCGTCTCATTAGTGGTAGATGACAAAACAAGGAGAAATGGTCTCAAACTGCAGGAAGGGAAGTCCAGGTTAGCCAGTGAGGTTGTGTAATCTCCATTGTTAAGGTTTTTAAGACCCGGCTAGACAAAGCCATGGCTGGGACGGTCTAGTTGGGATGGTCCTGCTTTGAGCAGGGGGTTGGACTAGATGACCTCCTAGG
>NW_017729025.1:46199059-46199819 GCF_001723915.1 Gavialis gangeticus | reverse complement strand
CCAGCCCAATACAGCAATACAATTCCAGTGATTATAATTCCAATGTATTCTTATAATAATAGTTCTAGTAATACAAGGTATGACTTTAATTTAAAGAAAAATATATATGTTAAAAGTTAAAAGGTATAAAATATAAAATACAGAATGCCAGGGTAAAGATGAGACAGATGAAATATAAAAAGAAATATATCTTAATCAATAAATGCAAATGTGAGGTAGCAAGGATTAATAGCCACTGGGGACAATAAGTGAGTTAGGTTAGATGCAGTAGACTGATTTAGTATAAACTTTAGACAGCTATAGGAAGTTTTCTTTGGGAAATAGGTTTTAATCAAAGGGGGAAGTGTTCACCATCATATGTTTACAGTTATGTTTTCAGTGCACCTTGGCTTTTCTTGTCTTTTACAGGCTTTGCTTTAAAGTGGATATTTTAGTTCTTTTGTTTTCTTTTGTGACACTTAGCTCCATTGATATGTATATGAATTTTGTAGGTTTCTCCTACAGAAAGCCATTTCAGCTTTCTGGCTTGCTCCGAGCCTTGCCACAGCCATGCAATGAGTGTGCCAGGTCTCTGCAAGAAGGGGCTTCTTGTTATACAAGGTTAGTTCTGGACTCAGTTTTGTTCAATATCTTCATCAATGACCTGAAAGATAGGATGGAGTGCACCCTCAGCAAGTTTGCAGACAACACCAGGCTGGGGGGAGTAGTGGACATCCTGGAGGGCAGAGCTAGGATTCAGAGTGACCTGGACAAATTGGAG
>NW_017729025.1:46191348-46198899 GCF_001723915.1 Gavialis gangeticus | reverse complement strand
GCTACAGAAAGGATGTGGAAAAATTAGAGAGAGTCCAGTGGAAGGCAACAAAAATGGTTAGGGGGCTGAGGCACATGAATTATGAGGACAGGCTGAAAGAACTGGGCTTAGTTAGTCTAGAGAAGAGAAGACTGAGAGGGGATTTAATAGCAGCCTTCAACTATTTGAAGGGTGATTCCAAAGAGGATGGAGCTAGACTCGTCTCATTAGTGGTAGATGACAAAACAAGGAGAAATGGTCTCAAACTGCAGGAAGGGAAGTCCAGGTTAGCCAGTGAGGTTGTGTAATCTCCATTGTTAAGGTTTTTAAGACCCGGCTAGACAAAGCCATGGCTGGGACGGTCTAGTTGGGATGGTCCTGCTTTGAGCAGGGGGTTGGACTAGATGACCTCCTAGGTTCCTTTCCAACCTTAATTTTCTTTGATTCTATGATTCTATGTTATATGATAATGATTAAGTGCTCTGAAGAACCTCAGGTCAAAACTGAAACTAGGTGAATGTCTATCAATTATTATTATTATTGACATAAAGGCAGGTAGCAAGCTATCAGTATACAGGCATCTAATTTGGTCCTGAACTAATTGCAAGGCTTTAAACTCTGTATAGAATAGTGGTGGCCAACCTTTTCAGCCTGAAGGTAGGATGAGCAGGCTGGTCTACAGGCTGGATCCTGTCCATGGGCCTAATGTGGTATGCAGTTCTGGCTCAGCTGGGCCTAATACAGCCATATGGAAACCGCCTATCTGGGCCTGATGTAGGCCTGGGGTCCAATGCAGCCATACAGGAACTGTCCAGCTGGGGCCAGTCCAGTTCCAGCTATGTTGGGTGTTGGCCTGATCCAGCTGTAAGGGAATGGGCCTGATCCTTCCAGACAGGGCCTGCTTGACTGGGTCCTGAACCAGCTGCATGGGGTTTCTAAATTTGGCAGCAGGGGAGTGATGGGTAGTGTTAATTGCCACTGTTCCCTAACACCAAATTTCTGGACCTGTGAGGAGCCCCACAGGACAGATTACATAGTTCTGCAGGCTGAATTTGGCCCATAAGCCAGGGGTTGAGCACCCCTGGTAGAAAATATGAGGGCAGTAAATATTGCAGGCCCTTCCTGTAATGTCTACTAGTAACAGGGTAAAAAAACTCATAATAGAAAATAAAGCTAAAGACTCTTGCAGTCAGGTTCATACCCCTTCTGAGAGAAGAAATGTAAGATGAGGATAAGTTCTTCTTCAGTTTAACGAGTGAAAAATGTTGATCTATTTAGGTGGTTGTGAGTCCTAATAGACTGCAAATCACAGTTTATGTGGGTGGCATGGCATAAGGACTTTCACCTCAAGGAGACTGGATGAAACTAATTTAAAGTCAAAGTGAAAAAATCATATGGCTTCAATTAAGTGCCAGCTATTCACAAAACTACCATATATTATCATCCAGTATTATTAAAAGAAGCTTAAAAGCATGGTTTCAGAATTTACAGAGCCATGTAGAGAAAAGTGCAAAGCACCTGCCTACACTTGTTCTTTTGAACAGTACGAAACCTACACTAAAATCATGAAAAACTAAAAAAGGCATGTTTCTGAGCAGTGAACATTACTTCAGAAATATCAGTAAAATCTCCATAACTAACACTTGGATTTCTTCTTCCTGTACAGTAGCTAATATTTTGTTGACCTGGAATATTTTAATTAAAACTAAAAAAAGTATTGTTTGGTGAAGTTGCCAAACTGGAGACTGAAATCCTATCTTAATCCACAGAATATGCACACCATTGGCTACAGCAGTACAAATGGCCCTCTCTTCAAAGCTACCATGGGTAGCAATAAAAGGTGTTTGATCATCATGACTGAAATGATTTGTTGAATCCTTTACCTGACATTATGATTGACAATAAATGACAATCATTATTTTTAAATGTTAAAAAGACAACTAAGAGATAGACAGAAACTACTGAAAGCTATTAGAAAGTGTACACTGTCACTTCAACCTAAAATAGATTCAAATTATTGCCTTAGAGATGGCCTCCATACATTTCTTTCTTGACCATTCCACCTGAACTATCCCACCACCCCAAGCAACCAACTTTTCTAAGAATTATTTGCCAGTGATATATTTTACTACTAAGTCATTTAAAAACTTCAAGGCACAAACAGATTATGACTCATCCAAGGAAGGTAGACAGAAGAAAATGAGACAGGAATGTTGTTGTTTGCCAAGAAAGCTGTCCAAAAAAAAGGAAACTTGTTCTGAATGTGCAGCAAATTGTTCGTTAGGTTTTGTGCATGGCCCCAGTATAGACAGCTCTTGCAAGGAGCTAGGAGTCAAAGTAATATCTGAATTTAATTAGAAGTAAATCACTAATATAACCTATATAAGAAAAGAAACGAGTATTCTACTGTCAGCTGTGCTCATGTAAATCCACAATACCTTCATTGAACGTTGTTAAATTATTCTGGATTTAAAGAATCGAGGATCAGTTATCAGGGGTATAGGTTGTAGCTGTGTTGGTCTAAGGACTGAGGCAGACAAGGTTCTTTGGGTAAATCTGATATCTTTTATTAGACCAACTCAAATAGTTATATAATAGGATTGGTTATAGAATTTTAAAAATCAGCTAAATTAATATTCTGATATTTCTGGGAGTAAAATCTGACCCAATTTTGAAAACCCATTTCAATTCAGAAAAAAACAATGGCCTAGAAGTACTGTTGCAAAAATGAATTATTTTAAAAAGGACTGAAGAAAGTACCACAAATATAATTCTCTTTCTCAGCAAGAGAACTTCAAATCCTTTGAAATGGTACATGCATGCTGCAGTATTGTAACTATAGTGGAGCAATTGAGACACCCACTCCAGACAATGACTATGAGTTTGCACCAGGTTCTACCCCACTAAGAGTCTTTGCCACAGCAGGAGAAGCTCTGGGCTGCCCCTGCCTGGTCACAGAAGCTGGGAAGCACAGCACTGCACCGATCAGTGGCCTTTAGGGGAAGAAGACAGGAATAAGCAGAATGCTGCTCTCCACCTCACATCTACTGTAGTTGGCATACCTCAACACTGCTCCTTCCTACTACCCTTCACCCCCAACCCTGAGGACTCTGCTTCTGTACATCTATATAGTAATAACGATATGGACAAAAGTTGGATGTAAGTCACGGAACATTATAGCATATTCAATGTCTATTTTGTTCTTAAAAACAAACAAACAGTGGAGCTGGACTTGGAAAAGAATAGGGTGGTCATTTAAACTCATAATTTAGCCATTGTTCTTTGGAAATGTAATGCTTTAGGATTAACCCTTATGTTGTTATATGGGACCTGATATTATTTGGTGTGCATCCTTCTTGAAGTCTACTCAAGTAGGTCCTCAACTGCTATTACTACAAACAAACTGCCATACCAGTGTATCCTGTTAGATTTTCCCATCACTAGCATCTATAGGATCCACAGGTTTCTGCTGACCTTTCCAGGTGTCAGCTAAAGCATCAGTAACCTTCAGAACCAGGAGAGAAAGGAGGGGGAGAAAAAAGTGTGGTATGGAACTTACTAGCTATTTTTCTATTGAAATTCTTACCATGTTGCAGTAGTGGCAGTGCTATATCCCTGCTCACTTGAGAGAAAATACAAAATAGAAAATAAAAACTTCAAGATAATGATTAGAATACTTTCCTTTTATTGGCTCATAAAATTATAAAAGGGAAGATAACTGACCTCTTAGTCCATCCCTTTGTTCTAATGTATATCTACATATCATGGAAAGTGCTGCTAGGACCACTGATTAGGGCTGTGCAAAGCTTCTCTGGCTGTTTTGTTTTGACACTATTTTGACTCATTTTGAACTTAAAACAGCAAATCTGAGATTAAATGAAGGGCTTCAAAACATCCTCAAAATGAAATGAGGCTAGTTGAAACATTTTAAAAGTTTCAAAATGTTTTGAATTTTGAAGCAGCCAGCCAGGTGGTGCAAGGTAGGGGAGAGCCAGGGCTGCTCTCCAAGTGCCTTCACAGCCCCATGTGGCTCAGTCTGGAGGGGAGTGCAGCCCTGGCTCTCCTCACCTCCTGCCACCAGGCTTAGCTCCATGGGGCTGGTGAAGCCATTTGGAGAGCAGCACCAGCTCTGTCTGCCTCCCACTGCTGGGCTGTGCACCAATTGGCTCCACCAGCTGAGCCTGGTGGCAGGAGGTGCTTCCCCCCACTGGGCTTAGTTCCCCAGTGCTGTGAGCTGGTGGGAGCTGAGCCTGGTGGGGGGAAGCACCTCCCACCACCGGGCTCAGCTCCATGGAGCCACACTGGGTGTGAGCTATTCCCAGCACTGGTCCCAGGTGGCAGCAGCAGCCTCCCGCCCAAACCCTGAGAGGGCTGTGGGGCTCTGTCAGACTCCTCTCAGGGGTGCAGGCCCCAATCTGCCTGCCAGATGACAGGAGGCTGCTCCTGCCACCTGGGATTGGCACTGGGTGCAGCCTGCACCCAGCACCAGGAAGATTCGTGCTGCCACTGGCCCCAGGTAGCAGGAGCAGCCTCCTGTGATCTAGCAGGCAGACTGGGGTCTGCACCCCCAGGAGGAGTCTGGCAGAGCGCCCACAGCCCTTCCAGGTGTGCGGGCAGGCCCCTGATCTGCCTGTCAGATGACAGAAGTCTGGATCTGCCACCTAGGGCCAATGGCAGCAGCAATCTTCCTGGTGTTGGGTGTGGGCTGCGTGCAGCGCCGGTCCCAGGTGGCAGCAGCAGCCTCCTGTCATCTGGCAGGCAGATCAGAGGCTTGCACCCCTGGGAGGCGTCCAGCACATCCCCCACAGCCCTCCCAGAGGTGTGGGTGAGCCCCCAGTCTGCCTGCCGGATCACAGGACACTGCTCCTGCTCCCCAGCTCCTAACTGTAAACAGCTTGAGGTGCAGTTTCCTAGAAACCTCTACACCTATTTCCTTAAAACATGGCAGACTTCATGCCCTCAGAAGGGGCATCCCTGCTGTTTTCATCTGAATCAGGCAAGAAATGACAAAGTTATAGGCTGTTTCATGCTTCCCCATTTTAGTCTATGGGCAAAACGTCGAAACAGCATCAAAACAGCGAAACCATTTTGATGAAACAAAATGGAACAGTGCTTTTGAAATGAAACAAAACTCAAAATGAAACACTTGTCTATTGAAATGTTGAAATGGAAGTAGAAGCAGAACACTGCTATTTAGCATAGCCCTACCACCTATAATTAAATTTACCTGAGATGTGCCATTACAAGATCCTGATTTCAATTATTTATAATATTACCAAACTCAAGACACTTGGTGCTGATTTTTTTTATTGCTCGTTTCCCATATTTCTGCAAAATTAGGCAAGAGTTCAGATATATCTGAGATAGGGGGAGGGAATATAATATAATATAATATAATATAATATAATATATAGACATGTGTATATAATCTATAATATATAATCTCTCTCTCTCTACACACACACACATCTTTCTCTCTATACATATACACATAAACACATATATCTATCTATTGCTATATACACACACACACGTATGTTCATACATACATACATACATACATACATATATATATATGAGTGTGTGTGTGTGTGTGTGTGTAGATATATACACACACACGTTCACGTTCTAATTAGAATGCGAACATTCTAATTAGAACCTTCCAGTGTGGCTTCCCCGTCATGTGTAGAAGCTCCTGCACATTTAAAAATGAACATGGGGGCAGTTTATCTGTCATGGGGGCACTTTATTTATTGAATGAGGGTTACATAAAGTGTCCCTCAGGCATTTTTAAATGTGTGGGAGCTTAATAGATGTGACAGTAAGGTTTTTTAATTAGAGTGGCTCTCTAGGAACCTCTCTAATTTAATTGCCTCCTCCCCCTAATCCCTTAGCACATGTATAGGGAGCCAAAGTGAACAAAACCCACTCTGTGCACTGAATAAATCAGGACTCCTCCAAATATTATGCAGTCATATAATTTTTCATAATGTGTATTTAGCGGAGAAAAATTAAGGTTACTCTGACAACCCCATTTCTGGTATTTTGTAATTTTTGAATTCTTGGCTTTGCAGTCTTAATGCTATATCTGGGCTGTGTATGCATATATGTCAGACTGGTATTTTCAAAAATAATTTAGACACTAAGAAGCTTATGACCCACTACCTCTCACTTAGGTGACTTTGCAGATGTAACCTAGAGTGCATTATATCTTTAAGCACTTACTGTTCTGAATATTAGAAAAAATAGGTCTGAAAGAAACCTGAGGAGGTCATCTAGTCCAACCTCCCTGCTTAAGGCATGGTCATCCCTGTCTAAAGACCCCATTCAAACTTTTGTCTAAAATAACTATATTGTTTTATGTCATATCGTCTAATTTTAAAGGTATAAATATTTTCTTAGCAGTAAACTTTTCCCATGGGAGTTCATCACACCATATAAAATAGCCTGAAATTAGAGCTTGACTTTCAGATATATGGAGCATTCATGCTCCCCATTGTAATTAGTAGTGGTTGTGGGTGCTCAGTACTTTTGAAGATTAGCTTCCTGTTGAGCCAAAGCAATAGTGGTATATTTTGACTCATAGACTAACAAGTAAAATAAAGCATCTGTCACTGATGCAAGGTTATCCAATCCAGTATACAACAGCCAACCAATAATTCTTTAAACGTTTATTCAGTGTTTGCAGGTTGAGTATTCCAGTGAAGGATGTTAACTTCAGTTCAGTGGCCACTGCTAAGGTATAGAAGGAATAGTTTTCTAAGAGCTGAGCACCTCTTCCTCAAATAGATGATACATTCATCCCATACATGCCAGACCTTACAATTTTAAAATAGAACTATACTGAAGTTAGTGATAAATTAAAGCCAGATGAGCACTAATCAGAGCTAAAGACAATAATACTTCAGAGTATTACCTAAGAATACATACTTAAAAATAATGCGTAAGAAATCTATAATCCTGTTTGTAAAATGTGCATTGTAATATGGCAGTTTTAAGAAAGACATTACAAGATAGTAACATAAATGATAACTTCTTAAAAAACAGGGTTACAGTTTGCCTTCCCCTTATACGTATGTGCCATGGGAGAGGAAGAATCCTCAGCTCTTTCTCCCTCACGCAATGCATATAAAGACTTCTTAAATCTGCAAAAGCTTCATTCCATGTATGTGTCCATGAGGGTTCAATCAATTCCAAACAAGGAAGAGGATCAAGATGGATCCAGAAATATAGCATCTGAGCTTGCCTAGTCAATGTTCTAGAGAAGCCAAAACCACAGGGTGAATCATCCAAGCTTTATATCTCTTGTACATAGAATCATAGAATCATAGAAGTAGGGTCGGAAGGGACCTTGTAGATCTTCAATTCCGCCCCCCCGCCTGGGCGGGAGAAAAACCTGGACTCAAATGAGTCCAGCCAGGTAGGCATCAAGCCTCTTCTTAAAGACCCCCAGGGTAGAAGCCAGCACCACTTCCCTTGGAAGTTAGTTCCAGCTCCTAGCCGCCCTAACTGTGAAGTAGTTTTTGTGGATGTCTAATCTAAACCTACTCTCCAATAATTCGTGTCTATTAT
>NW_017729025.1:46185897-46186348 GCF_001723915.1 Gavialis gangeticus | reverse complement strand
TAGAAAGACTACGTCCACGGTGACACCTGCATCCATTGCCTTTGTGACCTGATCATAAAAGGCAGTCAGGTTGGTCTGACATGACTTGCCCCTAATGAAGCCATGCTGGTTGCCCTTGAGCATCATCCCTGAAGCCGGCCCATCACAGATGTGCTCCTTGAGGATCTTCTCAAAGAGTTTCCCTAGGATTGAGGTAAGACTAACAGGCCTATAGTTGTTCGGGTCCTCTCTCTTCCCTTTTTTGAAGATGGGGACCACACTGGCTATCTTCCAGTCATCTGGCACCTGACCCGAGCACCACGAGCGCTCGTAAAGCTGTGCCAAGGGCCCTGCAATAACCCCAGCTAGCTCCCTCAACACCCTGGGGTGGAGAGCATCTGGACACGCTGACTTGAACACGTCCAGCCCCTCCAGAAGCTCTCTAACCCGGTCCTCCCCAACCTGAGGTCTG
>NW_017729025.1:46173938-46185873 GCF_001723915.1 Gavialis gangeticus | reverse complement strand
GCTATCTTCCAATCATCTGGCACCTGACCCGAGCACCACGAGCGCTCGTAAAGCTGTGCCAAGGGCCCTGCAATAACCCCAGCTAGCTCCCTCAACACCCTGGGGTGGAGAGCATCTGGACACGCTGACTTGAACACGTCCAGCCCCTCCAGAAGCTCTCTAACCCGGTCCTCCCCAACCTGAGGTCTGGAGGCGTTCCCCTCGAGTCCGTCTGGCATCACAGCAGGGAAGTCCCGGTCCCTGCACAAGAAAACGGGGGTGAAGAATTGGTTAAAGAGCTCCGCTTTCTCCTCTGGTGCAACCACCAGATTGCCCAGCGTACTTTGCAGGGGCCCCACATTACCCAGTGCCTTCTTCATCCTCCCTATATATTTGAAAAAGGACTTTTTATTATCCTTGAAAAAAGGACTTTTTATTATCCTTGGGATAATAAATGGGAGTAAATGTTTGCTGAAAGCTTGGAGACTAGAAACAAACACCATAGGTTGTCCTAGAAAAATCCTATGGTATCTAGCAATAAACCTGCCCTAGTCATTAGATAGCATAATGCATCAATTGGTTATTTTAGTTGTGGTAAATATAGCTGATTTTATTTTTGAGTCTGCAATAAAATAAATCATCATAAATCCACCACTATAGTTAGTAAAAAAGAGAGTTTCCATGAACTCAAAGAAAAAAAAATGCTTAAAAAAGGTATTGTCATGGTTAAAATTGTACACAACACAGTCCTACCTTTCTCAGCTACAATTAAATGAACATTTAATGAACATTTAAATGAAATATTTACAATTTAATGATTTATCCCTACACTGAGGGGCCTGAAACTCTCTTCCTATGTATTATCTAACTTCTAAAATAAGGGGAATCAGAGTTCAGTTCTGCAGAACTTATCGATTCTGTTGTACCAAAGGAAAGTTAACTCAGGAAAGTTTTTTTGGACCATGGAGTTTGTCTTTCACTGGAGGTGTCTAATGTTCCTGAACATTCAAATCCACAAAATTCCATCCCGAGATTTATAAATTATAGACTCACTTTAAACTGTGTCTTACCTGTTAGATATATGGCCTAATTCTGAAATCCCAGCAAAGTTCAGAGCCCCATTATGGTAGGTGCTGTATATAAGTTTAGAGTTACAAGAGATAAAACAAACAAAAGGGAGAAGGAGAAACAAAACAATTACTTGCTAGCTGTAGGTAGGGTTTGGAAAATATAAGAATTTAAGAATATATGTGCTGTACTGGGCCAGACCACAGTCCCATCTATCTATGTATTTCATAGTGGCTCAGGAGCAAGGTAGAGTCCCAGCCCGGTATCATACTCAAACTGAATTTGATACTACAATTATCAATTAAGAAAAATGCTAAATACACACACACACAGATTTTATACATATCTGTCTTTATCTTTCTCCATAACATGTGAGCAGTAGCCCCTTCCCTCCCTTTCTCTCCTCTTCTCCCCACCCTCCCTTGACATAGTAATGTAGATTGAAGTAAACGATATGGGTGGAAGAGTCATGGGATGGCTTATGTTTCCTTTTGTGACACGTTGAGAGGACAAGATTTTATTTAAATGTATATTTATGGAAAGCAGGATACATAAATTGTACAATAGTCTGAGGTTAAGCTCTGGCTTGTTTTATTTTTCTTTACAAATCTTAGGGCTTCTTTTAGCTCCTCTGCAAGTTCACTAATGGAAAGAGAGATGCCAGGTACAAGTAGCCAGACTTTTAGGTCCCTGGAAACTGGTGTGCAGAACACAGTCTTGGAGTTCAAGGGTGATTCCCCTTGATGTAACTTAAATTCCCGCCACAAATTTTGTGATGACAGGCAGAAAATTAGGAGTCAGTTCCTAGTCCCACCCCACCCCCTATCCATTCGTTACCTGGCATATAGTGAGCTATGGTAGCAGAGAAGCTGTTCTTTCTACAGAAGGTGATACAATTCATAAAGTGTTCGTGATCCTTTAAAACATAACTGGAGATGTCCTATGTGATATTTACCATTAAACACTAGAAACTGATTGTAAAGAATTCAGCCCCATATTTGCTAAATTTAGGATCTGAGGAATATTTCATCACCTGCACCCTGGAATTGGAGATCTCAGTCAGAAGTGAGGTGCTCATTATGCTATGCCTATCTAGATACCACAAAGATGTTCTTGGGAGATATATCAAAATAATGCATGAGAAAGCCTCACACTATTAAAAAGGGCACAGTTATTTGTCATCTGAGATATGGGCAAGACTACCTATAAAATACAAAATGAATAAAAGCATACATTTTCTTGGCACACCTTTCCCTCTATAAACATAAATTTGGATCCCATTCATTATAATAAAAATGACAGGAGACATACAGAAATCTAGTAAGCTTCATTAATTCATTACATTCTGTTTGGCAATTGGTGTTAGTATTTTAAGTAGCCGTGGGTGGTCTACCATAGTTTGGTTTCAGTTCTCAAAGGCAGCTCTCTGCAGCTAAATTCTTCCAAAGTAAAAGACAACAAATAGATAGATATAGGCATATGCTAATTACAGAAAACAAATATCTAGCTGACGATCCCAAACACTAGAAGGAAAAAAAATAAAAATAAGACTCAGCCAGTCTAGCATAAAAGGCCACCTAGCTAGAACTGAAGCTTCAGGCATTCTTGTTTCCTTCCTTTTCTTAATCACATCACTGAAGATTTTCTTAGTAAAGCTGTTTTTGGAGTCATTTGCATTCTCTTTGATCTCCTTGATCAATGGGGTTCACAGACTATATTTTTCTATCACCATGTTGTTTATGAATGTTGAATCTAAATGAGCTCAATTCCTGAGAAAATCCTTAGTAACTGATTGGAGTGATTGTAGCCAATACCACAATCATGGGACATTTCAAAATGTAAATATCTGACAGGCCTTGATTCCATAGAAACTATCACTTAATAAATAACTCCCCTCTTTAGAACTCCAGAACAGGCAGATTGGGTATGCAATATCCACATTTTACAGACTGAATTTAACCAAGTTTTATTGCCTTTTTTAAAAAATAGCAAAGGGTGCCCCCCACATCTGGAATGATGGTTTTCATTATGGAAATAGTGCTTCAGCAGTGGGAGACCAAACATAGTTAGGTATTCTGATTAACACTAGGGCATGAAAAAGGTCCAGCCCACTCACCCACTCAGAGCATAGGCAGCTGATAAACTATTTTTCTTTGTCTTTCCTGATGCTTAACCCTTTGCTTCTTCACTTCACCTCTTTCTATATAGTATTTTGTTTCATGAAGTGATGAATGTATATCTGGGGATAAAAGCAGAATATTACCAAATAAGATGGTATTTTCTGTAAGTGCATATCTGTGTCTTCCAGAATCACCCACAAGTATAGGAGGAAGAAGAAAAATGATCAGGGTGACATTTCTGTACTGGTTGCATGATCCAAGCTAGATTGCCACTGATCTCCTTTGAAACCATTTTGTTTATTTTGATTTCAGAAGTAAACATGAAGATAAATCACCTGCACATTTGACTGAAAGTTTTTCATGTACTTGCAGATTCAGTTCAAACTCTGACACACAGCTCAGACACTCAGTCATCAGTGGTATCCAGATCATATATATACCTATAACAGCCACAGACTTCCTGTGTGACCACTGCCAACAACCCAAACAAACTCAATGACAGGGGACAAATTCCCTCAGGTTTGGATACCATCACCTGCACTATTACCAATTCAGCCTATGAACTTATGGTCAACAAATGTGGATTATAAAAGACCAGTAAGGCAAATAATTCTTAGGTCTGAGGACCTTATACTCAAAATACCTTCCAAACCACTCCTGGAGAGCATCAAAGATGATCTCTGATTAATCCAGGACCTAAACCATTTAAGGACACATGAATGAAAATTGCACCGAAAGACAAGGAAGCCAGTACAGGTGATGACATATAGCTGTCACTTTTTTTTCCAAGCAGAGAGGCTGCTCAACAGAAAAGCAGCCTCACTCAACATTAGCTCATTTCCATATGGCTCTTTGCTGCACAGATCACAGTACAATGACAGGATATTGTCTGGCACCATGTATCTAAGGCTTAGGGATAGGGGTCTGTGGCAGTGCACCTTTGGTGCCTGCCACTTTAAGGGCTGGAGCAGGCAGCTGGCAGGTGCTTGATTAAGGTGGCCATTTTCAAACTTAGGCAAATGGTGTTGGCTTAGAAATGGTGTTTAAAGGTCTGTTTTTTATGGGAATTGGCTTATAGATATATGCATTATCGGGGTCAAGATAGGCAGCAGTAGTTAAATGGATTTCTTGGGAGATACACACACAGCTTCTCATAGCCCTGAAAGCGGACAGGCTGTCTAGTACATCAAGCCGAACAGATGGACACAGCCTGAGAATCAAGGGAGGCATGCCATAACGTGAGATTAAAGCCTTCAAGGCAGACAGGTTGTCTAACACAACAAGGACACACAGTTTAGAAAGCAGCCTGGGAACCAAAAAAGTATGTATCATACTGTCCCAAAACACAAGATAAGTGACACCAGTAACAAGGCCTCAGAGCAGTGGCAGGGCCTGAGTCCCAGTTGTGGGGAAACAAACCAAATTAGGAGAAGGCCCAGAATGCTATGTGGATGTATGACCACAGAGAGACAACCAACCAGAGCTGGCTACAGATGAAGTCATCAGGAGTCATCAAGGAGGAAGGAGAATACACAAGCAGAGACTTGAGAGTAACTTGAGAGTCCCTCCCTTCATCTCATCCCTCCTTATTCCTCCTCCTTCTCCACCCTGAGAGGGATCCCCATCCCCTGGGAAGGGACCCCAAAGCCACCATGGACTACAGGCATACCAGCAGCCCATGTCATGAACTCCACTGGGGGAGAGCTGTGGGGCTCAGCATCCCACCTTCAGACTGCTGACACCTAAGAGAAAGATCCTCAGAGTGGAGCCTGCATCCTGGCCAGATGTACCTTGACTCTGATGAGAGCCCTAGATTGGGAGATATAAAATTGTTTGATTGTTTGTATTATTGCTTTTTTGCTATTATTCTGTATCAACAAATTCTCCTATTATCAACTGGCAGGTGTTGTGGTCAGTCTAAGGGCTGTACCCACCCGGAACAAAGGCATAAGGGCTGGATTCCCAAAATCCAGTGTCAACAGCAGACAGAGGCAGCAGTTTGCTGCTTGTAGCCAAGGGGTAGGGAGGTCTGGAGGGACTGCCCATGGCAGGGCACTGTCATTCAAATGCCAGGACTGCTAATCTCCCCAGTGAAAGGGGGGTAGGGGTGCCTTAATATCCCTAGCCCCAACAACATTGTGGGTAAGAGGGTCAGGCATGCCTCTGGACACCTGAGCCCTAGGGGTGCAAGACCCCAGGAGACCCAGTAGCAGGTAGTGGGGCCAGGCATGTCCATGGACACCTGAGCCCAGGGGGATGTAAAATCCCACATAGGCCAGAGTAGGAGGGCAGGACAGTGGCCCTGGAGAAGGTCAGTAAGATATTTAGTGGGCCTGCACAGAGTAGGGAGTGTCTTTATGAACCAAAGGGCTGTGTGTTTGCAAGATGCAGAGTAGGGCTGAAAGCCAATCTGAAGGGCTGCATCAGGGGGTGAGCTGAGTAGGGCTGAAGGATGGCCAGAAGGGCAGCACATGGGCCAACCCCCACAAGAGTGTGTTTTGTATTTGTAGAAGTACCCAGTGAGGGGCTAGGGTGAAATTAGTCCAATGCCTGGTGAAATGGCTGGTCACTACCTAGATGAGGGTCATGGGAGAGGCCCAAAAGGCTGCATGTCGGCCAGTCAAGGAGTGAAACTGATAAGCCTGATTGCCTATGGGAGCCACTCAGAGGAGCAGGGCAGAGTGAAGGAGGCCCAGCATGCAGTAGCATGGAAGAGGCCTGGTGAGAGAAGGTGGAGTGGAAGAGGCCCCAGTGAGAGTGGGGTGGTATGAGTGAGGCTCAGAACAGAGCAGCATGTGAGATGCCTGACAGAGGACTAAGTTGGTCTGGCTTTAGGCTGGGAATACAATAAGATTCTGGATGCCAGCTGCGAGGCATGGGCCACAGTGTAGGGACAGTGTGGAGCCATGTATTGTACCCCCTGGCATTGGGGCATTATAATGGGAGCCTCCTGTTTAGAACACAAGTTTATTAAACCAGCAAATCATGGCAGGCACGTCTGGGTGGACTGCCCTACTTAGACAGGTGGGCGGGCTGATGTAAGATCTTGGCCCTGGGATGACCACCTCTCACAGGGCCAGATCCTCAACTAGCATAAATCGTCATCACTTCACAGTGAATGTGAAGTAAATGGATCTGTGCCAGTTTCAACCAGCTGAGAATTTGACACTTGGGATGTACGTGGCATTCAAAATGAAAAGAGCACTTCTGTAGCAGATTGAGCACAGTGTAATCTTATTCAAAGCCTGTAATGTGCAGTGCTGTGCATTTCCCACTGGTACTTGATTTAATGAGAGCTTGGTAAAGCTGCCAGGCTGGAATGGTACCCACTGCACTGTGACGGACATGCACTCCACCATTTGACCTCTCTCCCCCTTTTCCCTTATGTTGTGAACAGGATGCTCTTTATCTTGCTTTACATGATGATTGTTTCTCATCACGTAGCTTCAGAAAGCTGCAGGATGCAAGTGCCTTGCATCTGGAAAGTGAGAACAGAATGGTCAGCCTGACCTATGAATATTATGAATGACTGCGCTGGAAACCATGATAAGTGGAACCAGCAGTTCACAGCTCTGTAACAGTCTACTCTAAGCCCTTGCACTTACTTGTACAATAGGTCGTCTGTAGTTTATATAAAAAAGCCTCTTTATATATATGTTATTAGCTGCATCTTCCAAAGGTACCTTCAATGTACTGAGCTGATTAGGCCAATCCTTTGTCAATCTGTGGTTTTGAAAGTGTTTCTTTGCTACACTTATTGTTTGATAGAAAGGATATCATTAGATCACTCCATGTTGTTAGGTGTTGATTGGAGTGTGCTTTCCAAGCTTTCCATTTTCCTGCTGAAATTTTACCATTTACAGTCTTAGGGCTTTTAAATCACATTCAGCATTCAAAACCACAAAGCCTGCTATTTTTTCAGGCTCTAATCAGTATTTGTCTGGATAAACTGTGGCTCCAAATCATAGCATGTACATGCTAATTGCTGAAGGCACTCAGGGACTCAGATACCTTGAGTGGCGAGGACATCTGCCCCTTGGTGTACAAGTGAAGGGGTCACTTTTTCCTATGATATATAATTTTTGCTTGAATGCTGACAAAACTTCAGTTAATCAATTGTATAGATACATGGGTCTCACTGGTGTCCAAGGTAAGGAAATGTAGTGTGCATATTCCTCCTCTGTTTTGGGGTGGTTTTTTTTTACAATTACTCCTTATCTGGGACATTCTCCCCCCCACCCCACCCATACCCAATATTATCTTATCTCCTCTTTGTTAAGGTGATTTTCTATACTGTGCTCAGTGCCACAGGATCTAGGTAGGGAACTGAATATATGTAGACTAATAAGCTTCTCTTTATAAAACATGCTGTCTGTGCTTGTTGGTATAATAATGTGATGATTGGGAGAATCTATGTAGTCTATGAATTCTGTTTCATACTGGGGAGCCTCTCTATGTGTGTCTGCATCAAACTACAAACTGCATTTTGAATGCAGGGCTTAGTTGCCTTCTCTGCTCTCTTTTGCCTTCATATTGAAAGAAAACCCACAGGAAGTACCATGAGGAATTCTTTCACGCAGCACAGAACTAAAAATACAGGGTCATTAAGTTTTGATTATTATTTGTTTAAATAGAGCAACCTACAACAAATAAATGGCTACACCTCTAGGCTATTTATTTTCCCTAGTCTGAAACATAGGGGGTGGTAACTAAGCAACATATCATCTGGTAGGGATTTAATCATCTGCTCCAAGAGTCACCCAACAAAAGAAGACAAAGGTTATAAAAGAAAGGGTCTTGGATGCCATTTCAGAAAGGAAGAGAAGATCAAGAACAGAGAGTTGACTGGAGGAGTGAAATGTCACGATTTGAAGGCGAGGCATGAGCTATAGTAGAGAGGTTTGGACTCCAAGGAACACTCTGAGCTGGGTGGAAACAACACATGAGACTGAGGAGAAAAAGGAGGCAGGAGAATGCAAGTAGGCATTCCTTGTTCTATCCAGACATGGTTAGAGGAATCCTTCCGAAGCCCATGTGTTTATTTCCAGTGAGGTGAACAATAAATTCAGAATGCCCAAACGCCTGCAAAAGGATATATTTAAGCTTCTAGAGGGGTCAGCAGTGGTCCTGGAAGCCTAAAGCAGCTGAACCATGAGATCCCATTTTCATGAACGGGTAAGAAGATATGTCACTTGAGAGTAATGGGGGAAGCTTAGTTTAATGGGTTCCTAACACAGCAGTCTGGTGACTATCCCACTTGGGGGCTGTGTGACAAGTGAATAGTTATTTGCATTTATATGAAAGCTGAGTGCCCTACTACAAGCTCAAGCTCTCTCCATTTCCAATACCTATTCTTAGTTGTACCATGAAGTATTGCATCATATTGCTCAGATATTATCATCTGAAATTGACACATGGTGCTGAAAATATTTAACAAAGCATCCTTTTAAACTTGCTGGATTATCTACTTAGAAGCACATACCACGGAACCATTCTGCATGAAAGAATGCAGAAATGTCACAGATACCAAACTCCTAGAGTAGGAGAACAGGTATTTCCATAAACTTGACAAAAGGCCATGTTCTGGGTCAGCCTATTCAAAGCATTTTTCACTGGATGTGTAGTACAGTTTACTCTCTATATAAGAATCTTTTCTATTCAGGTAGTGTTGTTATAGCATAATGGTGCATGAATTACATAAGATGTAAGGATTTTGGGGGGTGATATCTTTTACTGGACAAATTGTCTGGCTGGGATAAAGGCATTCTTCATCAAGCCTCTTTTGGGTGGATGGATATCTGATTGTCCTCTATGAGATAAGGAATGTAGCAACACTTACCCTGATAACACATATACACTTCTAACAGGTTTGTGCACATGCATCACCAAAGCATGCCAGAAGTCTCAGGTTAGAATTTGATGCCCTGTATAAAAGCTCTTATTAGAGTTTGTTAATGCCAGATGAACTTTATGGCAACTTTACAAAATCTGAGTAGTGTTATTTCAGATATTTCCAAGCACAAAAGGATGAATTCTGTAATGAGAATGCAAGACATATTTTCCCATAGTTTGGGAGTGAAGGTTTAGAGTGCTAACATCCAATTGGCATCTATCTCTAGCCTAGTTGAGCTGTGCCCCTTTAGGAACCCATGTCCAGCACCTCAAGCTGTATAACAAGTCACTATGCAGACTAGTCCCCATTTATTTCAACAGGACTAATCAGAGGGAAAGTGATAAAAATATGCTCAAGGACCCTAAGCTATATGGGTAATTAAGCTAACACAGTTAATGTATGGTAATTACTGTAGCCAACAGCTCCCAATGAGCTATGTGGCTAACATCACATCTAGTTGTCTTTAATTCTGTAGCCTGAATTATTAGGCACCTATTTACAGTTGGCCATTTAGAGGTGGCCTTCAGCATAAATCCAAAATAAGACTTATGCCCCTGGAGATATAGCAAGATGCTCTAACTGCTTTGCTACTGTGGCCCAGCAAAGGAGCTACATGGCAGGGAAAATTTATTCCATTCAGAGTGCCACTGCTGAGGCTCTGGCTAGTGTTCAGAACTGCTGGGAAAATGGCATTCAAATATTCAACTAACCTCACAGCTACTGTCCAGACCATTGCCTAAAATAATAGCTGTTCTCTGTTTGCATCAGTTCTGCAATATATTGGGGTCTCTGGATCTGCATAAAGCCAAATGCCTGATGACTTTCCTAGATCACCCCTGTCCAACCTTTTCCCTCACAGAACTGGAACTCTTGTTCCATTGCAACATAAGAGACACAGGCAATACCAAGTTTTCAGCTGGTCCCTGGCAAAGGGGTTTAAGTGTTGCAGTGGGTGATATAACAGTCTCTTACACTGGGGGTCATAGATCATGGATAAGAGGATAACAGTAAAATAACCTCCAAGTCAGAGAGGATGTTTTTCTATTAAAATAGCATTTGGAGAAAAAGGTTTCCTGCTATGCACTGCACACACACAAACAACTAAAAGGCATTCTCTTCCCCAAAGGCTTAGAATCTGTATATATGATGAGATAGCAATAGAAGGATAAAAGAAGCAAACAAATGGATGAACAGCAGAAGGTAAACGAGGACATAAGTTGTTTATTTAGTAGGTTTGATTAAAGTAATTTTCAGGGCCTGATTTTAATCTTGGACCTGTTTCACTCCAGCGTAATTTCCTTGGTATCAGTGGACTTACATGATTTCCACTGACGTAATTGCCAGGCTGGCAGCGGCAGGGGAAGGTGTGCCCCCGTGACCCGCTTTGGGGCTCTTCTGGAAGCTGAGGCCTGGGCGGCGGGGGGGAGCCAGAGGTGACAGCAGGGTGTTGGGGGTATACTTGTCTATACCTGGCAGCCAATCAGGGGTGGCCTGAGTGCTCAGCTGCACTCAGCAGTCTCTGGCAGCTGGTGGAGCCTGTGGGGCCTGCTGGGAAGCATGTAGGAGTGCCCCAACCTGGTAGCCTTGCCCAGTGCAGGCAGTTTGCTTGTCCCCCTTCCCCTCATCATAGAGCAAACATGCGTTCTGTTCACTCCCAATTTAACCTACACCACTTCCAGAAACCTGCATAGGTCTGACTGATTCTGCCTCTGGCTTTATGAATCTCTGTACCTAGCCTTAAAGATGTAATTAACTGTTTAATCACATGACAAGTGTAACATTTGCCAGGGGTCTCTGGTTCTTAGAGTGCAAAGGACTTTACCTGGGCATCCTTTTTGAACCCTGTAACCATTTATCTGAAACCCAAATTATAAAGAAAAATCAGCATATCCATTTCTTCTTTTCATTTCCTCCAGGTGCACCAAATGATTTTCTGTGAGTGACATGCACTTCCTTCAAAATACCTGCATTAAAACCACTGTAAAAAGGAAAATAAACAGATAAAAAGAAAAATGCAGTTCTGCAGTATATTTGTCTTGAAGAGTAGATTAAATAAATGGCTTCACTGAAAGCTATCAAGCCTGAGCCATGTAAGACAGTAGAAATGAATATGCGTGTGTACAAAACATTGTGAAATCACACATTTTCCCAGCCGCAGTTAGCAAGTACATGAATGGCTTAATTATCTTCCCACTTATACAAAAAGTTTAATAGAAGAGGCACTCAGGAAAATAAAAGTGAAACTCCAGATGCAATTATTAGACTTTATCTTTATCTCTCCAAATTGTAGACTGTTCCACATTGCATTTCCTTTCATCAATACATTAACTCATCACATGTATATTTTGCAAGGATTATATATACAGAAACCAATCATTTATGCATCTGTTATGCCTCATGAACCACTTAAAATAAAATAAATTGACTTTACTTTAATCTGCGTTCTTAATTCACAAATTTCAAGCAACTTTTACAATCTACAGAACTGTAGAAAACTCAGATATAAAATTTACGTAATTTACATATATATTTTCAGTTATTCTTTTATAATCTATGCAATGTAATTATCAGTGCACTGCTATAGATAATTTCCCCATAATTTTCTTCCTCCTACATCATGCATTATAATCACTTTCATCCTCCATACCATGTGTGCTGGTATCTTCCTGCTCCCCCTCCACCCGGAGCTCAGACAGAAACTAGAATATATTAAATCAAGTGCAGAACTGGTTTTCATTTTTGTGGTAAACGTTTTTTATTACAAAGAAAATAGATTTTCAAGCGTGAACTCTAAGGTCTTGATTTGATTTAGCTTCATCAATTTACTTTCAAAGTCTTATCTTAACCCAAAATCCAGAGTCCAGTGCCCAGCCAG
>NW_017729025.1:46148393-46168938 GCF_001723915.1 Gavialis gangeticus | reverse complement strand
AGAAACTAGAATATATTAAATCAAGTGCAGAACTGGTTTTCATTTTTGTGGTAAACGTTTTTTATTACAAAGAAAATAGATTTTCAAGCGTGAACTCTAAGGTCTTGATTTGATTTAGCTTCATCAATTTACTTTCAAAGTCTTATCTTAACCCAAAATCCAGAGTCCAGTGCCCAGCCAGAGTACCCAGATCTATCGTTAGAGGCACAAGTGGATGGAGAGGGAAGCTCTACTGGTTTTATGACCCATGCCACCCCTATACCATATTGGGGGGAGGACAGAAGAATAAAAATAGACTCAGATACTCCACCCCACCTCTATTCCAGTTTGACCAAACCAAGCGCTGTCCTATCCTTGCCGTTGCACTGTCTGTCCCATTCTGAGTTTCACATCACACAAAGAGTAAGCAACCTGGAAAAGCTTGAGAGAGTCCAGAGGAGAGCCACGCACATGATCAGAGGGCAGGAGAACAGGCTCTATGATGAGCAGCTGGGAGCCATGGGACTCTTCAGCCTGGAAAAGCACAGGCTCAGGGAGAACCTGGTGGCTGCCAATAAGTTTATAAGGGGTGTACTTTGCAATCTGGGGGAACGTTTGTTTACCAGAGCACCTCAAGGGATGACAAGGTCAAACAGTCACAACCTCCTCTAAGACCAGTTCAGGCAGGACTTAAGGAAAAACTTCTTTACTGTCTGAGCCCCCAAGGCCTGGAATAGCCTGCCTCTAGAGGTGGTGCAAGCACCTACTCTGGACACTTTTAAGAAAACTTTGGATGTTTATCTTGCTGGGATCCTCTGACCCCAGATGACTTTCTGCCCCTGGGACAGGGGGCTGGATTCGATGATCTTCCGAGGTCCCTTCCAGGCCTAACATCTATGAAGTCTATGAAACCTCTGTGCAGTTCATCATATTTAGTCCCTCAGAGATCCTGTTGACAGGGGACCTTTACACCAATGCATTAAGAGGTAAATTTGCCTGTGGATTTACAGTAGTGTTAGTGAAATGCACTCTTTTTAATAGAGTTACTCTGGATTTACATCAGAACAATAGAACAGAGTTTGGCTCAATATTTTTCTGCTAAAAACATAAATGAGGTATTGTAGTTAATCAAAGAAATACCTGGGTATATTCATGCAATATGTGTTGTCTTTGATTTATGAATATATATTGGTTCCATGAGAAACAACAATAAAATATCACTTGTGGAGAAAAAGGGATAATAGCATGTTCCAAAATGTGCAATCAAGGACAGTGTGTGCATAGATATATGTGTATCCCTAAAGCTACCCCATATTTGTGTTTTGCTGTTTTAACTTAAAATTTGCTATCTTCATTTTTTGCTCCTTCTTTGAACTTTTTATTAGTTGAGATCAGGAACAGATTACAGAGGGGTGGTGATAGAGGCCAGCTATGGCCATGCTGTGAGGAGTGGGAAGCAGTAGGGAGGAAGGGAATGACAGAGAACAGAGTGGAGCCAGGGAGGCATATGAGATGGCAGAGACAATGCATAAAGGGCAGTAAAGAGCACTTTGGGCCACAAAGGAGTTTCTGGACGACCCATTACAGTTCTCCATGTGCTGAGATACAGGGAGAATTGCTATGCATGGCCAAACTGGCCTATAACAGCTGTACCACCCCAGCACCAGGTGCCTGCCCCACCCTAGTGCTGGCAGTCAGTCCTGCTCAATTTAGTCATATTTGTTTCTGTTTGGAACTTAAACAGAACAATACAGCTCTGCCTCCCTAGCATATAAGTAAAACTTCTAGTTTCTTTTTAAATTGGAGAAAAGGGTGCTAAGGCACATGGTTGACAGCCCAGGGGTTGCAAGTTTGAGGACATTGCAGAAGTGATGGCATGGCCCCATCAGATTCCAATGAATCTGCAGATTCTGCTAAATACCTGCTAAATACAAGGGCATGAAAAAGGAACCACACCACCTGCACCCCACTTTCAAAGTTCAATATCTGCCCATGGCTGAGATCACTGAACCTTCCTGTGGGCTACTGAGTTCCCCCTTATTTGTGGTTATAGCCTGTTTCCATACTTGGTCTGGTTGGTTTTGTATTTTGATGTCAGTGGTTTATATAGAGAGTTTACTGTATGGGTTTAGATAAGTATTAAATAATTAAACAAATACTTTTTTTCTTCCATTCCCCTTCCATCTTCAGCCTCCCCAAACTACCACCTAACCTACTACAGGAAGGTAAATCTCTCCTATTGGCAAGATCATTTCAAGATCCATTAGTGGACAGTCTTGGTAGAAGCAGCTTTAGGACTGATTAAAGGAGTTGTCTTCAGGAGAGGGTTAGAGTCTCTGAAAGGCTGGGTAGGACCCTCTTTTTTTTTTGTCTCAACCCTTCCTGACACAAATGTTGAGGTCTGCAGGCTTCTTTCCTTTGCACTTTCCAGGGCCCATTAGCTGAATAGCTTCAGGCACCAGCCTTTCCCAAAGACAAATGCTGAGTAACGAGAGCTGATGTAGACTGTTGTGTCCTTCGTATGTGGTGTTAAGATATCACTCATAGCTAAGGAATTTGACAGAAACTACTTCACTTCTTTTCTGATTTCTAACTGATCAGCATTGTATAGAATGAGTCCTGTAAAACAATAAGTGGTTGCAATGACCTTGTCTGGAAGCATCTTAAAGGAACAAGTCCCTCCTCCACACACATACCTCCTAAGACACACATCTTGTGTATCTAT
This sequence comes from Gavialis gangeticus, assembly GCF_001723915.1. Classification (NCBI taxonomy): domain Eukaryota; kingdom Metazoa; phylum Chordata; order Crocodylia; family Gavialidae; genus Gavialis; species Gavialis gangeticus. The sequence continues at coordinate 46,166,234 of NW_017729025.1, read as the reverse complement.
CACAATGTCCGTGTCTAATTGTCCAAATTTAATAGTTAAGAAAAGATTTTAAATGATACTGTTTAAATATATGTATATCCCAAAGGATGTACATACACACAGGCATGTGCAATAATATTGTACAGAGAAATAATTCCCCTTTTCCCTCAAAAATGTGAAAAGTTAGAAGCTTCTACATTATACTCTCTGACAGCATAGGATGAAATGTGCTAAATCCTGAATTGCTTCCAGGTTTAAGGTCCAGAATACTATGAGTCATTGGACATGAGAAAGGGCCCTTTAAAGAAAGTAAGATTCACTTCTTACCTCAGTGCATGTTCAACCTTTGCACATAAGCCTAGAAACTCATCATATTTTGGATTTTAAAATTGGCATTATGACTTGGTATTAAAACCTTGCTTAGGCCATTTTAGAGGTTTCTAATATTGTATTAGTTATAATTTCCCTCTCTCCATGAAGTTATTGCAGTAATTATGGCACCTGGCCTTTACAGGTGGAGGAGAAAAGTTTTCCATTCCTTTTTTTTTTTTAAAGCCCTTTAACACAGTTATAAAGTAGTTTTCTTTCTTTCCTGTACCATACATGGCATGTTAAGAATGTACAATCATGTGGTGTGGTATCATAATTGTATCAGTACCCACTTGGGACTGCTTATATATAACTCACTCCTGGTTTTGCCTCTTGTGAATAATACAGAGTGTGTCTACACATGCACCTGACTGTGCAGTTTGTACTTGCTAAAGCAAGTACTAAATGACTGCTCAGTAACCACTAGTACTGAACAGTCCTGGCACCACATGGGTCATTTCTGACCCTACGGTGCAGCAGCTTGTTCCTACTGTGCAGTAGTGGTAGCATCACAGTTCATTACATTGCCATAGAGATGAGCTATGTTGCCATAGCTCGTAGTTATGGCGATGTGGCTTCTCATGTAAATGCACCCACAGTAATCTCAAATTCATGCTGTGAAAGTTCTTGTTTCATATTTACTACATCTTTTACCATATTTACAACCTTATCCATAAGAAAACAGAGGCAGAAGCACAGAAAGAAACCAAAGAAGTAGTAGGGGCAGAGATATAAAATAACAATGAATGCCAGGAGCTAAATTGCTTTCATGAGATGCCTCCAATATAAAGGAACTTTCAACAGTTTGCAGAAGTCCATTTCATCCCAGTTAAGTGATTACTTTAATGGAAAAAGAGAACTTGGAAAGGTTATATTGTTTCAAAAGATGAATGAAGGATTCAAGAGAACCCAGTGAAATAATATTCTGTGTGACTGGTTTTATTATTGCTTCCGGGGAGAAGTTCTGTTTGGTTTGGAGAAGGTATTGCTGCAGACTTGCAGTCTCTGTTCTTTCTATGTACCGTATACACCATCAAAATTGACCAGGGTGCCTGTTATGTGGGACATTCGTCATCACAGAGTTGTGTGCACCACCTGCCTGACCCAAAATGTTGGTTTTTTTACTGCAAGTAATTTAGACTAGAAATATTAAATCCTGAAATTGAAGGGACAACGAATTATAATGTTATGCTAAATAAATGAATCCCTCGCCAATTCAAATGTCCCATAGGCATTTTATACTGTTTAATAAATACTGGGATCTTTGCCCTTTACTTAAGCACCTGCATATCAATAGATGTATGCCAATGATACCAGGCAGAATGGACAATCAGTCTGATCCAGTATGGCATATTTCTCTTCCTGGTACTCTGCCAAATGCATTTGCCTTTGAGCCAGAGAAAGTTCAAGAGTGCATGATATTTGAAGGCAGCCACCAGTCCAAAAGAGATTGACAGACCTGCTAAAACCCCTTGATAGATTTAACAGGATTTCTCAGTCCCAGGTAGTGCATGGAGGGAGACTCACAGCAACGGTAGAACAGGAAAGGAAGTGCTGCACATTCAGTTATTCTTTGAGAGTTGAGATCAAGACCTAGCTCAGCCACCCATAACTGTCATGAGTAAATCTAACGTCTTCTTTCCTTTTATTCCCATTTGTCAGCTCAGCAGCAGTAATGGAGCTGACTGAAGTCTTGGTCTAGCTATACTGTAACCTTAATCACATAGGGCAAAATTCTGTCCCCTTGCCATGGCTGAATAGCTGAGCTTCATGCAGAGAGATTTCCCAAAAAAGGATTTCCATAGAGGAAAGGAATACTCTTCAAGTTACAGTGGAGAACTATGAGACTGAAGCAGGCTGTGCAAATCCTACAGCAGTGAGTTACTTACTGCTGAAGCAGCATAGATGGGAAGTTACTTAACTTTTACACGGGAAACCTGGGCTCTGGCTTTGTTATCAACCTGCTGGGTGACCTTGGACAAATTGCTTCATCTCACTGTGCCTCTCTTGTTTTTGCCATGTATGAAACAGGAACAGAAATAGAAATCTTTACAAAACACCTTGAGGTTCACTGATGAAAAGAGCTATTTAAAAGCTAGGTGTTTATATCATAATACTTCTACAAATCTGCCTAGCATCTGTAAGAAAATGTCTTTTTAAGAGGCTCTGTGGCATGACCCAGTAGAAAGCAGTCATGATGTGATGCAAAGGCTTGTGGTACAACATGTGGATCAGTTAAGACACAGAACTGATCTCAGTTTAAAATGGAATTAAGTAGACCTCTGTTGGACTCCTTGGTTTTGGGTCATTAGTGAACAACACACAATATAAGGATCAGGGCAAATTAAGAAATACCTAGAGTGGACTAATGAAGGAATTTAAAATGCTATCAGAATTGAAATTCTCTGGAACTGTAAAAGAAAGCTAAAGACAGTTTAAAAAGAGCTGTATTTTATGTCTTCAAGCAATGGGCACCAACAAAAGATACTGCTATTTCTGATAAGAGATGCAGGTGAAGCATCCAATATCCTTAATGCTTTTTTAGTTAACTTAGGCAGAAGGAACTACCTATGAAACCACATTATACAAATCTGAGGAACAATTCAGGCAGAACAATGTAGGCAATACAAAAATGAAACGTAGCAAAGGCATATTTTTAATGGAAAAAAAAAAAACCAAAAAGTTCTTTTACTCTTGAAAACATAGAAGAACTGATGATGATCTGAGGCTGAAGAAGAAATTTTGTAATGTTGGAAAACTGGATCCCTGATGAAAGCAAGTCATGATTGGAATCTGCAACAAAAATAGTCAGAAATATTACCATAAGACTCAGAATTAACCCTTAACTTACAGTTTGAATGTGTTGGTCAAAGGAAGTCACCCAGTGGAGAGAACAGCGTATAGAATTACACATGCTGTGAAAAACAACACAGTCCAAAACAATGTAGCATTGGGTTTAACAAAATGCAAGAACTGTAATGGATTATATCATTTAGCAAAAGTTTTCAAATGCTGGCAAGGTAGGAATAAGGCATAAACAAGAGACTGTAGACAACATCATTAGTTCAGAGGAATTTTTCATAGAAGCAAAGGACAAGCTTGCAGGAGAAAATGAATAGAATATTAACCTGAAAGAAAATGGGGCATTTTAAGTAGGACAAAGATGCACAAGACAATGTGATACTAGAAATAGTGATATTAGTATGCAAGGAAAGGCTCTAGGCAGTAGAAGGTAAACAGCTAAAAGACAGAGTTTGTAGCAGTGAGCTTATTCCCAGAAAGCAAGTATATGAACTCAATATATGAGTAAACAACACACTGGAAAATATACAATTTTGAATAATACCAAAAAAAAAGGCTTTAAATGGGTTAAAAACATACCATTCCTTTGTTTTCATTGCTGCCATTAGAGAAGCAGGGGACAGAACAACTGAGAACATATTTGAGGGTGTCTTCTATGGTATAAAGATGGTCTTAATAGTGTGGGGAATAGATTGGAAAAAGTGTATCATACAGGTAAAGCTCCTAAGAAAATTCACTCAACCTGAGGTGAAGAGACAGGGAGAAAAGAGTTTCATATTTTTATTTATAGGCCTAATCTAGATAAAATTTGCCATAAACCACTTCTTGATATTGGCAACATAGGCCTATCAAACCTATTGTAATGGAAGAACTGGAGACTTATTAGCTATTGTAATGGAGGAACTGGGGGGCAGTCTGCAGAGCTGTGCTGACTGTTGATTTGGACTGCAAGTCCCTGAAACCCCCTGGGGGGGAAAGGGGAAAAGCAAAAGGAAGTTTGAGGCTGAAGTAAAAGGGAAGAGCAGCGTGCACGGGGAACCTGGTCAGCTCTACACAGAGAAGCGCACAGTGGAGCTGGAGATCTCACTGGCTCAGTCAGCCAGGACTGTGGACTAAAGGAACTGAACTTGGATTTAGGGGCAGCTGCAGGCTGCTGTTTGAGCACTCTAGAGATTAAAGGCTTGTTCGGGGACATCTCCGGAGATGTGGGGAGGAAACTAAGGTGCTGAGTGTATGTTACCACAAGGTTGATGTTTCTTTACCTTTTACCTGTTCCCTTCCCTCCCTTAGACCCTTTGGCTTGTGACCCTAACCCCTATGTTTTTTATATAAAAGTGGAAACTTCCTATTGCTTCTTGTGCCAGTTTCTGGGGCTGCAGGGTTGGCACACTATAAATGGAGGATATGTAAACTGAATACTAACAAGGGAGAAATTAAGTCATTACGAAAAAATTATTAAAGCATTTGGCAAAAGAGAAGTATAACAAAGTCCATGTCTAAGTCATGTACATGTAAAGCCAGAAGTACAGAATATTTTCCTGTCTGAGGTGAGATATAGCCTGTGATTATCAGAGTTGCTGCTGAGGATGAAAACCTTCAAAAGTAATTATGGTTATAGTACAGGGTGCTTTGAACACCAGATGCCCAGGATCTGTTTTCAGTTTAAGAGAAGTTCTTAGTATAGTTTAAGAGGAGCTCTTGTGTTAGATTTTGTTTTAAATATACCAAGACGGTAAGTCCTAAAGTGTTATAAAAACCCGTTTAGAGGGATATATAACAATCATTTATAGATTTCTAAAATCTAAGAAATGTTTTATACAGATCTCAGTGATTTTGAGGATTCTATTAAGGACTGTTACATATCCCAAAAATAAAAGTCAAGCATAGGTCAAATCAAGTGAAAGAAACCCACATCAACAGTATAGGAAAAATTGGCACCCTAGAGCACAGTAGGAATATATTTATTCATGTTGGCAGAACCGTGCCCCTCCCCCCCCCAAAAAAAACTTGTATTTATCGTAGTCTATTATTCTTACTTCCCTGAGATAACCTTACTAAATGCTTTGAGAGCTATCAAATCTATGTTTTCTCTTAGGCACAGTATACCAGATAAGAAAAAATAGTTCCCTAGGACATGCAATGAAGTATGGGATGTAGACATATAATTGATAGTACTAATTGTTCTCAATCCAAAGAAATGGTATTCAAATACTAAAACTCCTACTTAAAAGACTTTGAAATCAGACATTGTTCCATATTTAGCACTGTTAAATTATAGAACATCACTAATGAAGTATGGGCTGTTGCCTGCTGATACTTTGTTAAACAAACAAATAAAAAGCAGAATGCCTGATCTCAGTGTCACTGGGGACTTACCAATATATTATGAGACAAATAAATAAAAACAATACTCCGTAGGGTGTAGATCCATTGGAGCTGCTAGTATTTCATGAGAGTGGAAAACAATTGTTGCAGGTGTGTCACAGATTCATTAGAGGAGAACTTAGGGTCATAGGAAAATAGTGCTGGAAGAGACCTCATGACATCATTTACTCTGACACCACATCCAAGGCAGGATCATCCCAGGCAAGTGTATATCTAACCAGCTCTTGAAAATTTCCCCAGCTTCTCTAGGTACCCTGTTCAGTGCTTAACCACTCTCATAGTCAGAAAGTTCTTCCTACTATGCAATATAATTATTTTCTGTAGCAGTTGAAGCCACTGATCTTAGTCCTGCAACCACAGAAAACAGTCTATCACTATCCACTTTACAGTCACCCTTGAAGCATTTGAACACTGATATGAAATCCTCCTAAGTTTTCTCTTATCCACACAAAGAAGCTTTTCTTCCTAAGTGATATTTCCCAGGCCTCTGAACCCTTTTTTCATAGAAATCATAAAAAAGTAAGACTGGAAGGGACCTCCATAGCTTATTTAGTCCAATTCATTGCCTCAGGCAGGATTAATCCCTATATCAGTCTCTACTGGATTATTTCCAAACTGTCCACATCTTTCTTGAGTGTGGGACCCAAAACTAGACACAATACTCCAGGCAAGGCCTCACCAGTGCTGACTAGAAAGGAAGAATCACTTCTCTTGACTTGCAAGAGACACTCAGGTTAATGAAACCCAACACACTGTTGGCTCATTCAGTTTATAGTACACTGTAACTCCCAGGTCCTTCTAGGATTGCCAGCTCTCTCGAATCTTTCCAGAACACCAGCGTGCCCATAATACACAACACGAACATGTCCATGTGCTTGCGTATATCAGTTACAGATTACAGTGTGCAGAATTATGTCAGGAAGGCAAATGTGCATTGCTATTGCATTTTAAAAACTCACTGGGCCACTGTATAAATTGGATTCAATGTTTAATATGTATTTTAATGAATGCTTAATATTTATCTCCTGGGTGACTTTCAGTAGTCTTCTGGAGATTTATACCTAATTCCTGGAGATTCCAGGGCAATCCTGGAGGGTTGGCAACCCCAAGTAGGGCTCTGTGAAACGGCACTGTTCCGTTTCAACTTCAGTTTCAAGGTTTGAATGGAACAGTGTTTTGTTTCAAATTTCATTTTGAGTTGAAACAGCCTCACCGTTTCGACGTTTCACCTGGCCATTTAATTTTGCTGTTTTGAGCTCAAAATGTGTTGAAACAATGTCGAATCAAAACAGCCGGTGAAATTTCACACAGCCCTAATCGTAAATCCTTCTCCGCAGTACTGCAGCCTAGCCAGTCATTCCCCAGTGTGCATTCCTACATGCAATTATTCCATCCCAAGTGCATGACTTGGCACTTGCTCTTGTTGAACTGATTTTGGACCATTTCTAGATCCTACCCTTTGAAATATCTGCAACTCAACCCAACTTGATGTCTGTGACTGGGTGGCCAAGACACCCTGCCACAGTCAAGCAAAGAAACGAAACTTACCGGAGGACTCTGAAGAAACCAAGCCAAGCTGAGGAGGGAAAGATGCCGTGTCCCACCTAATTAAAGGAACTGGCTGGGGCTGGGGCTGCGGCAATTCAAAGGCTGCCACGGCAAGCCCAGCTGCCAGAGTTTGAATCTGGGTGAAGAAAAATGGCACAGCAGCCAGAAAAGAGAAAGAACACGTTGAAAAAGAAAAACAGCTGTGTCCAGAAGACAGTGAATCAGATGCTGCCATGGGGGACATGGTGGGGAAGAAAGGGAATTTAAAGAGACGCTGAAGGGACAGCCGGGGTCAGCCCAGAGAAGAGGAGAGAGAGGTGCAGATAAATAGGACACCGAGAGAAGACACAAATAGGAACCAATGCTGAGGCTTGGAGGAAAGCCTTGGTCCCCAGACTTACCTGAGGAGAGCCAGTGAAGTGATGGAGGCCACCACCCTGTTAGTTGGTCCAGTCCCAAGTTGTAAAGAGAACTGCTTTGGGACCCTAGAAGAAAGAATAGATGTGGATGAGATTACACCTCCAGGAGAGGTGAGTCTATTTCAGCAATGAAAGTAAGGGTGGGATTAGAGAGACAGCTCTCTTGGGATCTGTGTGGGGAAGAATGGAGCAAGCAGCCAAATTAGCAGGAGACCCCCAGCTAGGGGGTTCACAGGACTAAGACCAGACTCTCTGTCTAGTAGGCAAACAACAACAAGGCCGGAGCCTCTGGTGTGGTTAGGGCAGAATTTGGGAATGGTGGAGCCCTGAAAAGACAAGTGGGCCTCTTGAGACTTTAACTAAGCTTTTGTCTCCCAAAATGTTTAGTACCTTTCTAACCATCAAAGGCATGGCAGGAAATGTTAAAGAGCAGAACATTACTGTCACAACAGAGACACAACTCAGCCCCAGGTAGCACAACTGTGCTCCCTTACAACGTCATATGCAAATTTGTTAAGTGTACAGCAAATTCCACTGTCCAGATCATTAATGGTTTAGAATCATAAAAAGTTAGGGTTGGAAGGGACCTCAGGATATCATCTAGTCCATCCCCCTACTCAAAGCAGGACTATCCCCAACTAGATCATCCCAGCCAAAGCTTTGTCTAGCTGGGTTTTGAAAACCTACAATGATGGAGCTTCCACCACCCCTCTGGGTCACCCAGTCCAGCATTTTACTACCCTCCTAGTGAAAATATTCCTCCTAATATCTAACCTAAACTTCCCTTGCAACAACCTGAAACCATTTATTTTTGTTCTGTTAACTGCCATCACTGAGAATAGTCTACCTCTATCCTCTTTCAAATGCCACTTCAGGTAGTTGAAGGCTGCTATTAAGTCCCATCTCAGTCTCCTCTTCCATAGACTACATAAGCCTAGTTCCCTCAGTCTTTTTTCATAAGTCATGTCCCCCAGCCTCCTCATCATTTTTGTTGCCCTTTGCTGGACTCTCTCTAATATGTCCATATCCTTTCTGTAGTAGGGGCCCAAAACTGAACATAGTATTCCAGGTGTGACCTCACCAATGCTGAATAGAGGGGAATAATCACTTCCTTTTGTCTCCTAGCCTCCTGGGGAAGCCCACATAATACCTTATCCTTACTAGACATTTGAGTCATTGATGACTACTCTTTGCATATCATCCAGCCAGTTATGTATTCATCCTTAGAGTACTTTTTTCGAGTGTCTATTTCCTTAGCTTATTAAATGAGAATCTGGTGGGAGATAGCATTGAAAGCCTTGCTAAAGTCAAGGAATGCACATGTCCTGCTCTTCATCCATCCACAGAGCCCATCACCTTATTAAAAAGGGAAATCAATTTGGTCAGACTTGCTTGGGACCCTAGCCTTACACAGTCTATTGGAGTACCCTATGAACCATACCTAGGCATAACTTCTAAAGTGAGTGATCCCCTGGTTTCTTAGATTCTGAGGTCTGGCCTTTTGGTCCCTGACACTCCTCCTATCCCCATTATCCATACTCACTTCAGAAACCTACTTCTGGCCTAGCTGCTGGAGAGAGACTTTTCCTTTTAAAGGAGATTTGGGGCACACAGTGAAGCAGGCAGCTCTTTTTAAACAAAAACAGTATTTGTTAATCAACAGTAATACAGTGGATCACAAAACCTAGATTAACTCCTAGATAGTCACTGTCAAATAAATAGTTCCAACTGTTCTCTCAAGAGTCTCAGGCTCCTCTTGTCCTACCTTCCCTCTCTCCCCCCACTTCCTTTAAGACCATCTGTTTAGACAGCACTACCCTAAATCTTCAAGTGCTTGGTCTTGAATCCATTGTTTGTTGGTGTATGCAGATTGGTTTGTTGCTTGCAGGATGGTTCATTTTCCCTTACGTGAGCAATTAGGCAGATCCTCATAAGTCTGCTTCAAAGCACTCCAACTCATCCAGGGAAACTGAAACATAACATAACAGCTGAAATCATTATTTTAATATAATAAAAGCCTTACCATTCCCACCTGTCTGTCCATAATGCTCTACGCCAGCTGCTCATGAGCGTCTTAGAGCCTTAAGACAGACAGAAAGACAGGCAGAGGCAGAAGTGAGGGCAGCTCCCTGCTGTACTCCCCACTCGAGGCTGTGCTCCCCACTGTGGCGCGCACTGGGGGACCAGCTGTGTGGAGGTGTGGTTTGCTGCTGTGGGGGTGTGGTGCATGGCTGTGCAGGGGGGGCATAGAGCATGACAGCAGGGAGCCCCAAAAGGAGCAGGCATGGGGGCAGGGACAACACAGCAGCAACACATGGCTGCAGGATGGGGCACCACTGCCACCCACTCCCTGAATGGTACCCTGTGGCAGCATGCAATGCCCCCTCTGGGACCACGCCCCCTCCCCCCCACATGGCTGCAAGTCACACCAACCCACACAGGGAGCACTAGCTAGCTGCTGCTGTGTGGGGGTGTGGTGTGTGGGCACACAGCCACAAGGTGCCACACAGGAAGCCATGGTGGGGAGCATGCCCTGCACAGCTCCAGGGGGCCATGAGGACAGTAGGCAGGGAGGAGTGGGCAGCACATACCGGCTGCAGCATGCAGCCGCGGGGCATGGCAATCCCCCTGCTCTCTCCTTATGTGGAACCCTGTGCCCACACACCATGTCCTCCTGCACAGAGCCACAAGCCATGCCCCCCATGTGCCATGTCTATGTCCACTCTGCACTGGGAGCACCTGCAAGGCTGCGGGTGGCAGGGTGTGCAGGAAGAGGGTGGGGCATGGTGTGCAGCTGCAGGGTGCTGCATGGGGAAGGGACATATGGAGAATGGGCAGCGCCCACTGCCTGTAGGATGCGGCTGCTGGACAGGGTGCACCCCCCCACCAGCTGGTTACAGGCCATCGGGGGACATGGCATGCAGTTGCAGACAGCCCTGAGGTGAGTGAGCAGGGTGGTGCGGGCATCACCCACTGGCTGCAGCATATGGCCATGGGGTGAGGCATGGCCCCGATCTGCTCTATGAATGCCATGCCCCTCCCTGCGCTTCATGGCCCCCCCACATGGGGAGCACCTGCCAGTTGCAGCCGCAGGGCACACACCGCACAATGGCAGTGCATGTGGCTACAGGCTGCCACAAGGGGAGCGGGCGTGGCTGTGCGGAGGTGTGGGTGGCTGCCGTGGGGGTGTGGTGCATGGCACGCAACAGCAGGGAGTCCCAAAAGGAGTGGGCACGGGGGTGGAGACAACACAGCAGCAACACATGGCTGTGGGGTAGGGCACACACCCCCACCCACTCCCTGCACAGTACCCTGTGGTAAAGCACAATGGCCCCTCTGGCATCACACTGAGTGTGGGCAGTGTCTGCCAGTTGTAGCACACTGCTGTGGAGTAAGGCCCTTCCTCACACGCGCACTCCCTGCACAGCTCCCTGCAGCTGTACACCACCATCCCCTGAATGCCACACTCCCATGCACCCTCTGCCACACTCCAGGGCCATGCCACATGCCAAATGGCTGCAGTTGACAGGTGCTCCACATGCCTTGGCTGCTCCCCACGCCAATCACCCCCTGCACCATGCATCCATTCACCACATCCCCCTGCACACCCAGTGCCACCCCAGGGCCAAGCCCCACACTCCCCCTGCTGTGGACACTCCCCATTCCATGTCCCCTATGTGCCGGCAGGCACTCCCCACATCATAAGCTGCAGCCATGCAACACCCCCCACCCCCTGCACACCCTGCACCACACCCCAGAGCCTCTCCTAATACAACATAGCCATCAAGTGTTCTTTGCACCATGGCCACTCCCCATGTCACACCTCGTAGCCACTCACTATGTCACCTCCATGCAGCCTTGCACTAAGCCCCCTTGCTGGTCTCTGTCCCTGGCCCCCCTCTGCCCCATCATTCATCACAGGCATTTTACTAGTTGTAACATAAACACATTTAACCCATAAATATGATAAATAGTACCACAGTCTGTCACAAGGTGTATCATAAACCCCAGAGGCATACATGGTCATCTTCACAGTAGACATTTCACGTGGAAAAGCAGCTTGTCCTATCTCCACATTCCAGAAGTGAGGGAGTTAAAAGGACCAAGTCATCCATTTTACCCAAGAAGGTATGAGAGATGGGTGGGCTGCCAGGACATGACACAGCCAGAAATAATAGGATTACTAGTAATAATAGGATTACTAATTGGAAAACATAGTGAAGATCCTTTTAGTAAAGTCCATACAATCATGCAAGGCATCTCAGAAAGTAATTTCTGTTAGTTTAGTTACTACACTAGTTATAAATAACTGAGTAACAGAGAATAAGTAATTCTGTATTATCCTAATAGTAATGGTTAATTTTTCATATTGTGGTAGTGTAAGACTGAGATTGTACCCACGATGGTCCAGAAATTATGTGAAAGGCAACAACTTCCTTGTATAATATTGGACAAGTTATATAGTTGGTTGAATAAAAGATATTACCCTAAGAAATTCTTGCCTGGGTTAATTTTTAGTACCTTTATATTTATCTGAGGCCAAAAGGTATGGAGAACAGCATGCTTGAAAGGGTCTAGCTTGAGTCAGTTGGAACCAGCTGTTGGAGTCTGTAGAAACTTGTGTTTTGCAGTGATGATCCATTCAGAAACTAAATGAAGCAGATCTCCATCAAACTCCTTGGATCTGATTAATTTCTAAACTGGCAACTGAATTTCTATCAAAGTAGAAGGGTAGTTGCAAGAAGGATTGGAGAGGAGGGTGGTATTTTCTTTCAGAAACAGATTTCTGGGTATGACACCCACACCTCTATGATTAATTAATGCTGATCCTCAGGAGAGGGTTGCCCTTTATAGAAATGTTTGGGCAAAAATCTTCAGTCCAGCTGATAAAAGCATTATACCTTCATGAGCGCTCCAGCCTCTACTAGTGCTAACAGGCATCTGGAGTGCAGGTTGTGTTTTGCAGCCTCCTTCTGTCAATCATGTCTAAGGTGTTTCCTTTCATTTATAGGAACAAAATTACATATAAGAACAATCTTTATTTTCACAATAACTTTGAGAACAGTATAAACAAAAAGTGTTTCAAAATTGCCCAGCTGCTACAAAATATTCCATTAGCATTTAGAGAAAAAAATCTTGTTACTTGCTTTTGCCCAGCATCTGTAATAATATTTCAGTAGGGTGCTGTTGTTTCCAGACAACACTTGGTCTTATGGCCAGTTCTGCCATCCTTTCCTGAGATACTCTTGAGATGCTACACTGGTCTGAACCCGTATGGTCCTGGCAATTATCAGGCCTCTGATATACTGTAGGCAGTTCTACATGTGAAATTAGTGTGCCTGATAAATTCTGTTACAGTTTGCACCTGAGTTTATTGCTCCTGGGAGCAACATTTACACATGTGCTCAGAACCTCAGCACATTGAGCTGAGGTGGTGCAGCCCCAGCTGGTAGGAGGCCAGAAGGTTCAGCCTGCTATCCTGGAGCTGCTCCTGCCTGGCTCAATGTGTTAGAGGGGCTGGCTGGGGCAAGCAGCCCCTGTACTGTAGCACCCTCATGCCCCAACCAGCCCTAGCAATGTGTACACATACATTGTGGTAGAGTAAATAACTCTGCTGTAGGATAGTACATGTGTCAGGCAGCATTATCCTGTGGTGGAGTTAATTAGTCAACTCTGCAGAAAAGAGCATGTGTAGATGCCACCAGTTGCACTTTATGCTTTCCTCTTAAAAGGATTAAAATAGGGCCACTCCTCAAGGAGCCAACAATATGTGGGTCAACTTTTAAATTAATATTGCAAAATGTGAAACACACAAGTCACTTGGAAATAAATATAACTTGACAAAATAGTTATTATTATTATTATTACTATTATTATTACTACTACTAGACAATTGCCTGTCAAGAATGATGGGGAGTGGGGGGTGGGGGCAGCTGGGGACAGGCTCGCTGTGCCTCTCCCCCACTGCTTCAGAACAGGGGCTGGGCTGCCCACCCTCTACCTGCTGGCCCCGCACCTCCATCTGCTTGGTTGCTGCTGCCTGCAGGGTCAGGGGGCCAGGGCTAGTGGCCCTGGCCTTGCCATGGGGGGGCAGGTTCAGTGCACTGACTGGTCTGCCCCATCACCTGCTGGGGGCAGGGGGGGGCAGTTGGGGACAAATGCCAGGCTCACTCCTCCCACCCTGGCCCCTACTGCTTCAGGGCCAGGGATACTTCCCCCAACCCCCAACTGGGCGACTGGTGGGGACAGAGCCCAGCATCCAGCCCTGCACCCCCGCTCTCCTCATGTGCCCCCATCCCCCAATTTGGGTCAGACCCTGTTCCCCCGCCCCCGCCCGGTCGCTTCTGGCTGGACCCCATTCCCCCCAGCAGTTTGGGTTTGGGGCCGCTCCCCCTGTCCACCCTTTGCCATGGCAGCCCAGACACTGCCTCCCTCTCACGCTGATGCTGATGCCTCCTCCACAGACCGGGGGGGCACTCCCCCTAACCCCCACTCCACCAGACGCTGGCCCTCTACTTCCTCTCCATGTCAGGAGGAAGCAGTGTGGGAGAGAGAGGGGGTGAGGCCAGCAGTGCTGGCCTCAGCCCCGCCTTCCATATTCACTACCTGCAGGGAGAGGAGGGGCCAGGCCAGCGCTGCTGACCTCACCCCCTCCGCTGTCCCAACCCCATTGCCTCCCTGTGCTGCTGCTGCCACTTCCATTTTGTGTTCTCTGTTGCCGCTGACTCCAGGGAGCAGGGCAGCTACTCCCACTGCATCCCCTGTGTCCCCACCATCATGGTGGTACTCCACTGTGCTACCACCTCCTGTCTGAATGCTATATTTGCATTCTGATTGGTTGATTCTGTCAGCCAATCAGAGTGCAAATAAAGTATTATGGACAAACAGATAGACAGACAGACAGGCAGACAAAGCTTTTATATTATTATTATTATTATTATAGAGAACAAAAGTCATAATCATATTTATTTGAACATTGCTGCTGAACATGAATATTCAGCACAAAGAAAGCATCAGTTCTTAATATTTAGCACCCAGCCATTTCTGAAACACCAATAGGCACTTTTACATGTGCTCTGAAGAATTCTGATTAGAATACATTGGAGTATACTCGATTATTCTAGTCTGCTGGAGTGTTCTAATCATAATGTTCCAGCGTTCTTCAGTGTCTTGTATATTCAGCATCCCTGAGTTTCAAAATGGCAGCATTGGTGCTTTAAATAAAGTTTTTAAAATGAACTTAGTTAAAGTGCTCCCATGGCCATTTTGAATGTGGGACACTGAATACATGAGGCGCTGCATACATTTTAAATTATGGTGGCTCCTAAGAGCTCCTGTAATTAAAACATCCCCCCGGCCCCCTCCTGCCAAACCCAGAGCATGTATATAGGCGCCCATAATTTCCAACAAACTTAAAAACTGAAAAAAACTGTAGTGGCTTTGATAACACTTTGTGATAGTGGTAATGACAGGTAAAGGCTGATTTTTGCCAGTGTTCTGCAGAAAAAAACAACAACAGGGCTTTACAGTTTATAGTTTCTGTGGAAATTACACTTTAAAAAAAGACGACAGAATTTAATAAAAAAAACCAAATCCTCATATATATTTTGAATATCCTATAGAATTTAGTAGCTGGAATACATCCAGTCATAAGGGATTTTCCATGACTGTTCTGGAAAGATGGGCCACATGCGAACACAGATACTTTTTTTCAGGTTACATCACTTTTCACTGGAAGAGGAGAGATTTTAAGAAGTCATGATATTATAAATAGCTACTAATAATCCTCTGTCTTCACCCAATCTGTTCATTTCTTTACAGCAGAAAATATGTTGGGATCAAGTATCCTCTGCTCAGCACTCAGTGATGTTACATAAATAATAATAAAGCTTTGAGTTGCTCAGTTTACAAGATATTTCCATGTTCTTCCCTCCTCTCTTACCATATCATTATTATACAAACAAGCTTCAGAAAGTTACGAGGTACTACTGAGTCTATCTATGTAGCATTAAAACAGTAAACCATATATGTTTGTATAGTGTGATTAAAGTATATGTTTAAATTTAGAAAATTCCAGGACAGGTAATGAGTTAAAAAAACAAAACAAAACACAACTTAGATATCTTTCTCCCTCCCATGGTTATATATTTAAACAGATATAGATGTTTGGGATTCATAGATGTTTGGGTCAGAAGGGACTTCAGTAGACCTGAATCCAACCCCAGACAATATATACACATTGTTCTAATCCATATGATTTTATTAACTTCATAAAAATATCCATTGGAATATGGAAAATGTATGGGAAAATGTCTGTAAATTGGAACACAGGGAAGTTAAAATCCCTAATATGGGGAAAGAGAGGCCTTTTATACAATATTTCTGCAGCTACTATCTAGTTAATTAAAGCCTGGTACTGATTTAGTTTTCTGTTAGGAAAATATTTTATAGATTAAAGGATATTTACTTGATCAAAAAGAACTAGTTAGACCAGAGGTAGGCAATTATTTCTGGTGGAAGGCTGCTTAACAAGTTTTGGTGAGCTGATGAGGGCTGCATGAGTTGTCCCGCCCCTTGACAGATGCCCTGTGTGGCTGGCCAGTAGGGGGCGCTCCTGTGTTGAGGCACCCACGTCACTGTGCGTGACCACCTTCCAGGCTCTGAGTGCCTCCCTACGGGTGCCTCGTGTCCAGCTGACCCCCTTCCTGGAGCACACTCGCTAGCCAGGGTTTAACGTAAGCTGCCACCACCCTGAGAAGGGACTGTCTCGGCCCTGTGTCCTCAGGGAAACACAGGCCTAATAGTCCTACGAGTACTCGACTCAGTACAGGCACTTGGGGCACTTCCCAAATCGGAGGCCAAAAAGGCAAGTCTCGCTTAGTCCGCAAACCTAAGGGGCCTCTTAGGCATAATTTAGACCCACCCCTCAATAACTCTCCTACACCAGTCACAAAGGAGAACTTTATTGATTACAGGATGTCGCCACCGGGACTCAACTAGCTGCTCTCATGCCTCTCTTGCTTGGGTGATGGATGTTACGCACCTCTTGGGCTCGTGCCTCTGCCTGAGCTGGTGACTTCTGCCCGAATCCTTGACCCCATGCTTGCCTGCCACGACTTGACCTCAGTGTCCGGGGTCATTCATCGGGCATGCTCGTTGGCCCTAAGGTTCCTCCTGGTGGTTATTCTAGGGGCTCCGCCACCCCTACATCCCGGCCTCATGCCTCCTGTGTAGCGGCAACGAGCTGGTCGATGTCTCGCTCCTGGGACCCTTGACCGGGTCCTACTTGGGCCCCTACCAACACTATCTGGTCCACAGTGCGGGTCGGCTACCCTCCTATATCCCTTGGGGCCTGGGGTAGAACCAAAATCAACAAGAAAGAAAAGGGAAGCCCCAAACACAAAACTGGGTGTACTGCCCCTTTAACTACCCCCCCCGCACTTCACTGGGACACTGGCTGCCTCATCCCCTTAGGCATGTTCCCTCCAGTTGCAATTCTATCCGGACTCCTCGCCGTCCCTCTCCCTCGGGTTGGATCTCTCTCGGAGTGCCTTCGGCTGTCCCTCCACGGTGATCCAGGCATCCTTCTGCCGCCGGATCCGCAGCGTCGCCGAAATGCTCCTCTCTTTCCTCCTCGCTTTTGTCCTGGCCGTTCCTGTTCTCCAGGTCCTGTGCCTCTGCTCGTCTCAGCTGCAGGGACCTCGGCAACAGCACTCTCCCTCTTCCCTCCGGCTCTGCAGCATGCGCCGCCATTTTTATCTGAGCCGGCCAGCATTCAGCACTGATGTCACCGGCCAGCTGCAGCTGTATAAACAGGCAGCTGATGAGCTGTGCGGGTTCTGTGTTCCACCCTCCACGTGCTGTTTTCCTAGCTGCCAGCGAGTATTCTTGCGTCCCAAGACGCAGGGGTAGCTGAGGTAGCCTTTTGATCACGCATCTGAGTTACTGCCAGCTAGATATCTAATCAGATCTCTAGTAGCTTACTCACAAGCATCATCCAGAGGCTGTTGGAGATTCCCTCTGGAGGCAGGCCATTCCTAGCTCATGAGATATGGGGGAGAGAGCCAGTTTCAGATGGTAAAGGTCCTCTCTAAGTCTGAGTCCCCCACATGGCTGCTGCCCCCTCCTCCTGGGCAGTCTTAACTTATATAGCCCCTGTGACCTCATTCACCTGGTCCAATGGAGGCCAGCACCTGTTGGACAACCAATTTGAAATACATCACTAGTTGCCAAGCAGACTCTAGCCCACCAGGTAGAAGCCCCTCACCCAGGTAGTTGATACCAGTCACGTAGGCAGAGAGAGCAGGTTTCCCCCCTCCCTCAGGAATGTATCCAGCTC
>NW_017729025.1:46130388-46143393 GCF_001723915.1 Gavialis gangeticus | reverse complement strand
TGGGCAGACTGGCAGGTCCTAGCTCCCCAGGGAGCAAGCCCCTCACCCAGGTATGTGATGCCAGTCACGTAGGCAGAGAGAGCAGGTTTCCCCCCTCCCTCAGGAATGTATCCAGCTCAGGTTACCTAAAGAGACAGGGTAAAGGGGTGTCTCCTCTGCTGGGCCCATCCTAATCAAATTGTCACAGCAGAGATTTTGGGGAGAAACAAAGGTGGCTTCCTGCCACACCCTGCTCCCTTTCTGCCACCTTGGGACTGGAAGTCCTACCTCTAACCCCTGACCTTTGCCACCAGAAATCCCTCCCCCCCCATTCTTACCCCCCCCCCCGAAATATGAATTTTGGGAGTGGGGTTGCCATCTTAGAAAAAGGAAAAAAAACCAAAAAAAAAACCACATACACTAAAAGTCAAATACCTACTGTAACATATTTTAATATTATTACAGAAAATACTGCTGTCATGATTTGTGTTTGCATAGTGTATATACAGGTGATTGCATAACTCAAAAATAAATTCTTAGTCTTGCATATTGTGGAGGATGTGGGTATCGTGGAGTATGTGTGTATTATAGGGTGTGGGCGTGGGTGGGTGATGGGGTGTGGGAGTGCAGTGGGATGTGTGTGTGTGTGCGTGCGTGTGTGTGTGTATGGAGGGTGTAGGAGTATAAAAGGGTGCGGGTGTGTGGAGGTTCATAAGGGGGTATGGTAGTCGGTGTGGGGGGCATAAGGTATGTTGGGGGCTGCATATATATGTACGGGTATTGGGGTCAGGGTATGGGTGTGTGGGGTTTGTGGCATGTCAGGGAGGGGTGTGTGGGAAGCAGCAGCAGGCAGGGTGCTCAGGGCGTAGGTGCCTGGTGGGGCGTAGCTCCAACCTGTGCTGCACCTCTGCTGGGCCGTCTGTATTGCTGGCACTCCCTGCCACTCATGCACATCCCCTGCACTGGCTGGGCATGGGAGGGAAGCCCCACACACTGGAGCCAGCTGCCTTTCCTACTGGGGCTGCACTGCAGGGGAGGGTAAGGCAGCCAGCTCCAGCACATGGGGCTTCCCTCCCATGCCCAGCCAGCTGCAGCCTCACCCTACCTGCTTGCTGCCCAGAGTCAGCATGAGATTGGGGAAGTGGAGCAGGTCCTGGGGGCTGCAGCAGCAGCAGCAGCAGCCTCATGTGGATGCTTGTGCTTGTCTGGTTGGGCCCTTCTGCCCACAAGGATGGGAGCAAGGCTCAATAGGGTATGTTTGGGGGTGCGTGTACACATGGACACCTCGCTCTCACCCTCATGGGTGGAAGGGCTGGGTGGGGTGCAATTCGTTGTGGGGCACCATGGGCCAGATGAAAGTGCCTGGCATGCTGGATCCGGCCCCTGGGCCATATTTTGCCTGGCCCTGAGTTAGGCTCTTGCTCTGTTCTGGGGTCTTTTTGTTCTCTTTAGCATTTTTAGTATCTGAAAAGATTTACTGAAGAACCAAAAAATAAAATTAAAAGACATGAAATTCCTTCCCTCCCATCTATCTCCTTTCATTAGCTTTCCAAGCATTTGATTAGATTGCCATCTCACTTATCTTAGAGCTGAATTGTACATTTCCTACCTATAGTTATAAAAAGAAACCTAAAAATTTCTGTGATCATAAAAATAGAAATGTTATTTCTTTTCCCTGTGTACATATTGCTAAATGCAGACTTTTAGTCTAAAATAGCATGCATTTTAGATGGATGAAAGATAGTAAGAAAGGAAGATAGACTTTCGACTTTTTAGACTTTCATTGTATAAAAATAGAAAGGGATAAAAGTACATAACCTCACAGGAGGCTAGGCAGGAAAAAATGGATGTGGATCAGAAAGAAAGAATACAAGGTCTTCAGGTGAGATCAGAAAGTTACCCTTGTGTAATAAATCTGAGAAATAACTGCCATCTCTGTAGAGTTCTTAGAAAATAAGACTTGCAGTACACAGAAAAGGTAAGATATACACATTTCAAGCTTCATATCCCATGACCTGAACCTGTGTGGTTCTGACGATCAGACTCCATGATAGGAATGCTTCTAAGAATGTTAAATATAATTCATCCAGTATCTCTTGCTTAGTTTATAATTCCCCAAATGAATCCCAGTCATATACATATATATAATTGATGTACAGTTTTATTATAAATATTATATAATGTAACTGTATACAGTGAATGTATGTGTGTATATAATATATATTTTCTTGTCTAGATTTCAGTATAGTTGCAAATTTCTACTCCAAATACCAGCTTAATAGTGGTAGTTTAAGAGTACTCAAGAATGGTAAAATAATATGAAGGTTAAAAAGATGTTTTTTACTTAATTAGTACATTAGTAAAGCCATAATTATTCATCATCTGAGCTTTTTGCTTTTTATCTTCCTACTTTCACCCGCAGAATCTTACCTTCATCTCCATCTGTGAAAGATGCATCTAATCCTGGGAAACAGTCCCTGCTGTGTTTCATTGGTTGCTTTATGTAACAGTGGGATCTACAGCAAAATGACCTACTGGACCTAGCAACTGGACCTACCTGGAACATCCAGCAGTACACTTGTTCTTTCTATTTGACCATACCTAGAACATTTGGCAACACAGTAGGAACCTGTTTTCTTAATATACCTGAGTTTTAGCAGAACATCAGTTCTGTTTTGCTTGATTGTACCCAGAAAATTCAGCATGCAACAGATGTATTCAACCTGGATATCCAGGCTCTGAAAAAAATCACCAGAAGCCACATTGTATTTGGATACTCTTGGCGCACTCTGTAGCACAGATGGCATGTTCCTCTTGGATGTACCTCGAACACTCAGCAGCACAGCAGGAGCACTCTACCTGTCTACATGGTGCATTCAGCAGCAATCAAATGGTTCAGAAAGTCTAAAAGTGCCCATCTCTCCTGTAGTATTTCTTTCAAGTTGTCAGCTTGTTATTTTGGACAATTTAGAATTATTTCTCCTGCATAAGAATGGCAGAGCCAAGCCAGACCAAACACTCAGTGCCAGCATGGTAGCAGTGTTTCACTAAAATGGAAATCTACAGGAGAAATAA
This sequence comes from Gavialis gangeticus, assembly GCF_001723915.1. Taxonomy (NCBI): domain Eukaryota; kingdom Metazoa; phylum Chordata; order Crocodylia; family Gavialidae; genus Gavialis; species Gavialis gangeticus. The sequence continues at coordinate 46,140,339 of NW_017729025.1, read as the reverse complement.
CAGTGGGATTTAGAGGGGCTGGTTTACCAGAAACCAGAAACTATTACAAATATTGCCTTGCAGCTCCACTGAAGAATAACATTATTTGTTGTCGCTCCATTTCTTTCATATACATACTTTACAACAGAAACAAAAAGGGAAGGACAATTCTTAATAGACCTTATTATTATGATTATTATTATTTCTACTTAGATAAATCCTGGGGTCCTAGCAAAACTGGCTGGCAACACAGTAGGACATGCATATATTAACATGGTAATCAGAAAGTGAGTGACACTCCAATCCAAATAATAGGATATTTGCCCAACTGATTTATTATTTTGGTGTACCCTTGGACATGCAAAAACTCCTGTCTACCTGGTCTATTTCTATTACATAGAATCATAAAGAAGTAAGGCTGGAAGAAACCTCCAGAAGATATCTAGTCTAACCCCCTGCCTGAGGCAGGACCATCTCTATCCAAACCATCCTGTACAAATCCATTATCTAATTTCTTAGCAAAACTTCATATTCAACCCTGACACAGCACAAGACATAAAGTCCTAAAACACCAAAGGTAAAGCATGGGGACCATAGCGGTCAATGCCTTGCTGCTGTAAAGGTTGCTATAATAGATGCTCAAGAGATCCCAGGAATTACATTCTGAGGATCCTTTTTTTCCAAAGCACCAAAGTGACTTGGAAGCCAGGGTGCAATTTGTGGAAGTGTGTTTGACACTATGGCAACATCCAGACAAGCACGGCCATTGGTTTATCCAGGGACAAGTAGCAATGGCACACTTTGTACCAGATACCACATGTCCATGCTCATCTGGACACAGACTTAGGAGCCACTTAAGGCTTGTCTACATGAGAAAATTATCTGGAATAGCTATCTGCAGTAGCTCTCCATATGGAAAATTTAATTCCAAATGAAAAGCAACTTAATCCCAATAAATGTCCAAAAAAGCAAGTTATTTTATTCTAAATGAATTATACCAGAAGAGCTATGCCAGGCAATTTCTCCCATGTAGATAAGCTCTAACTTTCATGGAAAGTCAAAGTGTTTAGATTCCTTAATGCCTAAAATAACTTGAAGATGACACCTAGATTATTTTGACTTTGTTTTCTCTCTTTCGGTTTCTCACTTTTCTGAAGACAGACAGACTCCCACATTATATATCTTATGTGCTCTCTGTAATAGCAGTTGGCGCAGAAATCCATTGTACAAGAAGTCTCCTAAAGTCTCTGTGGCTCTTGTTTTGACCAGAATTGAGCACAAACCATGATTATGGGAATTAGTAGAAGCTGTGGGTGCTCAGCACATCTGAAAGTGACCCCCATGGATCTGGAAGTGCTGCTGGACTAAAAGGCAATGCATCATGTTCCCCCATGGCCAATGTTAGCCTTGTAGTATAATGGTCTAATCCTCACACACAACTGAAAGACAGACAACATTATGTGTTGGATACTATTCCCCTCCATCTCTGTGCACTTATTTGTCTGTTCTTACATTTTGATCCTTATATTTATTTTCAAAGTTTTACCTAAATACCAAAAACAAAGAATCAGACCACAAAAACAAAATTAAACTAAATCATTGACAATTTTGAAAATAAAACATTTTCTTATCCTTTTTCCACCAAGAAGAGACCTGTATTTTTTTTAACTAGCTTCATTTGGAATCCTAGGTTCATTCAATGAAATATGAGCTAGAAATCAATCGAAAAATATTTTCTTATGACACTGTTCCCCCTCACCCCTCCCTCCCTCTTTCCAGTCAGTCCTGAAATGCTTTAAATGAGAAAAGGCTTCCTCATAGGAGTTTGGCACTTCTGTTTCCAGCATCAAAATCCTTAAGAACAATTTTAAAATGTAGTTGACTATTTTAACCTTTTCCCCTCTTTTGTTTGGTTTTTACTAGCTTTGAATTCTGACCCAATATTGAGGTTAGTCCTTAATTTCATTGACATGACTCTTACTCCTAAAAGAACTCAACTTTCAACCACACGGATCCAAGACAAAAGACAAAAAAAGTCAGTGACCCAGAAATAGTTAACCATGAAAGGAATTAGCACCTGAGTTTTCTTACCATATGTTTATCCTTATGTTTCCACAGCAATGCTATCAGCAGCATGGGACTTGTGTAATTTGAAGAGTGGAGGGTGATGAAAACAACACCTTTCTGTCCCTGGGACTATATTATCAACAAAGCACTTTGTAGGAAAAAAAATGAGACCCCTCTGACTAGTCTGAATCCATTTAGCTATCACAAGAGAAAAAGAAATAAAGCTGTAAACAATCTCACAGACCATATACAAATGGTCTGTCTTCAAGGAGCTTAGATGACAAGACCCTATCTAATGAAGGCCAAATATTTTTGCTAGAACACACAGGCAAGCCTGTATATTCAAGTGCACTCATGGTTGTGTCTTTTCAGTCTCTCCAAGGTTGAGTCAATGCAAGCCTGTTAACTTCAAAGCCTATAACTGGTGTGAGTCATCTTTAACAGAGCACTGAGTGTGGGAAATGCATACAGATGAGAGAAAATGGAGGAAAAGGGAAGGAAGTGGCTTGCTGCTAGAAATGGAGGATTGTGACTGTGACTTTGGAAGACAGAGAAGGGTATAGTACAAATTGGAACATGAAGCTTAACAATGGAAATAGTTGCCTTTATTCACCAGCTTTCATTTAATCAAATGCTAAGTGGCAATTACTGAGATGCAATAGGTACATTCAGTCTTTGACAACCCTCCTCCCCCTTCCAAACACTGTTTTTATATTCCATTTGTCTTGAAACACCTGATGCCTTTGTCACGTGAAACAACTATTACACCATATTATGTAACACAGTATGAAACAAGCAAGTGTGCTATGAATGACTCCTTTATTTCCTGGTAATTTAAGATAGCTTTATTCAAACTCTCTAATGTGTGCATGTGTGCGTGCATATACGCACACATACATACATGTGCTCGCTCTCTCTCTCTCTCTCTCTGTCTCTCTCTCTCTCTCTATATATATATATTCAGAGACTGGTCCATTATACTTGCAGCTACTGGTGATGTTATGCAGTATGAATATTTTCCAAACACCATACAATTGATAACTGTCAAATCACCAGACTAATGTGTTTAGTTTATATGATACTTTTCCACTGAAATCATTCTGTCACTATATACCAGCATCATTTCAGTAGCCTTATCTGGAACAGAACTTTACTTGTAATACTTCAGAGTACACAGCAATACTATTCAGCCAATTAGGATAGGAAGTGAAGGATTGTTTTTTCCCCCTACAGAAACAGTGAAAGGAAAGGCAGAAGGTAAAATTAACAAATTAGAAGCTGGCCATGATCATAGTGTTAAGCCCCCACCCCACTTCTATTACTAGTGTAAGGGGCTTTTTAATTGCCAGAGATGACTAGCACTTCAGAAAGACAGAAGTATAGGAGTGGTTGGAACGGGGTCATCAGGTGTAGTTCTCTGCTGTTGCAGATAACCATTCCATTTAAGTGCTTTCATGAACTGATTAAGCTACATTTTAAAATAAATTATTTTGTTTACAGTCACTCCTGGATGGATCCAGGATTTTCTAAAGGGGGTACAGAACATTGCCCCTTAGACCATGGGGGGGATGAGAGCAAGGTGTGGCTGGAGCACCCAGGTGAGTGGTGGACATTAGAGAGCTGAACAGGGAACAGGAGCATAAAGGAGGGCAGGGACTGGCCCCACACCCCCCATCAACAATGCTGCCTCTGTTCCTGACTGACCCAGGAGTAGGGGCGAGCAGGCAGAACCACTCCTGCTCTGCTCTAGCTGTGAGCTGTGGAGAGCTTCTCTATGGAGAGCTAGGCTTGGTTGAAGATAGCAGCAGCAGCACTTAACTTCCTTCTTCCAGCCCCTGTTCTCTGCTGCTCCCCCTCCTTCCCCCAGTGTTCCCTACTGTCTGGGAGCAGGTGCAGGAAAGAGGAACTTGTACGTTCCTGCTGCTGAGCCCAGCTTCTTGCATAGACTCTCCCTGCAGCGTGGGGCAGGCACAGAGCAGGAGCAGCTCTGGGGTTCCCTTGCATCTCTTAGCCAGGGGTGGTGGTGGTGGTGCATTTCCTCCTGGCCAATGGAGAGGATACCTAAGTGAGAGAGGCAGAAGGGATCTGTGCATTGCTGTCACTATCCTCAGTTGAGCAACAGAATTGGGCAGGGGTGCATCTGCACTGCTACACCTTTCCTGAATCTGCCCCTGCTCCTAATAGTACTTCACTGCTAAGATAATTAGTTAATTTAGTTTCACTTTGACATCTTAGCAGAGAAAGCATTGCACTTCAAGCGCTTAGTCAGTAATATCTCCTGTTAAAGGTACCATATACTGTGTAATAAAGTGATTTCTCCATGTTCCCAGAACTAAACAGGTTCTTACACAAGAGAATAATTAAGCACATATTGGCACTGCAGCTAGCATCAAATAATGTGAAAACAAACTGTCCTTCCGAGTCTTAATATTCTGTCTCTAAGTGCTCCCTAGGTGTGTTAACATGTGTAATTAATATGCATATCATGCTGGAGCTATTAGTCCTGGGCACCGCAATAGAACGTGCACCCGGGAGCCAGGTCAGAGCACATGGAGCCAGGTCAGAGTAGCCCCAGCTGGCACAGGTCCCCAGCAGTCAGCCTGCCAGCCTGGAGCTGCTTTGACAAGGTTCAATGTGCTGCAGAAGGGCTGGCTGGGGCCAAAGGGTGCTATGATGTGGGCTTTGTGCCCTAGCCAGCCCTATCAGTGTCTACATCTGCACTGCTGTACACTGAAGAACTCCCTACTAAGATAGTACTTGTACTTACAAGTACTATCCTATGGTAGAGCTTATTAGTTTCCTGTGGCCTAAGAGGGCTGCACATGCACATGCACATGCTGAAATATTTACTGTGGAGCTAATTAATTAGCTCTGCAGTAATCATCTTGTGTATGCCTGCCCCTTCTACTAATTTACAAATTACACCTCCTGTACTATCCTGTTTTGTACGTAGGCCCTATCCAAAACCTAACCCAGCTTAGGTTGCATCATGACATAGAACTGCTTCTGGTTAATATATCCTGTGGTTCCTGAGACTTCCCTTTTAAAATAAAAAGAAATCCTTCACCATTTCTCTCACCCTTATTGCTCAGTCCTCAAGCCTCCAAATACTGGCTAACTGCTCAAGTCAAAAGGAGCAATATAACAGTGCAATGTAACAAAATACAATAATAGTAAAAAAGGTTGAAACAAAATGCTTGTATTATATTTTTGAGCAGATTACCCAGTAGATGTCAGCTACTGTTTGGTTAAGTGAATAGGGGAAATTGAATGGGGAAATTGTTTACTTATATCTTAGCCACATTATAGGGACAGTATAGAAAGTAACTGCTTGAAAATTTTCACAGGGTTGTTTTCAAGAATCATATATTTGGGCCTTTGTATTCCTAATATTGGGCCCAATCTTTAAACTTTTTACTGAGGCAAAACAGCTTATGAAATTTATAGCATAACCTTTCATTGGTGGTTTATCTTTTTGCATATTTATATGGAATATAGAAGTGATTACAGAGTCACATTCCTGACATTTGTATAATTTATTATAGGATATTTTTTTGCACCAACCAAGGCCCAGATATTTCTTAGCATATAGTCTATGATATGTAACACAGTGCTACATTACTCACCTCTATCTTGCAAGAGTAGGGGGTGTAGCAATGCCTAAGCATGAACTTTAAATGGTTCACTGGAGGGAATCACTGTGATATTGAAATTTTAACTGTACCAGACAGGGCTTGAGCAAATGTGTGTTATTTATGGATTGAGAAGCCAAGATCAAAAGAAAGCTGTACAGAATGTTAAATACTTGCCAGTTTGCTACTGGTATAGCTTGCACACTCATTTACTAAAGACTGCCAATTTCAGAACTGGACAAATGCATCTTTTACTTACGGTAGTTCTTAAGCCTCAATAAATGTGTTTTTAATTATCAGGTGGTATTTGAAAGGAAAAGTATTGTTAAATCTAGGCAAGATAAGAAAAAATGCTTAAAAGGACTTTTAAAATTTCTTTTTAAGTTTAATGTGCCTGACTGACCCTTTCTAACCACAAAACAAATACTTTTCTCACATAGCTCTCTACTATTGTACATCAATACCTACTCAAAAGAAGACATTTCAAAGGGGTGAAAGAGTAATATAATCTCTTGCCACCGGATATGGGAAGGAAATGATATTCCTATCCTGTGAGAACCCTCAAGATTACAAAAAAATCCCCAGCTTGAATAGGTATGAAATGTTGAAATATCCAAAATCTCCGTGAGGCAGAACTGAATAAATAATGTAAAACATATTTTGTTCAATAACATTAATATTTCTGCTATGATTTCAAATCTATTTGCATTATTTTACTATAAATTAATTTAAGCTATTACATAAGAAGTGGTTTTTATTCCCAAACTAAAAATGTAGTTTTCTACTTAAAACTGTTAACATGGGATAATTTTGATCCCCCCCCCACCCTTTTTTGCAGGAAATACATTGACCTCCACAATTTTATATGCAAAGTTCAATTGTTTTATGCGTTGGTATTTTCTGGCAAAAAAAGTTAGCAAAAAACTCCTGAATACCTCTGTTAGTCAAATATGCCTGAGAAGTGAGTGAGTGGTCCAGTTGGCTTAAAATCATTAGACCATGATTTTAAACACAACTGTGAGCAGTGAGTGATACACAACCTGTGTCAAAGCAAAAGTAACATGAGTAGGTATGAACCTGCTGATGGCTTGTTAACATGAAGAAGTTTGTGCACAGTTAGATCAGATATGACTATATAGCACACCAGCTATTACACACTACATTTCTAGGTGCAGTAAATGCAAGGTAGTCCACTCTACTTTTAAAGTTAATTGAAAAAAAAATGATTAAAAGTTACCGGGGATAGCATAAGAACTGCCATTTAGCAGCTCAGAGTATACATCTCATCTTGCCCAGTGTCCTGTGTCACACTGTAGCAGAGGGTGGATGCTTAAAGGGAGAGTGAACAGGTTATGACCAGGGTATTTTCCCTACTCCTCTCCCATGTGTGGCCTCCACTATTTAATATGCAGGAAGTTCTGATTCAGAGGGTCCACCCCTAACTCCCAGGTTTAATAGCTCCTGATGCAACTTTTCTCCAAGAATTTGTCCAATCCTTTTTAAAACCTGGTTAAATTATCAGCTTTCACAGTATCGCGTGGAAATGAGTTCCATACCTTAATTACATGCTGAGTGAAAAATAACTTTATTTTGTTAGTTTTAAACTTAATCTCTACTAGTTTAATTTTGTGATTCCCTAATTCTTTTATTGTGAGAGACAGTGGGCACATCTACACATAGGCGGAGGGAGAGAATTTTGCATTGGGGGGGCTGAGCATGTGTGAGCTCCACCAGCAGCTAAGTCAGTGGGGGAAGGGGTGGGGAGAAGGAGTAGGGCTGGGGCTGGGGTGGCGGGGAAGGGAAAGGGGTCATGTGGAGGAGGGAGTTGGGCTGGGGTTGGGGCAGGCCTTGCACAGTCAGGGCAGTGTGGGGCATGGGACAGAGCTGTGCCTCATCTGGGGGATGCAGGGATGGGGTGGTGGCTGTCACTGCTGCATGCACCCTGGGACAGCATGGGGGCATGTGCTCCCAGATCTGCACAGGGCAGGGCAGGCTCCTACTGTGGGCTGGGGCTGCACCAGACTCTTCCTGGAGGGGGCTGGGCTGCTCTGTGCTCGGGTTCGGCAACAGTGGCACTGGGAGAGGGCTTGGGGAGGCTACAATGAATTTTGGGGTGGCTGAAGCTTCCCCTGATAGCCCCCCTCCCAGTGCTGCAGCCGCCCACCCCAAGTGCAGCCTGGCCCAAGCCCCTGCCAGAAAGAGCCAAGCACTGCCCCAGCCCCAGCCTGCAGTAGCAGCCTACCCTACCCCACACTGATCTGGGGCACATGCCCTCCCATGCCTCCCAGGGTGTGCATAGCAGCAGGAAACATGCCCCTTGGATGAGCTGCTCGTGGCTCAGTCCTCAACCCTGCCCCACCGCAGCTGTGCAGTGACTGCCCCTGCCTCAGCCCCACTCCCTCTCTCCCTGCTGGGCACATGCCCCTCCCCATCCCTGCTGCACATGGCCAGGATACCTTATGACCCTACTACTGTCCCATATTTGGGGAAGCTAAGCCTCATTAACATCCTTGCCTTCTACCACCTATGCATCTGCATGAGATTTTACTGTGGAGTTGCCTAATTAGCGCCACAGTGAATTCTCCACATCTAAATGTGCAGCCCTATTTAGTCACAGTAAACTAATAAATGCCACCATAGGTTAGAACTTGTACATACAAGTACTATCTTGCATCAGCATTATTCACTGTGCAGCAATGCATGTGTAGATGATGACAGGGTTGGCAGGGGCACAAGGGTGCTTCAGTGTGGGGGCTGCCTGGTGGCTAGCCCTCACACTGGAGCATCCTCATGATACAACCAGCCCCTCCGCAGCACATTGAGCCAGATCCGAGTAGCCCCAGCCTGGCAGGCTGACCCCCGAAAACTGTTAGCTGGGGCTGCTCTGACTTGGCTCAGTATGCTGTGGTTCCAGGTGCACATGTAAACATGGAGTCCAGAAGTAATAACTCTGGCATGATATGTAGTTTATTGTTTTTCATTTATTGCATGTGTAGATGCACCCAGTAAATAATAAATCCCTATATACTTCAATATTTAGTATTTTGTAAATGCTTAACCTGTCTGCCCTCTTTTCTAAACTGAATCAACCCAGTCTATTTAGTCTTTCCTGATATGTCAGTCTCTCCATACCGCAAATATCCTTGTTGCCCTTCACTGTACCTTCTCCTGTTCTACCTCCTTTTTGAGGTGTGGAGACAAAAAGTGGGCATAGTGTTCAAGATATGGATACACCCTGGATTTATAAAGGGGCACAATAATACATTCTGTTTTGTTGACACAGGGCTTGTCTACATGTTCTTTAAAGTGCAGTAGTTACTGAGCATTTAATTTAGTACTTGCTTAATGAAGTACTAACTAAATGAGCAGTAACTTACACTATTGCAGAGCAGCACCACAGCATGGGTTTTTAGTGATATTTACTTTGCAGTAGCTTAATACTACTGTGCAATAATGTATTAACACAGTTTTTGCCTGGCATGCTACTGTGCAGTGTTGTTTGGCTACTGCACATTAAGTGTCCCATGTAGATGCACCCAGTAAGCACAGCAGTGCACAGATTGTTAGTGCACCTGCTTTTAAGAACAACAAAATAAAAAATGTGGGTGTTTATACACATGCTCCAGCAGTGGGGGAGGGGCACTCCAAGATCCATTCTAATTAAAGTAGTGAAGAAACCTTTCTGCATGTGTATAGCTGCCCTTTGAAAACAAACTAAATTACCTCCATTTAATACACATTATAAACATCTACCTGACGAGTTAATATAGCATAGCTACTATGCTGTAAATTCACATAGTGTTTTAGAACATACTAATTTCTTCATGGGGAAATTCAATTCCTCTACCTCATTTTCCTTAAACGTGGCATGAGATGTAGAAATAAGAAATGTTTTACAATTAACAAGTGATATCACCTCTCCTGCCTGCCCAGATGCCTAACCAATAATTTGTGGTTAGGAAACCAATAGTGTATCTGTTCCCCAACCACCTATATGTTTTCCCTACCTATATGCTTTTTGGTAGAGAAAACAAGGGGAACAGTGCTTGCTCGTCTCTAAATTCCTGAAATCACCATCCAAGATGCTCACACTAGAGAGAAAAGGGGCATGGAGTTTAGATTACAGTGGGTGTGTCTACATGTGCATTTACACTGGCTTAAATTTACTGCACGGTAAGCAGGAATAGGCCAGCATCTACATGTGCAGGTGGCCTGGGACTAAATTTAGGCTCAGGTCAAAGCAGTCTGCCATGTGCCGCTGTGGCCACCGGGG
>NW_017729025.1:46121336-46125388 GCF_001723915.1 Gavialis gangeticus | reverse complement strand
AGAGTTCCAGCCTCCAACCACATGGCTGCCAGCCCTTGAAACTAACTTTAGTTCCAAGCTGAATCCAGGAGAGGTGGCCAACCAGGAGCCCTGGGAATGGGCTCAGGCCAGCCCCCTTGTGGTTGGGCAGAACCAGCAGGGGAGCCCCCTGGGTTACTGCTCAGCAACATGTCTACATGTGCATTACTGAGAAGTGACTAACAGGCATATATCTGATACTTGCATGGGACAAGTATCAAATTTATGCTCAAGTTGGCATAAGCTGCCATATTTACTGCACAGTATGAGTGTGCATGTGTAGACTCATGCTTGTACTGCTCAGTAACTTTGGTTACTGTGCAGTAAACATAAACATGTGTCCAGTTTCACCTATTGTGTACCTTTGGCCTCCAGAGCCTGGATCTGCTCCCTTTGCCAAGAGGATTGATTACTAGATAAGGTACTATTCACTGTGAGCATGGAAAACAGGCTCCAGCCTTAAAGCACTAATGAAAAATATAACATTTATCACTCACAGTTATTGAAGATAAGGTCATTTCTTAATGGAGATTGAGGTAACAGAGATGGCCAAAACAGCACCCAAAAAAAACCCTTAATTTTTTTGCCATAAGTTGTGCATTCAAGCTCTTCCCTCCCTCCCATTCCCACTTCCCAAACCCCCTACATCTCTCAGTCCCTTTTACACTTCAATATACTTAAAAGCAAGCTAAGTTCCTATTATATGTTCCTTAGTAAAGTTTTAAACAGTTTATATAAATACATTTTCACAAATTCAGATTTTTACCTACTATGGCATCAACAATACAAAACAAAACAAAATCAAGGTGGGCTCTTTGATCATTGCAGACATACACAATCATTTTCCCTGCTCTTGAAATGCACTGCATTGCATGAGTCTAAAATATACTGCATGTTAAAAAATTCAGCAGAAAGATTTCTGCGCAGATAATACCCAGCAAGGCCCATGGAGGAAAACAGGTATTTTGATATCCTTGCAAGTTGTAGGCAGTAGGTGAAAGATATTCTGGGTAGACTTGGTTGCTGAACACAGTCCTATAATCCAAATCTACATTCTTTGTGTGTAAATTGTTTACACTGAAATAGGGTTTCAAGTCACTGCTTCTGGAGTGTATGGGTAACACAGTTCTAGTAGATAGAATAAAAGGCAGAATCACAGTCACTAAGCCACAAAGGATATATCAAGGGTTTCTTTTTTAGATAGATTCCACCAGATAGTACATATTACACATTGCATGCCAACCCATTCCTTAACTCTAAAGGGCAGTATATTCTATTGAAAATTAGTCCTTGGGTCCCTTACAAAAATATAGGGATCCATCACTTGGGAAAGCTACATATGGTAGTTAGAGCAGGTGAGTGTTCGGATTTCTTCAGTTTAGTTCAGGTTGTTCTGCTCTGTGTCCTCAGATGGAACGTGTGGTTCTATTAAGGCTGTCGTAAACCAAACTCTTCTCTATGGCTATGAAGTTAGGGTGACCTAAAGGGACCACCTGAAAAGCATGGAATGCCTTCACCAGCACTACCTCCAGAAGATCCTTGGCATAAAGTGGGAGGTTCAAATGCCAGTATCCTTACTGACACTATCACCACCATTACGGAAGCATTAATTATTTAACATCAGCTGAGGCATTGTGTGTGTATACCTGATATATGTTTACCAAAACAACTGCTATACTCCCAATGTAACCAGGGACAAAGGACATGTTGGGGACAAAGAGGAAATGCTTCAAGGGCATCCTCAAGTTTCCACATAAAGAAGTGTGGAATTGGCATCACAATTTGGGAAAAAACTAACCTGGGACTGGACTACATAGTGATGCCTCATGAAAGAAGGTATGTCTTACTTTGAGGAAAACCTCACCCTAGAGGGAGAAAAATGACAGAAATGGAAGGAAAGGAAACAAGAGGCAGAAATGCATAGCCCAACCCTCCCTTTACCATCGCCTGTGGTGTCTGCCAGGCTCTAGCATCAGCCTTCTTTGCCATCAATTGACTTGTCTACTACCTTTTACTTGACCCATGGGACAGATAGTCCTTGACCCTGAGGGCTTCCTCACGATGAGAAGAAGATGTAACATCTTTATCCTCAACTTTCTCATCTGTAAAATAAGATGAATGTTTATCCACTAAAAGGCTTTCATTTATATTATGCACTACTACTCAGCGAGGTAAACTGCTTTAGCTACCCATCTAGCTATTTACCACTATTCAAAAACATGATAAAGGAACTACATAGTATGTTACCTCTCCATGTTTGTTCATGCATTCTATTTATTTTTTAAAAAGAGATCAAAGGTAAGTATCTATGGATAGACTGAGGCTTGCTCCTGCTTACTCAACTTTCAAGATGATCTGCAAAAAAGAAACACTTACAACACTTCAGTGATACTTAGAATGATACTAACAACTATGGTATATTCTGAGCTGTAGGGGTCCTTGGGAGACAATGAAGTATAGGTAGCTTAAATACTTTGATGATTTAATGTGAGCTAGACCCATGCATAAAATGGAAGTTCCCTCTATGCTGTTAGGATCTAGGATCAATTGCATTCCATTTCTTTCCTTTGCCTCCATCCCTCCTAATTGTTAGCTTTTCCTATGGATATTTTTTTAAGTATCTTGTTCATTTACATGCATTTTTCACAAAAGGTGCACTTGTGATCTATGAATCTATCCTATGTTACCATAGAAAGGTTTTATACTGCATAGAGTATTCATGAACTCTATGCTTCTGGAAAAGGTAATATAATTCATTTTCTTAAGCCCCCAAAATGCACCTCAGGAAACATTAAACATCTTTGAATATTTCACTTAGTACTTGAATTCTCTAAGTTCTTTTTTTTTTCCAGTTCTAAAAATGTTTCATTATTGGGATGAATTTGCTGTTCCTAATGCAATATGTAAAATGCAGGCTTAAAATGTATTACTAAGAGAGATTTAGGAGCTTCTCTGGCCATTTACAGTAACTACCTTCACAGTTCACTGTCACTAGGTCAGGAACAAGGCATATTGGCAGCATGAGAAAAATGTACCTCCTCTGCTCATAGAGGACTTTTTTTTATTAGAACAGAGGACTTTGGCCTCCATAGCTATCAGACCTTCATTTTTCACCAGTACTAAAATTCTTATGTAGTAAATATATAATGGATTAACACAAGAGGAGACATACTATGCTCTAGGGAAACAATAACATTGCATATGGTTCTCCTTAGCCCACACTTTTCTAGTGGCAGGCAGACATTCAGGTGGAAGCCTTGTACCAGTTCAATGAAGATTTTGACCCTCTGAGACGCCCTAGCAAAATTAACACCCCTATTAATATCCCCTGAATACGACAATGGGAATGTAGTGAGACAAGGAAAACTTGAGGAAACTCTAACTTTCATTGATTTATTAGCACATTGGTTGTGTACTCAGAATAGACAGACAATGCACCTGCATCTACCACTTACCCCTTCCCTATGAACAGATCCCAAATACTTGACTCCGCAGAGTAACATTTGTGGCAAGGCAATAGGTAGAGAGACAAGTGCATAAAAGTGTTAGAAATATTCATTCTCAGTGCAAGAGAAAACTTTATATGTAGAGTCTCAGTTACACCTGGTTCCTATATGATTTTGTCTTCTATTCATTCCACAAAGCATTGATGTATGTTAATATAGTTACTTTAAGAGATAAAAGTGATGGTGCTTGCATGAAAAGTGCTCTATTTTAACAATATGAGTGTTTTGACAGGAAATTATTAGGCCTGAGTGAATCTTTGGGTGCTGATTCGATTTGGAGGAGATTCAGCCTGATTTGGTGGCCAAATCTCTGAATCTGAATTTGGAAAATCAAATCAGGGGACCAATTAAAAGGTCCAAATTGATGTGAAGCTCTCTGAATTGATTTGGAAAAGATTCAGAGAGCTTTGGCAATTCGGGCAGCAGGAAGCTGGACCCAGACTCCATGTTTGGACATCAGGAGGCGTTACTTCATGGTCAGGGCGGCTAGAGTCTGGAACCAGCTTCCAAGTGAGGTGGTGCAGGCTC
>NW_017729025.1:46108607-46116336 GCF_001723915.1 Gavialis gangeticus | reverse complement strand
GTGAGGTGGTGCAGGCTCCCACCCGGGGGGTTTTAAAAGGAGGTTGGACGACCACCTTACTGGGGTCATTTGACCCCAGTGCTCTTCCTGCCATGGCAGGGGGTCGGACTAGATGATCTGCTCAGGTCCCTTCTGACCCTTGAAACTATGAAACTATGTTAGTAAATAGGGTGCGGGGGAGGAGGTGCTGGAGGAGGGGGGAGGGGACCATGAGGGGACCCCTTCCAGGCCCCATCCCCTGCCTGCTCTCCCAGCCCCTGTGTGCCTCTGCAACCCCCGCCCGCTCTCCCTTGCCCCCCCTCCCGCCATGGCTGCCCTGCCTAGCCCTAGCTCCCAGTTGTTTAAAAAGCCCCAACTCACAAGCTGCTACCAGGTGGTGGGGTGATCTCTGATGCCCCCTTCTGTCCCACACTGTGTGGGGGGCTCTGCCATGAGCCCCCCGACCACTCTCCCAGCCCTCCCTATGGCTACCCAACCTGTCCCAGCTTCTGGCCCTTTAAAAAAAAAAACAACAACAAAAAACTTCGAACTCACCAGCTGCTGCAGCAGCCTTGGGGCTTCTGGGGGCTCATGGAAGAGCACCCCTTGCAGTGCGGGTCAGTGGGGGGCAGCAGGGATCACTCTCCTGCCGGGCAGGAGCAGGTGAGTCGGGGCACTTTAAAATTTTTTTTTAATGGGCTGGGAGCTGGGATGGGTGGGACAGCCATGGGGGGCGGGAGAGCAGGCAGGGGTCAGGGGACTCATGGCAGAGGCCCCCATGCAGTGTGGGGCAGTGGGGAGCAGCGAGGATCGCCCTTCTGCCTAGCAGCAGCTGGTGAGTGGGGGCTTTTTTTTGTTTCAAAGAGCTGGGAACTGGGATGGATAGGGCTGGGAGAGCAGGCAGGGTATGGTGCCTGTGCGTTTCAGAGATTCAGCTGATTTGGAAGGAGCCGAATCTCTGAATTAGATTTGGCCTAACCAGTTCGGGGCAGTGATTCAAATCACCACATTGAATAACCGTCCCCCGAACTGGCCAAATCTGAATCCGAATCCAAAGTGAATACTAGCCACTTTGCACAGACCTAGAAATTATGAATGCAAAACAAAGAAGTGATACAAATAGAAAATGTGCTATGTTTACATGTGTTTGTGTAGGTTAGTCATTTTCTACAAATACACACCAAATTGTAAGCCTCAAAAGTCTTGCACTCTACCCTAAAATTATTGCAATCAGATGCCTATGAAGCATTGAGAGTGGGAAAACCCTGTATAATCTAAATAATTATGTTTCTTCCTTCTGATAAATATGCTGATTTACTAACAGTGAAGAAATCCCCATACGTAGAATATCTTTGGCCACTTGTCACTTTAGAACCTGTCAAAATAAAAATGGATAAAACTCTGAATCCACATCTGATGCCAGGTAAAGTCAGTGAGAATTTTTCTCATTGATGTCTAGAGGCAATGAATCAAGCCTGTAGTTATGCCCCAGAAATCACACTAAAGACAGATACTTCATACAGAAAATGGAGAGAGGTAGGTGTCTCCAAAGAGTGATTTTGAAAGCTCAGAGTTACCAAGAGGTAATCAATAGAAACTGTTAAACCACTGCTGTCTTTGAACGCCTGGCCCTCTAAGGAACTTTGGAGCCTGATTCAAGTTTATCCACTAGGTGCCTTCATTTATTTCTATTCACAATGCTTAGCTACAACTTTGATACACTCCTTTTCACTTTTCTGTTTGTTTTATAGCAGTGATTAGACTTTAGGCTCCAGATTTGAATTTTAAATATAAATACAATAATAAACAAAATATTTTTTTACCAAAATTTGATAAAAATACCAAAGTTTCTTATATTTTTCTTGTTTTAAAAACAATGGCAGGGGGTCGAACTAGATGATCTACTCAGGTCCCTTCTGACCCTAGAAACTATGAAACTATGAAATGTAAATATTCTATTGCAATGTTGCAAAATTGAACACAACAACAAAAGGGGGGAAGCATAAAATGAAAACATTGCTTTTGTATTTAAGCATGACAGTTTTTAAAGCCAGAAATTAATGTAAAATACATGATTATGTCACTTCAATTTAAACATGCTTACATGTTTTGTTGAATCAGGCATGAATACAGTAGAACTGATTGGCCCTGTTTCATGCCTATGTTTGTAAAAATGTTGAAAAAAACGGGATTGAAGAGCAGGAAAAAAGTAGGAATGTCAGGGTTCTGAAAAATAAAATATTTTTTTGAAAGAAATGGAAAAGAGCATTGGTATCATTTAAATTGTGATTATTCTGCATGTTCAAAGACATTTTTATCACAACATCAGCAAAACATTATTTGGATTTTGTGACAGAAAAATTATCCTAAAACATCTTTAAGTCAGAGTAGAGGAAAAAACATCTGAATGGTATTTTTTCAAGTGAAATAATTCATCAGCATCTATAATAACATGACAGTCTTTACCAAACAGTTACTAAGTTTCAAACAGATATTTCAATAACGTCCTAAGAAAGAATCAAGACACTTAGCATCAGAAATAATATTATCATTCTTTCTATTTTAATAATTAAAGTGTGCTCAAATATGGCATTCTTGTCTTACTAGCTTTCCTTTGACTAGATAGCATTATTTCCAGAGTTGTAATAGCATTGGCTTATATATACTGGTTTATTCTTAACAAATTTTACCAACCTAATGATGTTGCTGAAGGAAAAGATGTTTAACCAGCAGCATAATTTCAAGTAAAACCCCTAGCACAGACAAGTAATAACAGTATAAAATGCTTTATTCTGTTTTATTAAACTGGAATAAGTTAGACAGGCATAATACTTTCATACCAGTTTAAATACAGTTAAACCCATTTTTATTTGTTTGGGTTAACTATGCTGGCATAGTTGGAAAAGCTAAAAAAAAATTAAGTTAGACAAGGCTTTAGATTCTAAGTTCTCAGGGGAGATAATCATAACTGTGTTCTGTGCTTTTATAATGCTTAGCCCAGTGGCATCCTA
Source organism: Gavialis gangeticus (assembly GCF_001723915.1). Lineage (NCBI taxonomy): Eukaryota > Metazoa > Chordata > Crocodylia > Gavialidae > Gavialis > Gavialis gangeticus. The sequence goes on along the minus strand of NW_017729025.1, from coordinate 46,113,346 downwards.
GACCGTTACTAGAGCTTCTAGTCATGATTTCAAAACAAATAACTTATAATACTAATATAGTAATCAACTGATGAGGTTGAAAACAAAAATGATATGATAAGATGTGATATAAATTGGAATTGTTATTGCTTTTACAACAAAACAGCCACCATTCTGTCAGGTTCAATCAAAGTGAGGGAAGCAAAATGTCAGTGCTTACCAAATAGAAAAACATGTTTCAAACCTGGAACTTGAATCTATAAATAATAGGGATTGGGAAAAAAAAGGAAAAGATATAAAAGTAGTTGGAAACATCTCTTTTAAACAAAAGATATAAGAAGTTTAAGGAAAAAAAATTGTTTTTGAATTAAACTATGAGGACTTGTGTATTTTTCTAATTTATTCCAAGCAAAGTATATTTAAAGTGGTGCCAGAGAGCTGAATTCCTCTGAAAAAGGTCTCTCTGACATCAGTGAGCTAGGGATATGCTTCAAAGAAACTTCAAAAATGAAACAGTTAAAAAGCATTCTTAGATGCATGCTACGCTATTTTAGTTAGCATTTATTTATTTATTTTTCTCTTTGTGCAGCATATATTTTGCACATCTGGGCTATTTTATTATTAACATGTGCTAATCTGAACCAAATTCTGAACTTTTTGGAGCCTCTTTCAACTCATATAAAATAGCTTTCCTTCCATAGCCTCTCAAACAAACAAACAAAAGAAAACAAAAGCACAAACAAAAAAACAACAAAAAGCCTCCTGAAAAAAATTGAAATGTTGAAAGCAAAAGCCTCCAAAACCCACCATTAGTAATTGTAATCAAGTTTCTTTCAGGATGCTTAGAGCCCATACTAGCCTAAGTGCTGTGTGCAGTAGCTGGTTAGAAAAATGTTAGGCACACTACACATTAATAGGAAGCACTGTTCAGAGCAAAATGAAATATTCCCTGTTTGATCCTACATGGCAGAGAGGTAGCAAAGAGGGGAAACCCCATTCATCATATACTGATAAGGGCATCAATCGTCATTGCACTGTGTCTCATATAGTGAAAGCTGAAGGCCAGGAAACAAACAGAAACAGTTTCAGAAAGTTTTGCCCCCCTCCAGTAACCGACATTCAGGATCACATATATCTTAGACCAACATTACCATTTTTGCTTCCCAGCATAGCAGTTAAAATGACGTATTAGCTCATATTGGATTTTGTTTAGGAAAATATGAAATATTTAGGCAGCAGAGGCTTTCTACAACTGCTAAAAAATTACCTTATGGACTCTAGGCAACAAGGAAATGCAATAGGTCCTATTACCACCACATACATGCAATAGATTCCCTAAAAATCAAGACGTTTAACCTGCATTTATATCCTCAATATACCACAATACTGAATAGTCTGCCTCTGCTTCATAAACCATATTCATGGGCAGGTGTTCCCAGGACCCATTCTATGATCATGCATCTTACTTTAAGCCATGTGATCATAGATTGGGTCCTCACTTGTGCACCCATTTGCAGGTTCCAAGAGTCAAGGTGGGAGTGCTATCAAAATAAGTTGGGGGTCATGTGGGATCAGGGGGTCATGTGGGGTGAGGGAGCCAGAGGGCTAAAAATAGCCTGGTCAGGATGGGGAAGAGGTTGGAAAAGTGCAGCCCCAGGGCTGTGGCAAGCAACTGGGGTTTTTTTAGCCCCCAGACTACACTCTGAACTTATACGCACATGTGGTTAGCTTGCATATGGGTTAACCCAATCTGCATAGTGCACCGTCTCAGGGGAACTAAATTAGATCAGGCCAGCCATTTTTTGCCCAATCTAAACTCCCCAAAGATATAGTTAATCTAAGTGTAATGTCTGCATGTACCCTTAGACTATAAGGGACATTACAATGCACACTTTAAGCAAATTCAAATAGCAATATATATATATATATATATACACGAATTTCAGTTAGATATGGGCCCTCATGATATTTGAAATAGGAATTCAGCTTCATCCAAACTCTTCCACATTGCAGGAGATTTTAAGTTGGTGTCTAAAAGGCCCCCTCTACACATACAGGCAAAGGCACAATGTGATCTAATGCACAAGTCATACAATCATGCCTCCTGCTCTTCCATATATACAAGGCAGGAGGTGAAACTGTCGGATTGCAAATCAGATCACATTACTACTTAATCGATTGCTGGAAGAAGCAAGCTCTCATGGCAGGGAGCCCCCCTCAGTTGACAGGCTCCCAGCTGTGGGAGCACTCCATGCACTCCTGGGGCCAGAGATTCACAACAGGGGTGATTTCCCTACCCCAGAGGGATCCCAGAGGGATCACCATGATCCTCCAACCCCAGGAATTTCTGTGGTCCAGACCCCGGAGCCTGATGGAACACAGCAGGCATAATCCCCAGGGTCCAGGGGTTTCATGCACCCACAAGCACTAGGAATAATATCAGCATGATCCCCACGGTCTGGGTGTTTCATGCATCCCCAAGCCCTGGGGTTTGCAGCAGTTGTGATTCCTAGGGCTCAGGGACTTTACGCTTGGCACGGTACATCCCTGAGGCTGGAAGCCCTGTCAGCTGATAGGGTTCCTAGCTGCAAGGATAGACTCGGTTGCATGTGCAAATCAAAGCTCAATAGCAACCAGCTATAAAGTTAGTACACATTTTCAAGTTCTAACTTTATAGCTGGTTGGGGCATTTCTGTGGCATGATAGGTACTCTGCTTGCACATGTATCTGGTCTCCACATAATAGTGCAATTAACAAGTTAATTTTTAAATACTTGTAACATATATAGGGGGCCTTTATTTAGCTAATTATAAAACCCTAAATAATAATATTGGTCTCTGATTATGGCTTAGGCTGCGAGTGTCCCATTCATTTTAACCGAGGTCCATTTTGCCAGTTTGGGTATCACACACACCTTTTTCATAATTATTCAGGAGAGTTCCAATTGTAACAGTTGTCCACATAAACTGAGTTCATGTAACATTAAAAATATTTGACACAGCAGCATCATATCATGACCTATATGCTTGAAAACAGCAAGGATGCAACACTGACTCAAACAGCAGGTAAGAAAACCAATTTCCAAAAGCTGAGTGTGAAATACTATGAGAATTGCTTTTCTAGTGGTATTTCATGATTAGTGTTGCATAGATGTGTAAGTGGGCTGCTTAGCCTACTAGTTTTTGTAGAGGAATTTACTCCAGAGGAGCTCATCATCCAGCTGTTTAAAGCAAAGTTCAATCTTTTAAGCAAACAAACAAAAAAACCCAAACCAAACCAAACCCCTCTGCCCTGTCCCGGACACTAGAGGGGAGACCCTTCTGCTCTGGTCCCAGCACAACAGACTGGCCCCTACTTAAAGCTTGCTTTCTCCTTTTTACTTACTCTTCTGGGACCTTTAAAAGTGGGACACTCTCTGCTTACTTAAATGACCCACAGCTGGGCTTTCTTAACAGGTCGGATTGTTCCTCCTTAAAGGGACAGACCACCCTGTTACAATATCTTTATTGCAAAATAAAACAAAAACACATAGAAATTTGGCCTTGTGTTTCATTATAAACACTCACAGATGCATCAAGAGGCACCCTGAGGTTCCTGGATCTTTGAATCAAATCCAGGTCTAGCTGGGATTGAAGCTGGGGATAATTTGTGGTCCTATGTCAAAAACAGGTCAGACTCGGTCTTTTTCTGGCTGTATCTAGCTTTATGAATTGTTTCTCCCTAGAAACAATTTACCCTACTGTATAAAATAGTCTGTGTATGTTGTTTAAAGAAATAACCCCAAATGTGCATTTATCAAAAAGAGTGAAATTTTCGTAAAGAGAGGCAACTGTTTATATTTTTTCTGTGACCCAAATTCCACATGAACTTGGATGTGGTCTCAACAGGATTGTGGCCACATTCTTTCTTCTGTGTATGGAATCAAAATCTATTTCTTATTAGAAAACAGTGACCCAGATGCCATGAATTCAGACTCTTTTATTATTATTATGATGATTATTATTAGTTTTAAATGCATTCAACTCAGGCTTCCCAGCCCTTTGTAATTTCCTATGTTCAAACACACTCCCTGACCTCACCCTCCTTGGATAGAATGTTTGGAGCCAAATGTGGCAGCTGGTTAATCCAAGTTTTAAATGAAGCTCATTGCAAACATTTGCAGCCGTAAACTTATCAGGTTTGATCAATGAGGGTCTTTTCCTGCATAATTTTAAATATTCTGGACAAGTGCTAGGAATATTTCAGGCTTGGGGTATGGTTTCACTTAGGAATTTGGAAGGGGTGGGGTGCGCTCAAATGGGCAAACTCTGGTATGATGAACGTTTTCCATGAAGGAAAGAATTAAAAGTGCAATAGAAAAAAATAAAAAGCTGCAAACTTGGTGTCAATATAAGGCTTAAGGATATTTCTTTGAGGTACATACCTAGTTTGTGATTTGCTTCTTTCCTCTCCAAAAGCCATAAGATCTGCAAACACAACCTGAGATACTTCTTTACTTGTATGCATAATAAACCCTCTCTCCTTCTCTCCAAGGGATCTGAGTGTCTTGTTTACTTCATAATGCTTGGAAGACAATAACAAACAAGACTCTTTATTAGGACTTGGAAAATGTTTTAGGGGCCATAATTGGTCAGCAGCTGTCAGGCCTTTTCTTACTACATCATGGAACAGCTGATCATCCCCTTTTGTTTCTGAGTAGCCCATCCTTTCACACTTACTCATAAGGGTGCTCTCTTTGTTTAGTTCCGCCCCCCCCCCCC
>NW_017729025.1:46102766-46108537 GCF_001723915.1 Gavialis gangeticus | reverse complement strand
TTGTTTAGTTCCCCCCCCCCCCCCCATTCATCTGTCCGTCTGCAGGCTAACCAAGTAAGTTGAAATTGTCTCAGTTAAAACTCACTGCTATTCTGGTCATATTTAAATAATTAAGAGAAGATTCTCAAAGATATCAGAGTCTAAAATTTCAGATACCAATTTGAAGCTGGTCTAAGACTCTTTGCCTGCTGAATCAGAGTGGAAATCTCAAAAAAACAAACTTTCTATAATGCATACAGTCCTTCCTGGGTTCAGATGACATGCAAATAAAATATAACCAAGAACAATATCCTTATGATAATTACATAATTTAACTCCAATTTTCAGGGGGAAAAAGCAACAACAACCAGGAAATAGCAGTTACTTGAGGGCTGGGTAATTTATTGAGTCTTATATTTGGAGATAGAGCACCATCTCCAAATCCTTATCAAAGCTAGTAAGAAACACCAGAAGTTGGATTTCCTCATTTTTGGTTATGGACGATTGTTCCTTGGCTCCACTCTTGTCTTCCACATCTGTGTAAAAAAGGTCAGTATAAGTTGCAGAATTGTACAAAGAGGTGCTGAATTGTTTTGGTTTAGTTTGGCTTGAAAACAAGGATGAATAGTTTTACTCATCCTTACTGGAAAGCAGTTATAATGGATTGCACTAAATGGTTCATGCAATATTTCTTCTTCCTCTGCCTTCTATCTTTGCCTTCATCATCTTCTTTTTCTTCTTCTGCCTTTCTCTACTTCTTCTTATAACAGCTGGAATGACTTGCTTGGCTGCAAGCTGATTAGATGAGCTATGCCTAAGGACCTTTTAAAGAAAGGTGGCAAAAAGTTTGCATAAGGTGGAACAGCTTCCCAAATGGAGGGTGTGCTGTGCAACACATATGCTTTTTACTGGTGCATTTGAACTGCGGCCAGAGCCCCCTTTAACAACCCCTGGCCTCTGATTGGCTACTATGGAACCATAAAAATCTGAGGAAGGGAAAAGTAGGAGTGAGAAAGCTGGAGGAGAACAACAGCAGCCTGGAGAGAGGGGCAGAGACTCAGTCCCCTCCTTTCCCCTAGGCAGAGGGAATAAAGTTGAGGCTTGCCAGGGAGCAGAGTCCAGGACAGGGGAGAGCCTGAGTCATCCCAGGAAAAACTGATGCCCCACTCTGGTCAGACCTGTGCAGTTAGGGACACAAGTGCCCAGGGAAGGAGTGGGGAGGGGTTAGGAAGCCAGCTGGGCATTTGAGAAACTGCTTGGTCAAAGGCTTGTTATAGGAAACCTCTGTTCAAGCTAGGAAAGCCTGAGCTGCCTGGTTAGGGACCTGCAAAGAGGGGAAGTTCCCTGTCTGATATGGGAAAGCCTGGGGTGGAGGGGAGCAGGAAGGGATCCTTCATGCCGGGTTGTAAGCCTCAGGAGGGGAACTGGTCTCAGAAGAGGACCGGGTGCTGAGACACGTAACCCCGTAGCATGTGCAGACAATTCATTGCAGGCTGAGTGAGTGGAAGTCACCTACCGCATCCTGGACTGGAGGGCTTGTGTCTTGGTGGAAAACTCAGAAAAGGGAGTAACTCAGGGGTGGGCAATTATTTTGGGCAGAGGGCCGCTTACCCAGTTTTGGCAAGCTGTCGAGGGCTGCATGGGTAGCCCTGCCCCTTGACAGGTGCCCTGCCCTCTGCTCACCATCTTGGGACCAATATCCCAATATCTTGGGACCAATGTCCTAGAGCCAGTACCAGCAGGGCCCAGAGCAGGGCATAGGCTGGCAGGGGTCTGTGGAGTTGGGCTGGATTGCACCAGCAGGGAGAGAGGGGAGCTGGCCTAGCTCCATAGAGCCCCTGCCAGCTGGGACCCTGTACCCCTGCTGCCCTGCTCTGGGCCCCACTGGTGCTGGCCCTGGAACACTGGTATGGGCCCCACATTCCTACTGGCTCCCATGCCTGCTCACTCCCAGTGCCCCACTCAGCCCCACAGTACAGGTTGGGGGCAGTGTGCAGCTCTGACCCTGTGCTTGCTGGCAGGGAACTAGCTGGTGCTGAGCATGGAGGAAAAGCAGCCCCACCCCCACCCTGTGGCTGGCACTCCCTGCTGCAGCTGCTCTCAGCCCATGCAGGGCTGTCTTGAGCAGGCACAGGCAGCCTCACATGGGCTGTGAATGGCTGCAGCACTGGGCACCGGCCATGGGGCAGGGGAGGGGCCACTTTTCCCCATGCTCAGCACTAGCTTGTAACCCACCCCTGCTGCCAGCCTGGGCCCCATGCTAGCTCCGGGCTTGCCCATCAGGGCTGTGTCATGGCAGCAGCAGCTGCAGCCCCCCTGCTTGCAGCAGGGAGTGCCAGCCATGGGGTGGGAGGGGCTGCTTTCCCGCTGCACTCAGCACCAGCTCATTCCCTGCCTTCCCCCCCACCCTTACCTGAGTTTCCCATGCCTTTGCAGCCAAGCAGCCTCATGGTCCCTGGGGGGCAGGGCAGGGCCGTGCAGGCCCTGCTGTTACAGAAGCCCACTGGGGCTTCCCCTGGGTCCTACTGCCCCTGGTTCCTGACATCTTTGACAGGAACCAAGGACAGATAAATATTAATTTTCTAATTTTTTTAGGGGGCCTTTGGGCTCGATAGAATGGTCTAGTGGGCCAGATACAGCCCCCGGTTTGTATTTTGCCTGCTGTGAGAAAGAGAAGGAGCCACCATAGGTATCAACCTATTAAAGAGGAGCTGGAAAAGATGTTAGCTCAGGGGATTATCACACCATCATGCAGCCCACGGCATAGTCCATTAGTGGCCATTACAAAACCCAATGGGAGTCTGCGGATATGCGTAGATTTACATAAACTAAACGCCCTGACACAATTTGACACATTCCCCATGCCGTAGGTGAGTGAATTAGTAGAACGTATAGGTCAGGCCAAGTTTATATCAATGCTAGATTTATCCAAAGGCTATTGGCAAGTGCCTTTGAGAAAGAAAGACCAACCCAAGACTGCCTTCGGTACACCATGGGGTCTTTTTGAATTAAAAGAATGCCATTTGGGCTTAATGGGGTGGCAGACACTTTCCAGAGGCTGATCAATTGGGTACTTGCTCCACATCAAGGTACGCCTCAGCGTATATTGATGATATTGTAATTTACTCAGAATCATGGGAACAACATCTAAGGGCTTTAAAGGCCATCTTACTCGAGCTCAGGCAAGCAGGACTGATGGCAAACCCAAAGAAGTGTGCGCTGGGAAAGAGGGAAACCAAATATTTAGTATTTTTAGTGGGGCAAGGATGAGTGAGACCCCTCACTGACAAAGTAAGAGCTATTAGAGAATATCCTGCTCCTACGATGAAGAAGTAAATGAGGGCCTTCTTAGGGCTTGCAAGTTATTACTGGAGGTTTATACCGAAGTTTGCAGAGATAGCAACCCCTTCAGTCGAGACTATTAAGGGCAGAAAGACGTATGGTATTGAATGGAATGCGGGTCGACGGAAAGCCTTTGAAGACCTTAAGCAGGCCTTGTGCCAAGAGGTAATTCTCCATACCTCCAATTTTGCACTGCTCTTCACTCTGCAGACCAACGCTTTGGCGTTCACGCTAGGAGCAGTTTTATCTCAGGACATCGATGGAGTGGAGCGGCCAGTAGCCTACGCTAGTTGGAAATTGAACGAACACGAGAAAAGGTATTCCACTGTGGAATGTGAATGTCTTGCTATCCTTTGGGGGGTGGACTATTTTTGTTATTATCTGTTGGGCCGCGAATTTAAGTTGATCACTGACTATGCCCCTTTGAGATGGTTAAACATCATAAAAATGAATAATGCCCGCATAATGAGGTGGGCATTGGCTCTCCAACCTTTTTGATTCTGCATTACATACAGGCCAGGAAAGGTGAATACAGTGGCAGACTTCCTATCATGTTGTGATGAAGATGGCCCAAATGAGGGGAAAAGGAGAGAGGAAGAAGAAGAAAGCAGGAAATAGAATGAGAACATAGTAAGGCAGGAAGGTGAAGCACCTTGCAGTGTCTTGAGGGGCGGAATGTGTGAGAAAGAGAAGGAGCCACCGTGCTCCAAAGCACATGGGCTAAACAAAGGCTCAGCGACCCCAGGTCCACAGCCCCAAGGAGCCCAGCAGAAATCGCCCTTACCCAGGTGTTTCAGGAGGGGAGGGGCAGAGAACTCCCACACTGGTATAAAGAAGAGCCCGGGACAGAAAAGAAGGAGGAGCGCAGAACCGGAAGGAGGAGGAGGAGCGAGCCGACACACGCTGCATGGAACTCTGAAAGCAACGTGGAGAGCTGGTAGGAGATTCTTGCGGAGAATAAGCCCCACAGAGGGGACTTAGAGCCAAGACCTGGCAGGGTGCAGAACTGTTTATTTACACGCTAGGAGCTGGCAGAGCCCGGCAGAGAGTTGTACTGTAATACCCCTAATAGAAGGACATTATAGATTTGGCGGTACCATAAAGCACATAAAAGTGGCACAAGCCAAAAAAATGGTGTCACAGATGGACTTAATGCACTAAAAGGAATCATGGCAACCTCAACAAGAGGCTCAGAGAAAGAGGGAGAGCCACCAAAGAGGGACTGACCTCACGAAGGTCAATTTGTTTTGATCTTGGCTAAAAACAGCAGGAACAATAACCCAGGCCAGGAGTGCCTGCTTTGTTTTCTTGTTTTCCTGTCTTTTGTTTTGCTTTTTTGTTTTTGATTGGAACCGAGGTCACATTGCAAGACCAACTGGCTGGTCAGAACACGGTGGAACGGGCGAGGGTGTAAGGGTGGCGGAGCCCTCAGGAACATAGGCCCCTGCAAGATGACAGTGGGACTACTAATGGGACTACATGTACAGGCAATGAACCAACTCCTTTAACATCAAGTCATGGCAGGTGAAATGTAGGCATGTAGATCACCAATTAGAAACGGTACCACCCTAGTCGATTGGCAGGCGGTGTCCTACAGGTCTGCAAGTGACTGAAGTACTTAACACCTGCCCCTGGAGTAATCCATATCCCAAGAGGAACAGGAGCTATGTTTTCACCACCTAACAGCAGACCACTGCAACAATCGTGTTGCTGTTTAAATTTGCAGGGGGAGTGGTTTTAACCCCAGAGGGAAACTGGTTTCAAAGGTTATAACCAGGGGAATGTAATCAGAGAGGAAGTTGACTGTAAATGGTAACAACCACTGTTTCTCTTAATGTTGTATTTGTAAATAGTATTAATATTACTGGGCTTTTTTTTTAATGAGTGGTATCAATACTATATATACATATATATTTCTTTTTATTGTTATGAATCCTTTCCCCCCTTCTTTTTGTATTTAAGGGGCCACCTCTTCCCTTACAACACATCACAATTCCTAATGTCAGCAAAAAGCAACCTCCTGCAAGTATCAAGTTAATTTGGCAAAAACACACGGAAGGTGATCACAGTAGTTGTCCTTCAGCTCTGGAACTCCCTCCCTCTTGAGGTGCTATATAACCCAACCCTGACCAAAAGCACTGTAAGACCTTCCTATATTGGCAGGCATTTAGTAAGCAAAGCTAGGCTTCGATACTGGTTAGAGGGGTGTCTGTTTTATGTTCATATTCTAGTTTGCTTATAAGTCGTGTTATTCTTTTGCCATTTTCCTATTTTATAAGTTATTCTTTTCTCTTATTATAAGCTTCTTGGAGCCTTTGTTGAAGAGCATCCCATATAAATTGAATAATTAAAAACAATAAATAAGTAAATATAATGCCTGGGCATAATTAGTCACCCAAGAATGGGGTCCACAAAAGTCAGAGCTCCAGGTGGAGAGGCATATAAGATAG
>NW_017729025.1:46094194-46097766 GCF_001723915.1 Gavialis gangeticus | reverse complement strand
AATGTACTGTTTCAAAGCCAACCCCTCCAGAACTGTAGTGCCTTAATGTGGACAGTAGATTGGGGTTTGCAGTCCTGAACCCACTTCCAGGTACCTGGAATAACTACTTGTTACAAAACACAAGGGAATGATAAAGTTTTTGTTCAGAGTTTGTTATGGACAATTCTTATCCCATACATTATTTTTCATTGGGTGCATCTACACATCACCCTATGGTGATGTAGCGATGTGCACCATATGGCATGCTATGATGACATAGCGATTATGTGGGTCTACAAATGATTGATCACCAGCTATGTTACCATAGTGGCACACTCCCCTGGTATAGTGCGCTGCTACAGCAACATAATGGGGAAATCTAATCATGTGTTGCATGAATGGTGCAGTAACTGCTCGTACTGTGCCGTGCTTTATTATTTCCTTTGAATCAAGATCTCATTGTTTTGAACATTAACTTCGAAAACAAGAGACTAAGGGTCAGTTTTCTTCTCTATCCAAGAACACTACGTGGCTTTTGCTAAAACAATACAATAAAATTAATAAAGAAATTATATATTGTATAATAATAAAATTACATAATTTGTGGTTACTGGTAAAAGCTTAAAATGAGATTAAACATTCTACTAAAATAAATGCAAGTAAAATTAAATGTGAACACTGATGATAGAAAAATAGATAAAAGGAAGCATTATAACTTAATAAAATAAGCAATTAAAACAGGTAATTCCACATGATTTTGGCCCTTATTCCTTGTACAAGTAGCACAAAACACCTAGAGAATGTAGGACAGACTACAAAGTTGCTAGAGAGCAGCCAAACTGGTTTTCTTCATTAGCCCAATATTTAACATTTTCCGGTACTGGAGAGATCCATTTCCCTCTTATTTCTTCAAAGACTTGACAAGCCCACAAATAATGATTTAAGTCATCCATCTCATTCTTCCCACAAGAACACATCCTGTCCTAATATGGGTTCCAGCACCAACTGTGCATGACAACTGCAGATCTCATTAAATTAAATTACAGTCTAGTAATGTCCTCTTGTTGTTTGTGGTTTAAATTCAGATAGGTATGTTTTCTATGCCAAAAGAGTACTTTATTAATCTTAAAAAGCGGAAGTTCAAGAAAATCTCACTTCTTGCATGTCTGTCTGCATGCTGGTGTCTTTACTTAAATGTATATCTTTTATATATGGGGAAAATATTGGGTCAGGAACTGTCAGAACGTTTCTTAGGCTTTTCCCCATTTGTCTGGAGAGCAGTACAAATGTTATTTAAGCATCTGAATAACAGTTTATATGGAAGAAAGAAGGCTTCCAAAATGCACTGCTTAGGGTATCTCTAAGAGGTAAAAGCTTTAAGTTTTATCCAGTCATTTAGAATTCTTAACTGAGCTAAAGTTCTCGCAATAAACTATCTTATTTCAGGTCATATAGAATAGAGTATAGTAGAAATAAAAGCTGCCTTAAAATTAATTATATTTTTTTTACCATTTTGGAATGAACCTATAGGGTCAGCATCCCATAGTTCTGCTCCATACAGTAAATGGTCTCTACCTTAGATCCGTAGGTGTTTAGTGTTGTCAGTAACTGCCCTTTTACTGGTCTTATTGTAAAAGGATAAAAGTCCACCCAAAGTTACTTTTATTTTAATGCCTACATTTCCACTGTGTTTATTCTGGCTCACATTTTTATTTTAATTCTGAAGGATTTAAATGAGGACACCACCTCTAATTTATCTTCCTGTAAAAACAAAACAAAACAACCCCCCACCCCCTCTCCCAGAAAAACTTCGTTCTTCCTTTTGCTCCCAAAAAACAATACCTTAGATTGTATTGATTTCCAAGCTATCTGAGACACCATATTATTGAAAAGCATCTAATAACCTTTGCAAGCCTATGTGGAATTGTGACATAAATTGTGCATCACCTTCAGAACGCAAGACAATGATAGCATTATTTAATACCGTGGGTGCATGGAACTGATTCCCTGTTAGCACGTGTTTTAGATCATTCAGGAATAGATCAAAACATACCAGAGCAAGCAGATATCTTAGTCTTAATTGAGAAACTACTGAACAGGGAACCACCATTTGCAAAATGCCCTCTATACACTGTATCTGAATAATAAGCCATGATTAATTTTCTAGACTGATGTTACTGGCAGTTTCTTCCATAATTTTAATTGGTTTATGGAATCAAAAGATCTATGAAGACTATCTATAAATGATTTTGTCTTGTCACATATCTTGATGCCAAATAATAGAACACTAAGCAGTGGTCTATGCAAGAATAGCTTTCCCTGAAACTAGCCTGCTCTTTTCCCAGAACATTATTTTCAGAGATCTATGTTTGTAGATGAGAAAGCATGTGTCTTCCAAATATTTTGGCTGGAATACACATAAGACTAACAAGTTGATATGCTGCAGGTTCTCTCTTATCACCATTTTTAGATAGGGTAGGTATATTTTCATTCCAATACTTAGGATAGATGCCTCCTAAAATAATTTTGTTAAAATTGGAGATCACCAATGGTTAAATTCCTTGAAGATTTCTGGGAGAAAAAAAATCAAAACCAGTAGCCTTTCCATTATTCAGTAAGGATATTATGATCTTACTTGAGTTTCAGTGGTGAAGTAACAATCTTCTTGTGATTTAATAGATAACATTCCCTTCAGCAAGCAGCAGTCATCACTGCCCTCACCAGCTGCAATTAAGTTGTTAAACTTATTTTACCCATGTTTCTTCAGGAATATATGCATCAGGGATTAAGCTAATTTTTTTTGTCCCTTTGGCTATAATATCCCAAAAATAACTATTATCTTTATTTCTCCCTGTGGCTATCATTTCTTCCCACAGCTTTATTTGATACTGTTTCTTCTTTCTAGCTATTAGTTTTCTATAATTTAATTTGATCTTCTTGATCTGTTGGAAACTGGCACAATTATTTTTAGATTTGTATTCCTTCAAGGCTCCTATTACAGGTCTTTAGCTTTACAGCAGTCCTCATCAAACCATGGTTTGTGCCACTAGTGCCTATTTCCTACAAAGACACTCTTTTGTGAAAACATTTTCAGATGTTGAAGAACTGCTTCATATTGAGTAATTGCTTCTTGGGGTTCTTTTTCTCTGAGAATGTGAGATGAGTGGCTAGAGACACTATCTTTGAAAAGAGCAACACATTTCTCTCTTAACACACTGCTTCATTTAATTCTCTTCTCATTGATTACTTCTAAACTGGAAACTAATTGCATTGTTTGTAGGAAAGACTATTCATAACACTGTAATGGAAATGGACACTGTGCATGAGATGAATATTCTAACCAAAAGGCTTAATGGTGTCCTTGGTTGGGATTCTGTCAATCTTTACTGCTGGAGCTGTTCTATTTGCAGGACATCATTAAATTTTCATGGGTCCAGAAAGCCTGATGAGCATTCTTTAGCCTAATGGCTAGGGCACTAAGCTGAGCAAATGAGAAAATGGATTCCATATCTTGTTCCAATTAATACTTAATAGTTATTGGATGAGATTGGTACAGAATGTGTGTGTGTGTGTGTGTGTGTGTGTGTGTGTGT
>NW_017729025.1:46090025-46094157 GCF_001723915.1 Gavialis gangeticus | reverse complement strand
TGTGTGTGTGTGTGTGTGTGTGTGTGTGTGTGTGTGTTGGTGGGGGGGGGTGCCTTCCCCTGTAGCGAGGGGAAGGAGAAGGAGGAGGGGGATGGCCCTCTACCCAGGATGTCTTGAGTATCTTTTGACATTTCATAGGAACAGGATATTGGCTTCAATAGTTCTCCTGTTTTCTTGTGGCAATATAAGGCGTTAAGTCTGCATTGTGCCAAGGCTGACTATACATAATGTCTTATGTGGACATTAGACCATGTTTTTCATGGGATGGTTTGTATAGGGATGATCCTGCCTCAGGCAGGGGCTGGACTCCTTCCAGCACTTCCCTATGACTCTATGACAATGACTCAAGGATTGGACCTAGGTTTCCCCTTTCCTAGGTGTATGCCCTAATCACTAAACTAAGGATAGAGATTGTCTGCCTGCCTGCCTGCCTCTCTCTCTCTCTCTCCCTGGTCAGACCAATTAATTTTTTCATGCAATCAATGTGGAACAGGACAAACAAAAGGAATGGCAGAATCTTAACCCCATATGTAGGTAGTCTGATGATTAGAGCATTCACATAGAAGTATGTTCAAGTCCCATCAACAAAGAAGGACATTGAACCTTTGTCTCCTGTATACAATATCAATGCTTTAATCACTGAGTCTTTGTATTGCAAAGAATAATAGTAACACCATAGAGATCATAGAAAATTAGGATTGGAAGAGATTCGGGATGTCATCTAATCCAACCCCCTGCTCAAATCAGGACCGTCCCCAACTAGATTATCCCAGCCAAGGATTTGTGTAGCTGGGTCTTAAAAACCTCCAAGGATGGAGATTCCACAACCTCTCTGGGGAACCTGTTCCAGTGCTTCACTACCTTCCAAGTGAAAGAATTTTTTCCTAATAGGTAACCTAAACTTCACTTACTGCAACTTGATACCATTGCTCCTTGTTCTGCCACCTGTTACTATTGAGAACAGTCTCCATCTCCTTTGGAACCCCCCTTCAAGTAGTTGAAGGCTGCTATTAAATCCCCCCTCAACTTTCTCTTCTCCAGACTAAATAAGCCTATTTCCCTCAGGCTCTCCTCATAAGTCATGTGTCCCAGCACCGTAACCATTTTTGTTGACCTCCATTGGACTCTCTCCAGTATGTCCATATCCTGTCTGTAGTGAGGGGACCCAAAACTGAATGCAGGACTTCAGATGTGGCCTCACCAATGCCAAAGAGAGGGGAATAATCACTTCCCTCAATCTTCTGGCAACACTCCTACCAATGCAGTCCAGTATGCCGTTGGCCTTCTTGGCAACCAGGAGACACTATTGGCTTGTATTCAACTTCTTGTGCACTATTATTCCCAGGTCTTTTTCTGCAGAGCTGCTGCTCAGCTAGTCAGTCCCCAGTCTGAACCTGTGCATGGGATTCTTCCATCTTAAGTGCAGAATTTTGTACTTGTCCTTTTTGAACCTCATAAGTTTTCTTTTGGTCCAACCCTGCAATTTGTTGAGGTATCTTTGAAACCTAGTCCTACCCTCCAGCATAACTGCTTCTTGTCAGAGCTTGGTGTCATCTGCAAACTTGCTGAGGGTGCACTCCATCATATCTTCCAGGTCACTGATGAAAATATTGAACAAAACTGGGCCCAGTGCCAGCTCTACTTGATACCAGCTGCCAGCTAGATGTCAAGCCATTGATCACTATGCTCTAAAACAGATGATCCAGCTAGTTTTCTATCCACCTTACAATCCATTCATCCAACTCATACTTCCTTAGGTTCCTTACAAGAATGTTGTGGGAGACTGTACCAAAAGCCTTGCTAAAGTCAAGGTATGTCACATCCACTGGTCTCCCCACATCCACAGAGCCAATAATCTCATCCTAGAAGGCAATCAGGTTGTTTAGGCATGACTTGCCTTTGGCGACTGTTCCTAATCACCTTTTTTTCCTCCAAATGCTTAGAAATGGATTTCTTGAGGACCTGTTGCATGATTTTTCCAGGGACTAAGGTAAGGCTGACTGATCTGTAGTTCCCTGGATCCTTCTTTTTCCCTTTCTTAAAGATAGGCCTATATTTGCTCTTTTCCAAATATATTTGGAAGGCTACTATATTGGCTTTTTTTCCAGGACCTCTCCCAATCACCCCAAATTTTCAAAGATGGTGGCCAGTGGCTCTACAATCATATCAGCCAAGACCCTCAGCACCCTCATGTACATCTCATCCAGCCCCATGGATTTGTACACATTCAGCTTTTCTAAATAGTCCCTAACCTGTTATTTTGTCACTGTCAGCTACACACCTCCTCCCCAGACTGTACTGCCAAGTGCAGTAGTCTGGGAGCTGACCTTGTCTGTGAAGACTGAGGTGAAAAAAGGCATTGAGTATTTATCCCTCCAGTCTTTTCTGCATCTTCTGTCACTAGGTTGCCTTCCCAAGTGTGAGGGACTCACACTTTCCTGATCTTCCTTTTGTTGCTGATATACGTAGAGAAACACTTCTTGTTACCTTTTACATCCTTTGCTAGCTGCAACTCCAATTGTGCTTTGGCCTTCCTGATTTCATCCTTCCATACCTGAGCAATAACTGTTATACTCCTTCCTAGTTGTTTGTCCAAGTTCCCGCTTCTTATAAACTGCCTTTTTTTGTTTTAGCTCACTGTTTTCACCCTGCAAAGCCAAGCTGGTCTTCTTCTATACTTGCTAGTCTTCCTGTATATCAGGATTGTTCATTCCTGCACCCTCAATAAGGTTTCTTTAAAGTAGAGGCAGCCTCCTGGACTACTGCATGTGGTCTCCTTCATAAAGTTTTGAGTGGAGTCAGAACAGGTATGTGTGCTCTGGGAATGCTTACAAGGTCAAGTGGTAGAGGAATACCTAGGTTTAGAGGCCTGACAGCTCAGTATTATCAAAACTTATGTCATCCTTGAATACCCATAAACCAACCTATAGGCAGGATTTTAATCCATGATTAATTTCGCCTTCAAGGCAGATAATCTTCATCTATCACAGTCATTAGTTCTTTACTTTTCTACTGAGTTTCACTGTATTACTTCCAGTCTCAGAAATCTGATGCAAACTTCTATATTTTCACATCTGAGTTGAAAAAGCTCTTGTATGGCCTCTGCTTTCCTATGTATCTGCATAGCTAACTCTCATGTGCAGACTTTCATTATCTCAATTCCATTACTGCAACGTCCTTCTCTCAGGCAGACAAATAGATGGCACTTTGACATCTATATATAATGCTGCAGCAAAGATCACTTTCCTACCTAGCATTTTGATCAGCTCTGTGCATACCTCTGTTGGGTCCCTCTTTCTCTCCTGCTGCATCAAACACAAACAATTTGTTTCCATGTTCATAGTGTTTCACTGCCAATACTTAACCTACTTATTATCTCTCATACAGTATCAAAATATAAACACAAGGTCACTTCTTCCTGGTGATTGGATATGATGCCAGTTGCCATTATCCACTTGTGAGACTTTTCAAACAAGTGCTTTTAAGTTTTCTCCCATGCTGCCTCTCATGCTGTGGAAGAGTTCTCTGTAAATAGTCAAAAAGCTACTTCATTATCCTCTGTCAAATCCCTCTTTAAACTGTTATCTTTAGCAGTGGATTCATAAAGTTTGACAGCAGTTATGCTATCAGTATGTTAGGAGTGCTAGCCACTACTGCCTCACTGTTACTTTGCACTCCCTTGTTTGTCTCTATCTATTTGTTGTCTGCTGTCTTATACTTATATTAGGTATTTGGAGCACATATTTTCTGTTCCTTCTATTCTTCTGCAGTGCCTGGGGTCCTAGCAAATGGGTAGGATTCCTTAGTGCTACAGTAACAGAAATAATAAAAAGAACTAATAAATAATAATACTATTCCTGACCAGCCAATACTCTTTCTATCCAACCTCTAGACTCGTACACTTCTCTGTGAATTTCCTGCACTCCCTTTTTCTCTAGTTCTAAGCCTCCCTTAAGCCAACTATCAGCCCAGTGAAAATTTTAAGATGGAAATATATGTCCACAGTGGAATAAATGAAGCAGTTTCCTTTCTGGCCAGAGCAAGAGCTTAGTTCACAGTTAATGTATGGACGAGGCTTGAAGATTGTTGGAATTAGAAAGCCTCCAATTTCATAGTGCTGGCTATGGGGTTG
>NW_017729025.1:46073330-46085025 GCF_001723915.1 Gavialis gangeticus | reverse complement strand
GAATAAATGAAGCAGTTTCCTTTCTGGCCAGAGCAAGAGCTTAGTTCACAGTTAATGTATGGACGAGGCTTGAAGATTGTTGGAATTAGAAAGCCTCCAATTTCATAGTGCTGGCTATGGGGTTGTTTACTTGCTTTGCAGGTTCTCTGGTCTTAAATACATTTTAAAAACCCCTCATAAGTGCAGGATTTTTCATGGTAATAATGATGTACAGTCATTGATGAAGCTTCTTGGAATGAGTGGTGATTTTGTACTTAGATGATGCTTTTTAAGTGGAAAGCACTAACCATTACTACTAATGATTAATAATGATGATTTTAATGCATTATTTTACAATGTCCAGAAGTGTGTTCTGTGCTTCTTATCAATAGTCAGACATGGCCACTGCTCTGAATAACTTAATATCTTTTATTAAATTAGTAGCTACTATTTCTATCAGCTCACTGGGAGAACTCTCTGACCTATGCTAAGCATCAAGCCAAACTAGATGATCATGGTGGTCCCTGCTGTCCACAAAATCAATGACTATTTGATAGAATTGGTTAACAAACAATAGCCAGGGATTTGGGTGAAGGAGGGCAAGGAATTCCAGTTAGCTCAAACTCTTACTCAGGGTAGGTACACATTTCAGTAAAAGCTCCTTTTCCAACCTACATCCCCAGGAATTAATGTTGACTCATTTTACAAGTCGTGAGGCTTAAGAAGAACTCTGATTGAAAAGTGGAAAAGCAGCCTGGTGGATCACAGTTGGGGGAGCCAGTTATAGTCAGCAACATCTAAAAAGGCATTGACAGTGGGAGAGCAGATTGAAAGGACATTGCTATACATAGGTATTAATTGTATAATCTGTGTTAATTTAACATTTGTGTGTATTTCCACTACGCATTTAACCATTACTGATATTCATGGATGTAGTGCTTTTGTCTTCTGTTTATTTTCACCAGTTCTAAAGCATAGCTTTCCTTAAGTGGCCTGTGAGTGGACTACTTATTTGACCTAGAAGGAAAGCTCACTACTATTTATCATTGTATGGGAAAGGGCACTTTTTCTGTGACTATGACAGCTAGTGGAAAGGAGGAATAAGAGTGCTTCTGCTGTGGAGATAAACAAGCTTCACCTGTAACTAGGACTTCCTTGCTAGCACCTTTCATGAAAGCAGTTAAATGGGGTCAGCAGGCTAGCCACATAGGATGCACATACATGTGCAAATAAGCACAACTAAATTTTATGTGCATTAACTTAATGTGTATTAAGAGATTTTTGGCAGAAGTCTACACATGCATGGACTTGAAACTATAGTCCCAAGTCCCTTCAGTCCTGCCATGTGCCCCTATGGCTACTGGGGGGAGTTCCAGCCTCCAGCCATGTAGCTTCCAGCACTTGTCAGCACTTGTCAGCCATCTTGAAGCCAGACCCAGCTGCCAGCACTTGGTAGCAATATTGGAAACTGTGATCCCTGCCCAGCCTCTTCCTTGCCCAGGAGCCATGTGCCCAGCACAGGGGCAGCATGCACCAGATCCCTCCTTGACCGCTCTGCCTCCCCATGCCAGAGCTGCCCCTGCCCCTGCCAGTGACACCCAGCACCCTACTGCTCCATCCTGCCCCTTGCCAGTGATGACCAGTGCTCCGTGCTCCTGCTGGCCATGATGCTGGCAACTGCTGGCCCCAACGGGCATCCCCCACCCAGGTCCCAGGACAGCTGCACACCTGCCAGCGGGGGCCAGGGCGCCAGGTGCAGAAAGCCCTAGTAGACCCCATCCTCCTGCACTCCCCACTTCAGATCACCTGCCCTGCCACCCACACACCCCTACCACCTGGCCACCCCCAGCACTACTCTCAGAACATGCACATGGGTGAAACAAAAGCAAAATTATTATCCTCACAACACTCATCCCATCCCATCCCCCCACTCCCTGTCAACAAATAGAACCCCCTCTCCCTTCCCCGCTTAACCAACAGTACTCCTCCATCAACCTCCCCACCCACCAACAATAAAAAAACCCTTACAAGTGGAGGACTATATACAAACGGGAAACTATATACAGTAATTTGGGTCTACAAACCCAGAGTGGGGGACCATGGTGGGGCAGAGACCAGGGCAGGGTTCTGGTGGGCAGGAGGCACACAAGGACCTCCTTCCAGGGCCAGGCAGGGGCCTGCTGTTGAGTGGCAGATAGGACCCAGGGACCCTGTGGGACCATGGGCAGGAACCAGGCAGCGGGGGAAATGTACACAATGGCCAGGGCTAGAAGGGTGTCCATGGTCAGGAGATTAGTATCCCCTTGCTGCCAGAGCTGTTTTAAGTGTTGAGGCACCAGGGCCTCCCTATGGGCTCCATGGTCCCGCTGTGCCCAATCCTTCACCTCCACCTAGGCGATATTCTCCACCCACCAGGCATGCTCACACGCCTCCCACTCCTCTGACACCGTTATCAGCTGTTGGAGCAGGAGGGTCTGGTCCCTGGTGAGCCACTGGTGTAGCCAGGGCATCTGGGCAGCTCCAACAGTGGGTGGCAGTGACCCAGATCTCTTATTCTTTCTGGAGCTGGTGGTCTCTCTCCCACATCCAGATGTTGGCCATGCAGGGTCAAGAGACAGAAGCCTTTTGTGAGAGTTTGCAACATATCGGAGACAAGATGCTCTTCAGCAGGGGCCATGTACTGTCCAGCCTCAGACAGATCAGGGGTTGGCTGTGCATGGGCACCCAGGGTCATGGTAAGCTGGTCAGACAGGCTTGGGCCCAGGCAGTTGCCCCCTGAGATGCTGTCCCTGCTTGCTCCTCTGGGGCCAGTGACCTGCTCAGTGCTGGCTGCAGGCTCCCTGACTCCCCTGCCACTTCCCAAGGTAGGACAGGCTAGGCTGAAGGAGGGCATCAGGAAACGGCTTGATCTCTTGTGGTATAGTACAGTCCATGTGCTGGCTGCCATGTGTGACCCAAGGGTGAAAGGCAGTTTATGCATCAGCCGGAGCCTGAATCAGTGGATGGAGGTGCTGGTGAAGACAGTCAGGGAGGCACAATGGTGGAGGTAGGGGGATGTGGAAGAGGGAGATCCACTGTCTCATGCCAGCATGCCATTCACCAGCCAGTCTTTTCATCCATCACAGGCACTGCCAATGGGCATGGATTCCATGGTGGGGTCCAGAGGCACCAGACCCCACCATCAGGCAGGTAGCACTTAGGCCTTAGTGGCTGCCTATCTTGCCAAAGATGTAGGGCTGTTGGTGTGTGACCCCTTGGCCTACTGGGCAAGCCACAGCCAGATGTGGCTGAATGTGGCCATGGTTGCCCATGAACACCTGTCCTGTCCACCAACCAGTGTTCCAAGTGAGAAGGTGTTCAGCATTGCTGGGGATGTAGTGACACCCCACCACACCTGCTTGGATCCTGGTTTGGTGGAGTAGCTGGTGTTCCTGAAGATGTACTCCCCACTGCTGGGATTCCCCAAGCTCTAGGTGCACACAGAGTGAATGCCATCCTCCCCACTCTGTCCGTGCCTATTTCCTTTTTTTCATTTTTTAAAAGGCATTTAATGCTCTGCTGTCAGAGCTGAAGGGGGCACTCACTGCATCACTGGCCAGCAGGGGAAGAAGATGTCCCTGCTGAGTTTCCATGTCAGGATGAACTTGGAGATATGGACTCGGGCTATGGGGAAGGAGGAGGCCCCAGGTCCTGGGCATGATCACTAAAACTTCACACTGCCAGGGTAGGGAGGTCTGATGGGACTGCTGGCAGTGTGGCATCCCTGTAAATGCTGGAACCAATGATCCCCTGGTGAAAGGTGGGTAGGAGGCTCCATAACTTTCAGCTAATGCACACATACACACAGTCTTGGCTGGGGAAAGCACAGACCTGTTACGTCTTTGACAGGCCTGAGGCTCATTACAGCGGAGTTGTGAGGCTCCAGGTGAGCTCAGCTTAGCTGCCTGTGATGCCAGATTTTGGGTTGAAAAACCCTTTGTCAGGCTGAGGAATCACCTGCAGTTGATGTATGTGCTGTTCCTGGATGGAAGGAATAGTAAAGAAACCAGAGGCTGGCATGCAATGCAGGCAAGAAAGTCAGTTAATGAAAATGGAAATGGAGGCATCAGAGGGTGAGGGACATGTTGAGGTGAGGAGGGAAGGGGGGTGTAGCAGCACAGGTAAAAGTGGAGAGGTACCTGGGGAGTCAGATGTCCAGCAGTGTATCAGAATTCCACTGTCTATATTTAGCCCTATGTTTATATTTTCTTGAATCTGGTTTCTCCAGGAACAACACACACACAGAGATCAACTGCAAGTGCTTTCGTAGCCTGACAAAGGGTTTTTCAACCCCAAACCTCATTAAAATATATTTCTGT
Source organism: Gavialis gangeticus (assembly GCF_001723915.1). Classification (NCBI taxonomy): domain Eukaryota; kingdom Metazoa; phylum Chordata; order Crocodylia; family Gavialidae; genus Gavialis; species Gavialis gangeticus. The sequence goes on along the minus strand of NW_017729025.1, from coordinate 46,080,688 downwards.
AACTTTTCAGTCAGTCTGCTAAAACATACCAGATTAGATTGACCCAAAGGAAAGGATCTTGCCTGCCAGTGCCATGTTCTTAGATCAATACCCCTATCACCTGATTGGAAGGACACAGGGCCCTGGGCACATCTAAGCCCCAGGGCTGGAGCAGGCAGGGAGAGTTCTCTGGCAGCTGCTGGAGACAAAGCTCCTGCAGGAAAGGAAAGAAAGGCTCTAATCTGTGACAGTTTGGCTGCTTAACATGCTGCTGGTGCTACTGTGCTGCTTACTAAGTTATTACCTGTTGTCATTTAAAGTGGTGGACTGGAATATGACTGTAGGGAAGGAGGAGACCTCATTGGAGCACACTACCATGTCATGTAGAGGCCCCAGTGCCAGTGAGGGAGTGCCTTAACACACACACACAATATCACCCATGTCACGAGTTTTACTTGTCAGCAGCCTGGGGTGCCGTTTCCCAGAACCCCCTTCACCTATCTCTTTGAAACCTGGCAGGCTTCATGGCCTCAGCAGGAGCTACCATGCCTGCAGTTTTCACACTGCCATGCCTTAACACACACACGACATGAGTTTTGCTTGTCAGCAGCTTGTGGTGCAGTTTCCCTGAAACCCCTGCACCTATGTCCTTGAAACTTGGCAAGATTTGTGGCCTCAGCTGGGGCTACCATGCCTGCTGTTTTCACCCTTACAAGTATGGCTTCACACTTAAAAGTGACACAAGTTTTGCTTTCAAGATGTTGAGATGCAGTTTCCCAGAAATCCCTATACCTATCTCCTTGAAACTTGGCAGACTTCATGGCATCAGAAGGGGCTACCTTCTTTGCAAGTTTCATACAAATCAGGCAAGGAATGACAAAGTTGTAGGCAGTTTTGTGCTTCCCCATTATAGCCTATGGGCAAAACATCAAAACAGTGCAAGTTTTGGCAAAATGAAATGGAACAGCAGTTTCAAAATTAAACAAAACTTAAAACAAAACACTATCCCATTGAAACATTGAAATGGAAGTCGAAATGGTATGGAGCTGTTTTTCACAGCCCTAAAGGGCATGTGCATGTGGGTGGGCCAGAGCTCAACAGGGAGGAGGAGGATGACATTCTTGTCCTGAACTGGCTCCCTGAGCCCCCGTGTAGTTGCCCCTGTGTGGCCAGCACTGGATGGGTGCAAGCAGCACCCAGTGCAGTGGCATGCCAGGGACTGGGAGCCATGCAGCAAAGGCATTTCACTACAGGAACTGCAAGCACAGGAGACAGCTGAAGGTGAACAGCAGCAGGGAGCAGGTAGGTGCTGGCCCTGCTGCCAGAGACAGCCAATCAGCAGACCTGGGGGGACTGCAGTCACCTGTGGCCAAGCAGCAGCTTTGAAGAGGGACAGGCCAGGCAAAGGTAGCCTGTGGCCTGTCCAGTGGGGCATAAGGGACCTGCTGGGCTCCTGCACAGAACAACAGTATTGTCTGGGTTCTTGGTGTATGTGCCCCAGGGCACAAAATAGTCACAGGCTTTTATAGCCTGCAGCTAGGGGCTGTCAAAGGGCAGCCCAGCTCTAAGGGAGGAGAGGTACTCAATCAGGAGCCCTGGGGCTGGGTTTAGGCTGGCCACCTAGTAGCTGGGCAAGCTTGGCACTAAAATTAGTGTCAGGTTGCGTTCACATATGCTTTATTGTGTATTAACTAATCATGGCTAAATTTGATACCTGCATTTTCAAGTATCAAATTTTAGTGTGATTAGCTTAAGTTAATGCATGTTAAACATACACATGTGTAGACATGTAATACACATTAACTCAGGCTAATGTGCCATTAATGCATCTTGTGTAGATGCACCCATAATCTACAAATGTAAGAAGGTTTATCACCTGCTCCACCATAAAGAAGAGAAGTATTTAGACACCCTAGGGCCTGTATAGAGGGAGCCATGAGATTTTTTTTTTAATCTGTGCATTGTGGAACATTCATAGAAATGTAATTTAAGTGCCCTGAGCACCTCATGCAGGGTCAGACAGGGGAGGAATGTGGCATAAGCAAACGTTCCTCATGGAGTAGGGCTATCCAGTAAGCAGGAGAAGCCTGATTGTGCCACAGCCCTTCCCAGTGTGCCCTGTGACACATACGCCTCCTGGAAACAGAGGCATTCCAAACAGCTCATGTGCCTTTGTTTCTAAAACATGTTGTGCAAGGTTGGATAGACCAGGGCTCTGGCAAGATGAAGTTCTTCTGCCTACTTAGGCAGGCTTATCAGAAAACTCTGCTGCAGGACTTGTATGCACTCATGCTATAGTTCTTCCTGGTCTGGTTATGCGCAAGGTGTGGTGAGCACTTTTACCTGACTGAGGCAGTAGTGGCATTATCACCCCAGGTAAGAATCATTAAGCTAAGCTGAAGCAGGACAACTGTGGTTCTCAACAGGGGAACACCAGGTTCAAAATACATTTTGGAAGGGTTTGGAAGGCCCTGAATTGAAAAAGGTTAAGAATCTTTGTAAGAGAGAGAGCTCTTCAGTCTACAATTGCTGTAACTTCTAGGCTCCGCTCCCTCAGAAGAACCTTTTAGCTCAGTGAATGAGTTATATTACTATTCATGCTACTAGAGCAGGATCATTAGCCTTTGGGTCACTAAGTGAGAAACACGTCTGTGGGGGGGTGGTGATCAGATGTGATCAGGGATCCTTGTTTTCTGTAATAAAAAATCCCCAATTTTTGGATTTAAAAAAGTAGTAAAAAATCCACATATGTTTCCATGATTAAAATGAAACACCGCATATATATATTAAAATGAAACACTACTATCTCTGTCTATCTCTCTCTCTATTTCTCTATTTTATATTATATATACATATATATATATATATATATAGAGAGAGAGAGAGAGAGAGAGAGAATGTTTCATTTTAATCATGAAAAAATGTGGATTTTGGCTTACTTTTTTTAAGCTGAAATTTGGGTTTTTTTTTAAATCAGAGAAAACTAGGATCCCTGGTCATGAATAAACTCTTCTAGCATAAGGAAGTGAAGTCTGTTGTGATGCTTTTTAAAATTTTTCCCTTGGGTTTGACTGAGTTCTGTAACTAGTTGATGGCCAGAAAAAGACATTTTTTTTACAGTTGCAGAAGAAAAATAATTAGAACTTTCCAGAGAAAAGACAGAATGGACTTGTACATTTAAGACTATGAGGTGGGGAGAGGCATCAGTCAGCACATCCTGTTTGGCTTTCCTGAAATATGAAGGGCTCCCCCTAGTTCTTTACTGAAATCATTATTTGTTACCCAGTACTATTACTGTTTCTTAGACCCCGACTCCATGTGGTGTTCAACGACTAGGGAGACAATCCAGTTGCTCATGGATCCTGTTACTCATCAGGCAGAGTAGGAAGGGAGCAAACACCAGCACACATTGCTTGCAACAGCTTTATTTAGAATGGAGAAAGCTTCGGGCGAGCTCCGTCACAGACACACAGCCCGTGAACCAGGGCACCCGTACTGAACCATATTTTTTTCCCACATTTATACACTTTGGTTTAGGTTCATTAACATTCACTCCACCTTCATCCCTCCTCCTGTTCCACCCATTTCTCCTCCCATCTCAAGCTTTGCCTCTGTTTACTGTTTGCTTCATTAGCATAGACTTGCCTATATATTTACATGTCTTTTTGCTATGAGTGCATACCTAAGACCTTGACTCCTGCTCTTCAGTCAATGGGCAGACTGTGACCAAAACCTGGAAGCTTCTGAAGGCTTCTTCACCAATCACCATTCATCTTTTGGCAAAAGTTCATCTCGGATTCTGTTACCAATTATGTGTTGTTTTCATATTTCAGTCTGTGTTTTAGTCTCATGTTATACCATCTTCCACATTCCTAAAACGTCACCATATTCAAAGCAAATGGCTGGCTTAGATATCATTCTGCCTTGTGGTCAGCAGCTCTGCTAAGCCACAGGTCATGCCTTTATTCAGCTGCAGATCCAGTGCTCCCTGAAAATCCACATAGTGTTACCCTAACACTGTTAACCAAAAGGTAATGGTTTTGTATATGTATCACAATAAATGGTATTTAAAAGTTTTTCATCCAGCACATTGACAAATCCATCTCTTGGCCTTTCAGAAACCTTCTATGTTATGAATATGCTTTTGAGAATAAGGCATTTTTATTATAGTATGCAAACAACCTGAAAGGTGGCTTTTCTTCTGATAAAACAGCAAGCCACTTTTCTACCCCTCCTGTAAACACATAATCAGTTCCAACTGAAATTACTTTCAATGATACGTTATGCAAATAACATTTATTCAGCATTGACTAAATGAATCAAATGGAAGGTACTTTTGAGTGCGCAAGGATGCATGGGGAAAAAAAATCATGGATAGATCACAAAGGGAAATGGAAGGTGCCCCTGCAGACTAAACATCTTTATGAAAATAAAGGAGTGGAATAGGTGCGAAGAAGGGTTGAGGAACTGGCCAGGAAGGAAGCTTAACATCTAAATCATTTGGACCATTTAGGAGGACAAAAGGTACAGAGTTAAGAGAACTGGAGACAAGCAGTATGGTGGAGAGAGAATGGAAGACAGCAACACCAGTTGCCAGGGAAGATGTGAATAAAGTAGTGAGGCTGGGAGATGATGGGTAATGGACATTGCCAATCCTGTCTTTAAGGAAACTGTTAGGTTCTGAGTGGGGAGGGAGATAGAAAGGGGTAGATGACAGAGGGGAGAAGTATTCAAATGGGATGATCCATGTCTTGGTTCTTATCTTCAAAGATCTCTGCAGAGAGGTACTAGACAATTTACAGGCACCTCCTTAGGTTCAATCCTGACAGGGAAGGTAAAACTGATGGTGTCCATGACACAGCTTGCGAAATTTAAAGACATGGGACCAAAATCAACTTTCACAGGAAGAACATGTTTTGCCTTCTTTTAAACTCACTGTAAGGGACACTGGTCTATATAAGCCTGACCTTAGTATTAGGCACACCAGAGGAAATGTTTCATTCTTTTCCATAGATGCCTTCATTGATAAAAGATTATGGAAATAAACCACACTGATGATAGAGAAGAGAGTATATAATTTATATTCACATTTTAAATGTAGATATCAAGTTGATTGAAGAATTTAAATTAACTTAACCGGATCATGGGAACTAGAGATACAGGAGTGGGATGGACTTGTTTGGGTTGCTGGAGTAAGAAAAGGTAAGATAGTGGTAGAAAAGAAAGAGACAAGAGTTCATGAAAGAAGGAACAGATGAAGGAGATGGAGAAAGGAGGAAAACTCACTAATCTAGATTCACAAACTAAAAAAGAGAAACCAAACTCCAGACTTACTTTCACTGATGCCTAGAAGCATCCTGCAGGCCCTGGGAAGTTTAGCAGCAGCTCTTAGTGCTTTGATCTTTGGCCATCTCTACTACAAACACAGACTGATTGCCTGATTTGGTATGGAAAAAAAGACATATACAAAAAAGTTTAAGTAGAAAAAAAAGAGAATAAGGGGGGTGGGATGGAAGGTGATATTTTTGTTCTGTTTTGTTTTAGGAGTGGGGAAGGAAATGAAAGCTAACATCTCAGCTACTGTTTGTAGAAAGCAGAATTTCTGAGATTCCTGCACACAGTAGGAACACCCAGGGTAGTTCTTCAGTTTGTACAGTAATTGCAAACTGTGCATGATGCATTCAAAAGCAAGTAGATGTAATTGTAAACATTAGTGACTACAGAGAATACATCCATTTTGATCCTGATTTTGAAAATTTTATAATAAACAGAATTGCATGATACTTGAGGCCATTTTTAGATCAATGTCTTCGTGAGTGTGAGCTTTTTGGCTTATAAATGCTTTGATGCACCGCTGCTCTTTTCCTTTTATCCTGACACCCTCATAACAAAGAACATAATTTAATTAATTGATTGAGGGCATTTTTTTTTCTGGTGAACACATCTAGAAAGTTATACCACCTGAATATATGCCACTGACAGGGTATCCATAATAATCAGATTCTGGAGCCGAAAAAAGAACTCCATTCTTTCAGATGTAAAAAGCTAGTCAAAATGATACCTGAAAACTCAATCCTGCTGCAGGTGTCTCATATGTCATTGCTGGGCAGTTGTCAGAGTAATGAACTGAGAGCCTAGAATTCAAGATTCTGCTCCCACCTCTACCACTCACTGACTGTGTAGCTTTTGGCAACCCATAAGCGGCTCTTCTCTGTTTGAGAAGTAGGATGCTTCAGTGTTTAGGGAGCTAGAATGAGTCTTGAAAGTACAGGATACAATGCCTTGATATTCCATTATTCTAAAAATCTTCTGGGATGATAATGCCATGTTTGTTTAAATACTTAAAATTTATTTTAATATTTTCCATTCCTTATTTGCTTTCATTTGTCACTTGCCTTAATTACAATATTGGTTAATTACATTAATTAAAATATGACGCCAGGGTTTGTGTATTACTGGAAACCTAATAAGCTTCCTTGTCTTACAAAATAATGCAAAATAAGAATAAACATAATTTGAAAAAAATATTCTCAGATTCAGATATTATGTAAAACTATGTGTAACCATAACTCATTATTAATGAATCTGAATAACTAACATCCTTCAACCAGCACATCTACATGTGTTATTAATGTACTATAGGGTTACTGAGCAGTAAAATAATGTACAGTAAGCCTTCCCTGGTAGCCTGGCTACATGTGCATTTTGTTGGGAGCAAATATGCTCCCAACTGGAGTAGCCCACTACAGAGCTGCTTGAGCCTTGCTCTGCCCCACTGCAAGCTCCCATGGGGTGCTAGCATGGGGGTTGGCAGGGGGTACGGGGCCTGGAAAGCTCAGCCAGATTCAGCAGCAGCTCTCTTCTGGGCCTGTTCATGTTGCAGGGCGGGGAGGGGCTGCACAGGAGGCGTCCTGATGCACAGGGGCTGGGACACATTTGGTACTGGAGCCAGAAAGACTCTTCCATCATGTGCATATCTGGACACATCGCTGCCAGCCAGCCTGATGCCCAGGGTGCTCTCTACCCAGCAAGGGGATAGTGAGGAGCTGTCCCACTGGTGAGGCAGCTGCCAATGAGCCCCATGCTGGGTGGAGATTCCCTGCCTAGACAGGGGCCTGTTAGCAGCTGCCACACTGGCAGGACAGCTCCTGGCCAGCCCACTGCTGAGTGGAGAGTCCCTGCCCAGCCAAGGCTCAGTGGCAGCTGCCCCACAAATGGGGCATCTGCCAGGAAGCCTCTGGGTGAGAGGAGAAGTAGGGAGTTCCCCAGTCTCAATGCTGCTCAGCTTCCAGCTCCTGTGGGGAGCCAGAAGCTGCTCAGTAGGCCTGTGCAAATAGGGAACTGTCTCAGAAAAATCCCAAGTATATGCTGCCAACACA
>NW_017729025.1:46069512-46073319 GCF_001723915.1 Gavialis gangeticus | reverse complement strand
CGCGAGCTTGGCTTCCCAGCTCCGTGTTGCCCGACAGGAACTATTCAGTTCAGGTTCATATTTGTCTGATTCGGATGCCTGTGATTTGATTTGGAGCTCTGAATCAGTTTTCCGCTTTGATTCAGAGCCAATTTGGAGATTTGGCCATAGGGTATAATGGGGAATCAATGAAATATGTATAACTGTTGTTTGTCTGATTCAGATGAAACATACAGGAATGGTAGCCTCTTCTGAGAACATGAAGTCTGCCAAGTTTCAAGGAGATAGGTGAAGAATTATCTGGGAAACTGAACCTCAAAGTTCTGAAAGCAAAACTCATGTCGTGTGTGTGTATTAAGCCACAGGGAGGTGAAAACTGCAGGGGTAGTAGCCCCTGATAAGGCCTCAAAGCCTTCCAAGTTTCAAAGTGATAAGTGCAGGGGTTTCTGGGAAACTGCATCTCAAGCTGCTGACAAATAAAACTTGAAGTGATACTGCGTGTGTGTTAAGGCACAGTGGGGTGAAAACTGCAGGCCTGATAGGCCCTGTTGTGGCCATGAATCCTGCCAGCTGTCAAGGGGATGGGTGCAGGGGGAGTCTGGCTTCTGGGGTCTTGCACTGCTGGCTGTTAACAGGCAAAACTCGTGACATGGGTGCTTGTGTGACTGCGTCTCTCTTAGGGCACGGGGGGGGGCGTGAAAAAAACCTGCTGCAGGCCTGCCAGGCACTGCTGCAGTCACAAAACCTGCCATCTGTAAAAGAGATAGGTGCGGGGAGCAGGGTTTTGGGGCCCTGCACCTCTGGCTGCTAACAGGCAAAACTTATGATGTGGGTAGGTGACTCTGTGTGTGTTAAGGTACACACTCACTGGAGCTGGGGCCTCTACACAACATGTCAGTGTGCCCCACACAGTGAGGCCGCCTCCTCCCCTATAGCCTCATCCTGGTCCACCACTGTCAATGACAGCAGGTCAAAATAACGTAAGTGGCTCAACACCAGTAGCATCAGCATCAAAGGTACTCCAATGCAACTGTCACAAAGCTTTTCTTTTTATAAAGGAATTGACAGCAATAAGTAAAAAATGTTGTGTTGTGTTGGATATATGATATTACTCATGGTGTGCGATGGCTTATCTTGTGTTTTTATGTCTATATGTTTATTATGAAAAAAAGGAATACTTAAAAAATACATCTTAGGAAGCTTCCGGGTTGAAAAATCCTTTGGCAGGCTGAGGAAGTACCTGAAGTTGGTGTGTCTCCTGGTCCTGGATGGAAGGAATAGTAAAGAAGCCATAGGCTGGCTTGGCACACAATGCAGGCAAGAAAGCCATTCAGTGAAAATGGAAGTGGGGGAGTCAGGGGCTGAGGGACAGGCTGGGGTGGGGGGAAAGGGGCATGTAACAGTGCAGGTAAATGTGCAGAGGTACCTGGGGAATCAGATGTCCATCAGGTTGCAGTGTGTCAGAATCCCACTGTCTAATCTATATTGAGTCCATAAGTTTCTGTATCTACTACCTAGGAGGCTGATGAAGTGCAGTTCATAGGCCCAGCTCTGAAAAGTGGTTTGTACATTCAAACAAGCACCTAACCTCATCACCAAAACTGAAGCCGACTTCCTACAGCTCAAAACACAAAACCATCCAACTATCTCCAGTACCCCCACAAACTGCACACCAAAAACTATCAAAAACAACAATACCCAACTACCTGTGGGGGCACATTCCTCACCAAAAAACCACTCTGCCTCCAGTCTCTCAGGCCTGATCCTGTGAGGGAACAAATTACAATGCAAACCATTTTTCACACCCGGGCCTATGAACTTCACTTCATCAGGCTCCTAGGTACAAAAACTCATGGACTCAATATATATTAGACAGTGGAATTCTGACACACTGCAACCTACTGGACATCTGACTTCCCATTGACCCAGGTACCTCTGCACTTTTAGCTGTGCTGCTACATCTCCCTTTCTCCCCTACCCCCACCCACCCTGTCCCTCACCCCCTGATGCCTCCATTTCCATTTTTACTGACTGGCTTTCTTGCCTGCACTGCATACCAGGCCATCCTCTGGCTTTACTATTCCTTCCATCCAGGACCAGGAGACACACCAACTGCAGGTACTTCCTCAGCCTGGTTTTTAAATGCAAAAGCTGGCATCCCGGGCAGCTAAGCTGAGCACATCAGAGCCTCACAACTACATTGCAACCAGGAAATGTCAGGCCTATCAAAGACATGACAGTCTGGGCATCCCCCAGCCAGGACTGTGTGAGCACATTAGCTGGAGGTTATGGTGCCTCCTACCCGCCTTTAACCAAGGGATTGTTGGTCCTGGCATTTTCAGGACTGCCACACCACCCACAATCCCACCAGACCTTGCTACCCTGGCAGGGTGCAGTTTTAGTGGTCATGACCAGGACCTGGGGTCTCCTCCTTCCCCATAGCCCCATCCCATACCTCCAAGTTCATCCTGGCAGGGGAATGAGCTCAGCAGGGACATGTCCTTCCCCTGGTGGCTGGTGATGCAGTTAGTGTCCCCATTCAGCTGAGAGTGGGGCATTACCTGGCTTTTAAAACAATCAGAAATGGAAATCAGTGCAGACAGAGTGAGGAGGGTGGCATTCAGTCCATCTGCAGGTGGAGCTTGGGGAACCCTAGAAGTGGGAGGTTCACCTTCAAGAACACCATCTGCTCCACCAAACCAGGATCTAAGCAGGTGCAGTGGAGTGTCATAACATCCCCAGCAATGCTGAACACCCTCTCACTTGGAACACTGGTTGGTGGACATGACAGGTGTGGCCAGGCAACCATGGCCAGATCCTGCCACATCTGGCTGCAGCTTGCCCAGTATGCCAAGGGGTGCAGTCCATTGGCTCCACATCCTCAGTGAGATAGATAGCTACCAAAGCCTCTGTGCTACCTGCCTGAGGCTGGGGTCTGGTGTGTTTGGACCCCAGCATTGAAGCCATGCCCAAGGCCCACATTGGCAGTGGCTGGTGTAGAGGAGACTGGCTGGTGCTGTTGCCAGTGCTGGGAATACCGCCACAGGAAAGTGGATCCCTCTCCTCCACATCCCCTCACCCCTGTATTTCGGCCTCCCTGACTTCGTTGATCAGCACCTGCATCCAGCAATCAAGGGTTTGGGGTCTACCAGTGCACATGCTCCCCTTCACTCTCAGGTCACAGAAGCCCACTATCATGTGGACCGTACTGGACCACAAGGGATCCAGCCATCTCCTGATGCAGGGAGGGCACCACCATCCTGCTAAAGGTGGTACATGTAGGCACTTTGTAAGATGGGGCCAGAAACGCCATGAGTCACCTAAACCTTAGCCACTGAATTAGAAAGAAGAGCTGGCTATCCAGAGCAAGCATCTCCCCAGTGGTCTGGGTGATCTCGCTCACCTTTACAACTTGCCCTACTCTGTTTGCAGCTTTCCCCCACTGGTCCAGGGTGGCCTGCCTCTGCTTTTGGGGGAAGGGGACTTTGGAGCGAGTGGAGGACTTCCCTTTTGGCATGCTCACACTGGTGACAAGCTAAGCAGCAAGAAGTGCAAGAGGGTGCTGCCTCCTCAGATGCAGCAACATTGCCATGGTGGAAAAGTGTTTCACTTCCTTGCGCTAGCTGATGTGCCTTCAGCAATGCTGGCAGATGGCAAACCTGGGATCATCTGCCAGCTCAAAATGCTCCCACACTATGCTACTCACCCACTTCTGGGTTGAGGTTGAGGGTGCTGCCTTATTCCCCTCCTCAGAAGGCTGAGGCACAACAGCAGGAGGAACTGCCTCAGCTGAGCCACTTGCCTCTGCTACCTCAACCTCCTCCAAAG
>NW_017729025.1:46069170-46069380 GCF_001723915.1 Gavialis gangeticus | reverse complement strand
CTCAGCATCCCTGGTTCCAGCTCCAGCTCCTCCTCTGGCAGTGGGAGGCTCACACTGAAAAATGACATTGGGGTGGAGGAGACAGTGATTCTGCTGCCTATATTTGGACTGAGAGAAGGTGGGGCAGGTGCAGGGATGTTATGTGCAAACACTCCTCCCACTGGCAGCAGAAGTGTCATGGCTGCTTGGGAAGAGAATGAGTCTATGTTT
>NW_017729025.1:46068489-46068863 GCF_001723915.1 Gavialis gangeticus | reverse complement strand
CACATTGGCAGTGGCTGGTGTAGAGGAGACTGGCTGGTGCTGTTGCCAGTGCTGGGAATACCGCCACAGGAAAGTGGATCCCTCTCCTCCACATCCCCTCACCCCTGTATTTCGGCCTCCCTGACTTCGTTGATCAGCACCTGCATCCAGCAATCAAGGGTTTGGGGTCTACCAGTGCACATGCTCCCCTTCACTCTCAGGTCACAGAAGCCCACTATCATGTGGACCGTACTGGACCACAAGGGATCCAGCCATCTCCTGATGCAGGGAGGGCACCACCATCCTGCTAAAGGTGGTACATGTAGGCACTTTGTAAGATGGGGCCAGAAACGCCATGAGTCACCTAAACCTTAGCCACTGAATTAGAAAGAAGA
>NW_017729025.1:46050197-46063489 GCF_001723915.1 Gavialis gangeticus | reverse complement strand
GATGTGATGCTTTCCAGAGAAAAAGACTGGGGTCTAGAGGAACTTTGGGGGATGTGGAACACAAACTCCAATTCCCCCTTGGTCCCCAGAATTGCTTGAGCCAGGGCACTCAGGTCCCCTGGTTCCGGTTCCAGCTCCTCCTCTGGCAGTGGGAGGATCAGGCTGGGAGATGATGTTGAGGTGAAGGAGACAGATTCTGCTGCTGGTGCCTATTTCTGGAGTTAGAAGAGGTGGTGCAGGTGCTAGGACCTCAGGTACAGGCACTGCTCCCACCTCCTTGCTTCCACTGGCAGCAGAAGTGTCATGGCTGCTTGGGAAGAGAATGAGTCTATGTTTTGCTGGTGGGGGGGAGGGAGGGGGGGGAATTGCAGCTCTAGCTCTCCCCCTACCCCCTCTCCCTCCCCTGCCAGAATATCTGGCACCTGCCCTTGCAGCACGCTTCATATTAATCTTTCATGTGGTGCAAAAGGTGTGTGTGTGTGTATGTCACTCCTTTTGTGTTTTGTCTTTTATTTCCTCTGTGTTGTGTGCATGCATTGGACTCTGCTTTGATTATTAATGACTTTATATGGTGTCTTCTTCTGTGATGTACTATTAATGTGAATGTGTGACTATTACAACAGTACTTCTTGTTCTTCTTCTGTGTTGTAATGTGGACCTAAAATGACATATTGTCTTCTTCTAACACCTTGAGTTCTGTGTTTGTCTCAATCTGAATCTCTGACTTCTGTGTTGTCTTCATTCTCTATGTAAACTATCTATAATAATATTAATAACTAATAACTACTATATATAATCTGACTCTCTTCTTCTATGAATATCTGATTTTTCTTCTATGTGTGTATATTATAAGTGTGTGTGTGCAATCTGTTTGCCTCCCTGCACAGCAATGGATCACGCTTGAAGGGAAAACACTGACCTTTCTTTTTTCAAAGTTTGCAAAAAAACAAAGAGAGCAAATATAAATTTAAAGAATGAATTGGACAGTATTAAGTAAAGAGATTCTAAGATAAGCTAAGCTAAACTAAGCTAAGATAAATCCTATCCAATCCTTTTTAAGAACAAAAAGGATCAGGCAAGTTGCAACTGACTGACTATGAAGAAAGCCAGGCAGCACAGTACCTTTCTCACACCATTGCTCAGGCAGAAACAGCTCACAAAAGGCAGAGTAAGGCTGCAGACAGAGGCTTTTATGTTGTTTCTATGTCCCTCCCCCCAGACACTGTAACTGGAAGGGCAATCAGAGAGAAATTATGCTCGCTGGCCACCTAGATGTATCAGTCTCACATCCCCCCCACCCCCTTGCTCCCCTTCCCTCTTCTAAGTTTCTGTTTCTCCATACAGACAGCTCTCTGAATCACCAAATTGCCAAATCTTTTCCAGATCAATTTGGAAGCTCTGAATCATTTTGGAAAGGCAAAAGCAGCTAGTGATTCAATTCAGACTCGCAGATTTGGCCTTCTAATCGTCCAAATTTTTTCCAAATCCAAATTGCGGTCCGAAGCTTTGCACAGCCCTACTGCTCAGTACCAGGACAGGGGGGGAGGCAGAGAGCAACCCTGTCCTGATGCTTGTTGGCTCCCAGCTCCTACAGAAATTGTGTGTGTGTTTTCTTTGTACATTTTAGGCAGACCATAGGAAAGGCAATGACCACAACTTAGTGTTAAAATAGGGAATTCTGCCAGTCCAGTACCTTAAATTCAGAACAACACAGTAGCTCTGTGTCTGCACTTTGCTGACTTTTCAGTCCACTGGTGAGTTAAACATATGTGATCTATTGGCAACTAGGAATCCCATAGAGACTGTCTGTATTGGCAGTTTGCTCATTATTAATCACAAATACTTTTCAGCCTCAGGAAAAGAAAGAGATAAAGAACAGAAGAAAACTAAGTGAAAAAGGCAAACAAACAAAAGCAAAAACCCAAACAATATTATGTGTAGAATGTATAGTAAGCCATTTCAAATCAACCCAGTATAAGAAGTAACCAAAATAATCAATCAACTGCCAGCTGCTAAAGAACCTATGGCCTCTAAAATGAATGAATGGCTACAGGTTCTACCTAGTTCTTTCCACATCAGAAAATATACCCCAACAACTGGAGATAATTATCTTGCTTGAAACCTCAATGGAGATCTGAGGACCTCAACCATTTTAACAGTGGGAAACATTTTAAATAAATAAAACAGGCAGATAGTGATGAGAACAATAAGGTTGTCACAAAGATACATACCTTGTTATTTTCCAGGGAGCCTAAGTACATGGGCACATAAACTATTTGTTATGAAGTAAAGCAGGGCTGCCCAAATGGTGGCCCACAGGCCACATTCAGCCCCTGATGGGATAACCTGCAGCCCACAGGCTTCCAGTCTGGGTGCTGCTCCCCTCTACTGCTCCAGTTGCTGTGACTGTTGAGGTTTCGTTACTCCTTCTCCTGCCTCTACCTGCTGTTGCCTTGCACTGCCCTGGGGGCAGGGTGAGGCAGCAGAGACCAAGGGATCTCACAGCTGGATGGCTCAGCGGGACCCAGGGACCCTTACAGCACACTGGGTGTGCCAGCCCAGGACATCAGGGTGCAACTACAGTGCACAGTGCTCAGGGATGCTGATCTGATGTGGCAATGGGGGAGCCCACCACACAATGCAGCATGGAAAGTGGCTTCTATGGCATGAAGTGTGGGACCTGAGGCCGCCAGCTACTCAGAAGGAAGGAAGGAAGGCAGGGACTTACCACCCTATCCCATGGTAAAAACTTGTGTACAGATTCTGTCTGCCCAGCAAATGAAAGGTAACTTAGAGCTTATCACTGTTTCATTGATAGCTAAGCTTACTTGTACTTACACTGGGGTAAATGAAGAGGTGTAATGAGAAGGATCTGCTCCCTGGGTGGCAAGGGCAGCAGTAATGGTTGGGTTAGCAGCTGCGGCACCTCATTCTTGCTCCCCTCTAAGTATGCATGAGGGTCCAGGCCCTGGTCACCCCCCGCCCCCACTGTTACAGTACAGAGTAAAAGCATGCACAACAGCTCACTCTTGGAGTTGGCTCTTCCATGGTAGATTTGAGTGTGTTACTGCGGTAATGTAGGTTAATCTTCAACTGCCCTTTCTTCTGTTGTACCTGCTCAGTGAATGAATAGGAAAAATTATTCTCCAGGGCTGTCAGTCAAGTATTTTTTATTGGCACTAATTTCTCTCTCACACACAAAAGCAATTAAAGGGGAAGGGCAAAAAAGAAAAGAATGTGTCAGACTCCTTAAAATCCTTTTGGGCTACCAAGCAGCTGCCAAATCTCTGGTGCTGCACTCTCTTTGCATATCCCCAATGGCCCATAGTGTCTGAACACTGCACTTCTGATTCCTTTGCTCCTTCTGCCTGACTGGGCCTGTTGCATGTAAACGTTCTCCCATTTGGAGCCAAGCGACCCCATGCTGATGCTCTGCACTTAAAGACTCATTGTAATGTTTTTCAATAATAGGGTTTGGGAACAACTTGGCAGGGTTTGATATACGGTGCTCTCTTCAGAGACAATCTTGTTCTGTTATCTAATGGTTTATTTAGCCCCAAACATCTGCCTCTCAGTTAGAAAGTCTATTAATTCCTGCCATAGTGAAACACAGTCAGAAGTGTTTTTGTGTTAGATTTTACTTTGTGCAATCAAAAGGCTGATTGGTGCAAGAGATTACCCATAGGACAGGATCCTTTCACCTGTATGTCAGGGAAGATCTGGACTGTGGTAAAGTAGCTGCGCTCAAGCCTGAAATAAGGGTCTTAATCCACTCACTAATGGACATGGATTTAGTATGAAAGCTTGTTGGGCAATGATGCTTTGAACCTTTGCATTCAACAACAACAAAAAATACAACAACAGAGCAGGACAGATTAAGGTGCCGCCAATGTCTAGGCCACTGCAGTGACAGGGAATTTGTTAGATAAAATGTGATCACTTGTTCCAAGAAGCAGGCCAAGCTTCATGCTACAGAGACAGGTATAAATAAAACCTAACTGTGCTTTCCAGTCCCCTCTGGGACAATTCCTCCCTGACCCTAAATTTGGTTATCAGATTAGCCATGAATAAAACCAAACAATCCAGGCACCTGAGATTTCTTAGTGCTATTAGGAAGTCCTTGTGGCAATGTCTGCAAGGCTAATGCCTAACACTTATGAGGCATGGGAAAAAATGATAAAAAGCCAAATAAATATATTCATGGTGGTTCTTCCTGCTTCCTACAAGCAACCAGAAGAAGGCCTAAAGTATGGGATTGCCAGCCACTTTCCACATATGTAAGCAACCCTCAAGGAATCAAGTTTCCTTACAGTTTCCACAAGGGAGTACCAAATATTTGAAGCCTCATAGCACATGATCTCATTACTACTCCAAGAATACTTCTTTCCATAAACTTACAAAGCTCCATCTTGAAGTAATTTAGGTTCCTTGCCTGTCCCCCCCCGCAAACCTCTCTCCATCTCTCCATCACCACTTTGTTTAGAAGACAATTTCAGAACTTAACTCCTGCATTTGGATACATTAGCTTTCACTTCTCATTGTAAAATGCTGCATAATGTTACCACATATTGTCATAGAACAATTTTATTCCATGGTTCAGATGGCTGGATTTCTTTGATAAAGTGATTTTTTTTTAAAAATTACATACTATTTATTCATTTTATATTGATGTAGGAACTACTCTTCAGAGGGGCAGCAATAAGAACAGCATAGTATAGACTCATGAATAAATGTAGGGACCTTTTCCTCCCGTACTTCTTAGCATAGATTATAGACACTGTAATAGGTTCTTAGTGATTTTTAGTGATTTTTAGAGATAGGTGTGTTTCTAGTGGTTTTTAGTGATAGGTGTGGACCTTAGAAATGTAAAGATGCACCATACAGAAGACAAAGGCAATCTTGTAGCTAGCTGCATTAACATAAGCAAGACTTACCATTTACAAATTAGTGCATATTAAATATAAATCAAAGAACATAATCAAATTGTAGATTTCCCCTCTATGCTCTAATGACCTTCCTTATAGATTACAGGGTCTATAATGTATGCTGTGAGAAGTATGAGATGAAAGGGTCCCTACGATTATTTATGAATCTACTGGTGATTCTGACTGAAAATGCAAGCTATATCACTAGAGGATGGAGCATGACATAGAAAACCACACACTAGACTAGGAGTCAGGAAAAAAAATGTTCTACTTCTCTTTCCTCTTCTTGTGTGCCCTTGGGTTAGTCGCTTCATCTCTCTATCTCTTATTTCTGCCCTATTTAGACATTCAGCTGTTTTAGGCAAGGGGACTCTATGTCACAGCATACCTTTGTTTTTTATCACACTTATAACAAAGGAATCCTGACCATGTAGAGGATCTTGTTGATGTTAGGATCCATTGTATTCAACCATCTTGGATAGAAGCTAGTTCTGGTTTCAGACTGCTAAACAAAAACTCATTTAGACCACTAATTTTTTTTATAAGAAAAAAAAAGTATTGCATTTTCCAGTCATAGGAGAGTTGTCACCATCTGAAAAAAAATGTATTCTGGACCATATTTCTGTATTTCTTCCCTCAGTTGTTGATTGATAAAAAGGAATTTGAGCCAATGACCCAATGAGAAGATTTCAGGATACATTTCTGAGTGAATTATTTCAAAGCATTGAATGTAAAAATGGAAATAGCATCTATGTGCAGATGGCAACCATAGTGTAATCTGCATTAAAAGCAAAATAAACCAGGTAGCATTGTTTATTCATTGTTCTAATTCAAAACAGGCAAACAAGCAAATACATTGCAGCACTTCTGAAGGTCAGCCTAAATGCTTCACTAAATAACAATTATAAAAAACCCCTCAGCTTGATTCTAAATCAGTAGTTCATGACTATCCCACACATGATTTAATTAATGATTGTACAGCAATTTGAAAGGACAAACCATGAGGCCAATATTAAATTTTGTGGTTAACAATGAAATTCAATGCACAGTGTAGGTAACTCTGTGATGGAGTGTATCTAGGACTGTAATGTCTTTGTTTCCTACATACTACACTTTTCCATTATCCATTTCTCTCATTTTATTTTATTTTATTTTATATTTGCAGCTGAACACTTCATTGCTTCTCCATTCCTCCTGGGTTTTTTCTTATTTTATGACCATATTCTTATCACTAGGAGTCTTGAAATGTGTTATCCTTGCACCGTATACATCCTAAGAGCTGTATGGTCTTTTCTTTTATTAAAAAAATGAGGAGAAAGTGAAGAGAACATGGAATATGATTTATGAGTCCCAGAAAACATGGGGTATGATACCCTGCATAAATCCCAGAGAGTCTCTCCATGCTAGATAAGCTAGTGCAAAAGTGGTCTAGATAGCCAGTAAGTTTCCCCAGTCCTAAGCTCAGTGAATGTCCCTAGGGTAGGAGATTCCAACACTTAGGATCAAATATGATTCTCTCAGCTGTGAACTGACCCTACTGGAGACCCATGTGTAAAGGATACTCCAAGATAGGTTGGAATATATTGGACATGGGTCCTGCATGGATAGAGGAGGAAGGTTTTTGAGAGAAGGGATATGAAGAAGTGTGCAGTGTTCTTATAACCTAAAAATTATTTGCCTTTGCAAAGCCGTGTAATGATTCTTGAAGTAGGGGCACACAAGTTAGGGAATCCCATAGAGACACTGGAGCCCTGGCTAAGTATTGAACAACACCTCAGGATTGATGGTGCTCAAGCTGCCTCTTCTTATCCTCTGCCAGTGACAGGAAGAATGTGTGTGTGCTGTGTATGTTACCTTTGCTAGAAGTTGCATTCATTTTGAGAACAAAGTGGTTGTGGTTTTTAGTGATTGGTGTGGACCTAAGAAATGTAAAAATGCACCCTACAGAAGACAAAAGCAGTCTCACAGCTAGCTGCATTAACATAAGCAAGACTTACTATTTACAACCTAATTCATTTGAAATATAAATCAAAGGACCTGATCAGACTCTAGGTTTCCCATCCAAGAGCTAATGACTTCCATCTTAGTATCTAAAGCTAAACCAACTATCTTTATTACATATACGCATTCAGAGATCCATGCTTTCCCTGAGGCAGCCCTGAGGGAGAAGAGGATTGCAAAACCTAACTCACAACTATCAGAGGAAACAAAGTGGAGACATACATGTATTCTTTAAAAAACTTTCATGAATCCTATATGAACACTGTACACCCAGTATTCCATGACCCAGGGTCACTATGCTGAAGTGGAAATGTGCAGTGTCCAGAAAATAGCACTCATCATGATCCAAAGAGAGAACGTTAGTTAAAGTTCATAAAGAAGCTAAAGTCATTTTGAACTTTGACCTTTCTCTCATCTTAAGGAGTGGGAGACTTAGGATAAGGAAGGGATAATGGTATGATGAAGTATAGATAATGGAACAAATACAGACCTGAAATGAAGGAGACATGTCAGGAATTTATATACATGCTCTGGGAGTGAAGTGGAGGTGCTTTAAATGGAGCAGTTCTGAGAGCCACTCTGATTAAAGCACCTTGAATCTATCGTGTATCAGCGTCCCCATGCTTAAAAATGGTGGCTGGGGCACTTTAACTAAGGCTTGTTGAACAAGCTTTAGTTAATGCACCCCCACCACCATTTTAAAGTGCAGAGATGCTGATACACTGCTGGAGTGAGGTAATTACTAGGGCTCTGTGAAACAGCACCATTTTGTTTCAACTTCCATTTTGCCATTTTGAAGGGACAGTGTTTTGTTTTGAGTTTTGTTTCACTTTGAAAGCACTGTTCCGTTTCACAGATTTCATAGACATTAGGGCTGGAAGGGACCTCGGAAGATCATCGAGTCCAGCCCCCTGCCTGAAGAGCAGGAAGTCAGCTGGGGTCATAGGATCCCAGCAAGATAAGCATCCAATTTGCTCTTGAAGGTGTTCAATGTAGGTGCTTGAACCACCTCCGATGGCAGGCTGTTCCAGACCTTGGGGGCTTGGACAGTAAAGAAATCATTTCACAGTTTCAACGCTGTTTCAATGTTTTGCCCATATGCTATTATGGAGAAGCACAAAACTGCCTATAACTTTTTCATTTTCTGGCAAATTTGGATGAAAAAAACTGAGATGGTAGCCCCTGCAGAGATCACAAAGCCTGTCAAGTTATAAGGAGATAAGTGCTGGGGTTTCTGGGAGACTGTACCTCAAGATGCTGACAAACAGAACTCATGACATGTGTGACTGTGTGTGTGTCAGGCGTGCCCTCACTGGCACTGGGGCCTCTACATGACACAGTAGTGTGCTCCAATGAGGTCTCCTCCTGCTGTACAGCCTCAGTCTGATCCACCACTTTAAATAATAACAGCTCGGTCTACCACTTTAAATAACAACAGGTAATACTAATAATAACTTGTTGATCAGCACAGTAGCACCAGCAGCATCCCAGGAAGACAAACTGTGACAGAGCCTTTCTTTCCTCTCCTGCAGGACCTTCTTCTCCAGCATCTGCTAGGTAACTCTCCCTGCCAGATCCATCCCTGGGGCTTAGATGTGCCCAGGGCCCCATGTCCTTCTGGTCAGGTGCTAGGGGTGTAGGTCTAAGGACATGGCACTGGCAGACAATGTTCTTTGGGTCAATCTTATATGGTATCTTTTAGTAGATGAACTGAATGGTTACAGAAATATATCTTAGCAAGTTTTTGGGTTGAAAAACCCTTCATCAGGAAGAGAAAGCACCTGCAGTTGGGGGGTGTGTGTGTGCTGTTCCTGGGTGGAAGGGATAGTAAAGAAGCCAGAGGCTGGCATGCAATACAGGCAAGAAAGCCAGTCAGCAAAATTGGAAATGGAGGTGTCAGGGGGTGAGGGATAGGTTGGGGTGGGGAGCGGGCAAGGGGAATGTAGCAGCACAGGTAAAAGTGGAGAGGTATCTGGGGAGTCAGATGTCTGGCAGGTGCAGTGTGTCAGAATTCCCATACCTCCAAGTGGAACCTCAGCAGCAACATGTTCTTCCCCCACTGGCTGGTGATGCTGTGAGTACCCACTCTAGCTCTGAGAAAATGGCATTAAATGGATTTAAAAAAAAATGAAAAAAGGAAATACATGTGGACAGAGTGAGAAGAGTGGCATTCACTCCATCTGCACCTGGAGCTTGGGGAACCCCAGCAGCCAGAAGTTCACTTTCAGGAACATCAGCTTACTCCACCAAACCAGGATCCAAGCAGGTGCAGTGGGGTGCCACACCATCCCCAGCAATGCGGAACACCCTCTCACTTGAAACACTGGTTGGTGGACAGGACTGGTTTTCCTGGCCAACTATGGCCCAGTCCTGACACATGTGGCAGTGGCTTGTCCAGTAGGCCAACAGGTTGCACAGCAGCAGCTCCACGTTCTTGGCAAAATAGGCAGCCATCAAGGTCTGAGCACTACCTGCCTGACAGTGGGGTTTGGTGGCTCTGGATCCCACCATGGAAGACATACCTTTAGTCCAAATTGGTAGCACCTGTGGTGGAGGAGGAGGCTGGATGGTGGATCAGGTGCTAGCATGGGACAGTGGATCCCCCTCTTTCATGTCCCCCTGCCTCTGCCATTCTGCCTCCATGATTATCTTCCAAGGCACCTCCAGACACTGATTCAGGCTCTGGCTGCTGCATAAACTGCCTTTCACCCTCGGGTTACACATGGCAGCCAGCACGTGGACTGGGCTGTACCACAAGGGATCAAGCTGTTTCCTGATGCCCTCCTTCAGCCACCTTACCAGTGCTTGGATGTCTGGTGACAGCAGCTTGCCCCAGCCAGGAACATTGATCTTCTGGAAGCTCTCAGTTTGGCTCTGAAGTTTCCTCGCTATGAGGATCACCTGGCTGAAGATCTCATCACCAGTGCTGAGGGTCTCAGTGGCCTCAAGGAAGGGCTTGAGGACCATCAAGATCTGGGAGTTTGTGTTCTAATCAGTTCTGTTAAAGGGGCCACTGATCCCAATCTCCCTGAGCAAGGCCATCTTATGGATGGTCTTCTGTTGCTCCACCAGCTTCTCGAGCATCAGGTATGTGGAGTTCCAGTAAGTC
Source organism: Gavialis gangeticus (assembly GCF_001723915.1). NCBI lineage: Eukaryota > Metazoa > Chordata > Crocodylia > Gavialidae > Gavialis > Gavialis gangeticus. Next base: position 46,053,454 of record NW_017729025.1, on the reverse strand, counting down.
TCCACATCCTGCATAATTTTGTACTGTTAGATGTTCAGCTCTGCTTGTTTGTCTCACACCATCTTGCTCCCCTTGATGCTCTGGTGGAAGTAGCCTGCCACTTTTCTGCATTTGGAAATGAGCTTGCTGGTGGTGCTAGCGCCATCAGCAGCAGCCCTGTCCTCCTCCAAGGAGTCCCTCAGTATGAGGTAGAACTTGTGTGCCACACAGCAGATGCCAACAAAGTTGGCATCAGGGACCACCTTGACCATATTGGCCAGTTTGTCAGCGATCATGAACCCGAGGGTGAACTTGCCCTGCCCAGTGAGCTACTCCTGCACCAAGTGGTTCATGGCCTCCATGATGACTCTTTCTGTGTGGGACTAATCCAACACCTTGGCTTGAAGAAGAGCCCACCAAAGGCCTGATTGGTCACAACAGTGATCTGTGAGGGAGAGGTATGCATGATCTCCACCCAGCTGCTCCAGATGTCTGAGGGGAAATGTACGGCCACCTGTGGACCTGCCTTGCACAGCTGCTCCCTCAAGTACTCCCTGCATACCTTATACAGGGAGGGCACCACCATTCTGTGAAGGTAGTGCATGTGGGCACTTGGTATGATGGGGCCATGAGCACCATGAGCTGCCTGAATCCTGGTCACTCAACTAAGGAGAAGGGCTGGCCATCCACAGCAAGTTTCTCCCCAGTGCTCTGGGTGATCTTGCTCACTCTTGTAATGCGCCCCACTTTCTGTCTGCCTTTCCCTCACAGTTCCAGGGTGGCCTGCCTTTGCTTTGGGGAGATGGGGCTTTGGAAAGAAAGAGGGACTTCCCTTTGGGCATACTCAACCTGGTGCTAGGCTGAGGAGGAGTAAGGGCTAGGCAGTGATGCCTGCAGAGATGCTTCAACATACCCATAGTGCTCATGTGTTTTGTTCCCTTGCCCCAGCTAGTTTTTGCTCAGCAGTGCAGGCAGAGAGCATATGTGGAATCATCTGCCAGCTCAGAATGATCCCAGACCACACTACCTCCTTGCTTCTGGGATGCAGGTGCATGTGTGGATGCTGCCTTTTCCCCCTCCTCAGCAGGCAGAGGTACAGCAACAGGAGAAGCGGACTCACCTGAGCCGCTTACCTCTGCAACCTCTACGTCAGCCTCCTCTGAAGTGTCTTCTGAGGAAGGAGACCTAGCTCTATGGGAAACTTGAGGGGTGTGCAAAAAAACTCAGCTGATTCTGTCTTTCCCCAGGATTTTCCTTGCTCTGGCACTTGCATCCAGCTCCAGCTTTTCCTCTGGCACTGGAAGGCTTATCACACTGGTGCTGCTGATTGTTGTCATAGTGGCAGTGGGGGCAGGGTTATGGCTGGTGCTCTTGAAGAAGATGCAGGCTCAGGCACAGGCAGTGGCACTGGAATGGGTCTCCTCTCCTTGCTGCCCGTACTAGTGGAAACCTCATCCCTGCTAGTTGTAGGAAAGAGGCCGAGTCTCAGTTTGGTGGAAGGGGAACTTACACTTTTCCCTCTACCCCCTCTTCTGCCCCTCCCTGAAGGCTTGCCAGCTGCCTTTCCAGCATGCTTCATGGTGTGTTTTGTAGTGTCTTGTCTTTATAAAAATATATAAATGTATATATGTGTTTTCCTATATAAATTCTACATTATAATATGCAATATTATTATGAAATTGAAAAGAATTAATCAATGAATATAATAATACAATAAAAGGGTCTAGAAAGAAAGCAGAAGGTATTGAGGAATTCCACTTCCTAGATTAGCAGGTAGGAAATCAATAGTAGTAGCTTTTGTTGTCTAATGTCACTGAGCTTATGGAAGATGGCTCAGTAACTGACCCCGAGGCAGAAAGCAGGCCAATTCAAACAATGCTGCCTTTTATGCTGTTTTTCCATCCTTCCCCCAGAGCACTGGGATTGGAAGGGACCGCAGGGAAGGATCACAGTTACTGGCCAGCTACACAGTCAATATCAAAGCAGTCCTTCCCACCTCTTCCTCCTCCCTCTCTCTACTTTGTTTCCATGCAGAAAAGCCCAGCTTCAGCTTCAAAACTCGAAGGGTTTCAAAACTTTCTAAGCATCTTGACTGCCTTAATTTTGTTTCAAGAATGTTTCAAAGCCCTTTGTTTAGTTTCAATGTTGCTGTTTCAAGCTCAAAACAAGTCGAAATAGCATTGAAATGAAACAGCTGGTGAAATTTTGACCAGCCCTAGTAATTACTAAACACCAGCAGTCTCGATTAATTGAGCCTGCTCCGACACAGTGTAATTACAGCATGTTGGAGCAATATCACTGCTTGTGTATAGGCATCTGTAATATTAAGCCTTAAACCAGGTGCCTAAGCTCCAGAAATTTGTAGATTTCATAGATTTCATAGACATTAGGGATGGAAGGGACCTCGGAAGATCATCGAGTCCAGCCCTCCACCCTAAGGGCAGGAAGTCAGCTAGGATCCCAACAAGATAAGCATCCAATTTACTCTTGAAGGTGTTCAATGTAGGTGCTTGAACCATCTCCAGTGGCAAGCTGTTCCAGTCCTTTCTGGCTTGGACAGTAAAGAAATTCTTCCTTATGTCCAGCCTGAAATAGTCTTGCAGTAGTTTATGACCATTCAACCTTGTCATCCCTTGGGGCGCTCTGGTGAACAAACATTCCCCCAGATACTGGTTGTCACCCCTGATAAACTTATAGGTGGCCATCAGATCATGCCTGAGCCTGTGCTTTTCCAGGCTAAAGAGTCCCATGGCTCTCAGCCTGTCATTGTAAGGTCTGTTTTCCTGACCTCTGATCATGCGCATGGCTGTTCTCTGGACTCTCTCAAGCTTCTCAACATCCTTTTTGAATTGTGGAGCCCAAAACTGGACACAGTACTCCAGCTGTGGCCTCATCAAGGCTGAGTACAAGGGGAGAATGACATCCTGGGATTTGCTTGAGAAGCATCTATGGATGCAAGCTAGCATTTTGGTCACTTTACTAGCCACAGCATTGCACTTCAGGCTCATGTTCATCTTGTGGTCAATGATGACCCCCAACTCTTTTTCTTCCGTAGTGCTAGCCAGTGTGGCACTGCCAAGCCTATAAGGATTCTGCAGATTTTTCCTCCCAATGTGGAGAAGGTTGCATTTTTCAGGGTTAAACACCATCAGGTTCTCATCCACCCATTTGCTGAACCTGTCCAGGTCAGCCTGGATTGCCCTCCTGTCCTCTGGCATGGATGCTTTGCCCCAAAGTTTGGTGTCACCGGCGAACTTGGCCAGTCTGCTTCTGACTCT
>NW_017729025.1:46048419-46049412 GCF_001723915.1 Gavialis gangeticus | reverse complement strand
TAAGCCTCCTGAGCTTGTCAAAGTCAGCTTTTCTGAAATCAAGGACTTCCGTGTTGCTTACTGACTTGCCAGGTTTACGGAGGATGGTGAAGGTGATCAGCTCATGGTCACTGCCACCCAGCTTCCCATTGGTCACTAGGTTGCCGATTAGGTCATCCCTGGTAGCCAGTACCAAGTCGAGCAGTGCTTTACTTCTCATTGGCCCGTAGACTTCTTGAGTCAGGTAGAGGTCATCCATGCATGATAGGAATATTTGCGACTGCTCCGATTTTGCTGAGTGAACATCCCACGAGATGTCTGGGTAACTGAAGTCACCCATGACAACCATGGTCCTGGAGCATGCAGCCTCAGCCAGTTCCTGGGTGAACTCCTGGTCAAGCTCTTGATTTTGGATGGAAGGTCTGTAGTAGACTCCCACTGTTGTGTCCCCTGTGCTGTGTTCTCCCTGTGCTGTGTTCATGGATTTTAACCCAGAGGGTGTCCAGTCATCCACCCTGGTCACCAACATCAGCTTGAAGGGACGCATAGCTTTCCTTAACATAGAGAGATACACCCCCGCCCTTTTTATCCACTTGATCTTTCCTCTACAGGGTATAGCCATCTATGCCTGTGGTTCAGTCATAGGTGGAGTCCCACCAGGTCTGTGTTATCCCTATGACATCATAATTATTTGTGTTAAGCAGGAGGATGAGTTCCTCCTTCTTATTCCCCAAGCTCCTGTCATTTGTGTACAGGCAGGCAAGTGTCCCCTTATGGGCTCTTGCCTTGTTCACAGATTGTTCCAGGGCTGATAAACCCCTGAACTCAAAGTCTTCTGTTGACCACCTCTAGGTAGCTCCCTAATCATCATTTGGTCTCTCTGAATTGCTCATTGGAGATGCTTTATTCTGCCTATTGACTGTATAGGAAGTCTTAGTACCTTAGAACCAAATAGCATCAAAATTCAAAACTGAATAGAGGCCAGATTACTTGTTACTTAACATCAACAGGGGC
>NW_017729025.1:46036171-46043419 GCF_001723915.1 Gavialis gangeticus | reverse complement strand
GGCCACTCATATGGTTGAGGGCCTCCGTGGCCAGTCCTATGAGGAGAGGCTGAGGGACCTGAATCTCTTTAGTCTCCACAAGAGGAGACTGAGGGGGGATCTTGTGGCTGCCTACAACTTTATCAGGGGCCACCAGCAGGGACTCGGGGGAAGGCTGTGCACCAAGGCCCCCCTTGGAGTCACTAGGAACAATGGCCACAAGCTGAGGGAGGATAGGTTTAGGTTAGATATTAGGAAGAACTACTTCACTGTAAGGGTAGCCAGAGCCTGGAATAGGCTTCCCAGAGAAGTGGTGCTCTCACCTTCCCTGGAGATCTTCAAGAGGAGACTGGATAGGCGCCTGGCTGGGGTCTTATAACCCCTCCCACCCCCAGTGCTCCTTCCTGCCCATGGCAGGGGTTCGGACTAGATGATCTGTCTAGGTCCCTTCTGATTCATTGATTCTAGGAGTCTATGATACCTAAGTGCTTTGTTCCTTTGGCTCATACTCCTTTGATGTGATACATTTTTAGATTTTGTGGCACCTAAATTGGAGACACCTAAAAGACTAATGAGGATTTTTTTCCTTAGGCCTTAAAGCACAGAGCTGAACAGTATCTAAATACCTTTAAAAATCTGGACCTTAGTTTCAAAATAATGATTTTAAAAATTAAGGAAATGTTAATCTTAAAACAATTCTGCCCTTGGTTTTTTTCAAACTGCATTTCACCTCTAAATTCACAAGTGTTCTGTTTTTACCCTCCTTTACAAGTAGACCAAGATAATTACTGTTGTGAATTTACAGTATTTATGCTTTATTTTAAAGGGCTCATTAAAAATAAATAGTACAGGGACAGGCAATTACTGTTGACAAACATCAGCACAAAAACTACAAATAAAGGGCCATTAAAAATTGAAAAATAATTACCCCAATCTTTCTTCCTGCTATTTTGTCAGTTACACATGTTGATACTGGATGATTTAATTTAGCTAGCAGCCTCTGTCAGTTTTCCTTCTTCCATTAAAGTTTTAACCTCCTTTATATGTAATGGTAAAAAGGGCTTGGAGGGTTCAAACTGATTTTTACAAGTTGTGCCAAAATCTCAGGCCCTTCTTCCTGAAAAGGCTGTTGCATTTATCTTTGTTTGAAGCTTTATACTATCTGAACACCTTCGCAGAGGTCCTGGAGATTACATGTGGGTCTTCTACTGGGAGGAAGAAGAATGTTAATCCCCTGTTGCAGATACGTTTGACATTATAAATACTGATATCAGATTCAACACGTTCTCCTCTTCCATATTCTCCCCATACCCAAATAAAGCAAAAGAATCATAAGCATTAAATAGAGTTTCCTTTTCTGTAAATACTGGGATTGTATTAAGCAGCCTGAGAACTTTAATTCTGTCTGTTTTCTAATATGCTAAGTGCCAAATGAGTCAATTACATCAGTGGAGTGACTAAAGTGAACTCAGTGGGCAGCAGGGTAAACTAGAGCAGAATAAGCTGCAAAGATCATATAAATTCTGTTTATACTACAGACAAACTTGTGCACACATGCCATTCAATGGATGTTCCTATTTATCAACAGATACACAATGTATGCATGTATAAGCAGACTTCTTCACTCCTATTCAGTAAAGCACTTACCTAAAGTGAAGCCCATTTTTATGTCAATGGGACTTCAATGAGATTAAAGGAAAACTTGAAATTTAGTATGCACATAAATGCTCTGCTGAATAGGGATAGATTCAAAGGAGTGTTTAAATGTTTCCTGAATTAGGGCTCTATTCACGAAAGATAATACTTCTGGTAATAGCAAAGATAAAACAATGTATCAATATTCTGCCCACATATCCAAGTTCTCTACCAAGGAGAAAATAACAACATTGCAGCATCCCTTGAAGTATAACAAACTTGGGTAATTTGAACCAAATAGCATCCAAATACATAACTGAATACCGGCAAGATTACTTGTTACTTAAACAAAATGCCTTTTAGAAATGAAGGTGTTATAAGTTGTGATAGGAAACTTGAGTGAGTTTGGTGGTTTGGCTGGAATAAGTAAGGATTTTAGATTAAATAGATAAAACACTCCACTGGGTGAAATTCTATGCATTTTTAGCCTGATCTGGGTAGTGCAGAGGTCAATGCAAATTTTGCTATTTGCTTTGAGGGTAGGTCAAAGGTGTCATGAAGGTACCCCAAGACAAAGATATTTTGGGTGCTCACCATGTGGCATACATAGATATTATCTAAAATAGGGTTCACTTTTGGGGTGTTTGTTTTCTAATTGTAATTAGTGCAAAACTATGTTCAGTTCTATTTCTTCTGCTGTCTGTATATGTTATATTATTTGATATAAATGTACTTTTGAGGTATCTATATTTCATATAAGGTTGTTAATAAGTCAATGATTAACTTGAACAGCCCAGGACTGTCCACAGAAGACTCAATGGCTGAGAATTAGCATTTGACTTGATTTCTGTAGTGGTCTTTCATAAGCCTGGGTCTGGACAGACAATGATATATTTATATTTTAATAGAAGCCTAATACCTAGCTTGTCAAGCTATCATACAGAAGAGACAGCATATCAGATTAATGATTTGATGGCCTCTGTCAGATATGCAGCTCCCTGCTGTAACTCATGGTGCTTCACAGAAAGCACCATGAATTACAGTGACCCCTCTGATCCAACAATTATTCGCTGTTTGGTCAGAGCGGGGAGTTGGGGAAGATCAAGCTCCACTTTAGAGCCAATCCAGTGGACAGAGGCTGCCTGTTTGGAGCCTTTCTACCCTAGCCACACCTCCCACTTCCACCGCCCTTCCTAGCTCCAGTACTGCTTGCAGGATGAGAGGAGGAGAAGGTAGAGAAAGAACTCCAGTCTGGGGTTTACCCAGCCTACATTGGAGATGGGGGCAAGTGGATTCTAGTCCCCTTGAAGTGTGGGGGGGAAGGGGATCCAGTCCACCTGCACCCCCATCTCCAGTGCAGGCTGGGCAAATCAGACGAGCTCTCTCCCTACCTTCTCACTCTCTCATGTTGCATACAGCACTGAGGGTGGGGATGGGCAGTATCAGCCCAGCCCTACTAACACACAGGGACAAACAGAAGCTGATGAAGCTGCTGCATTTTGGAGCACCTTCATCTGGACCTTCAATAAATGAAGGTCAATTTGTCACATGATCAGGCACCTTTAAAGTGTTCTGCAGCTATGCATTTCTGTCAGGGCATGGCTGTAGAGTGCCTTCAAGGAGCTGATAGTGCAACAAATATCACTTCTGTCAGCATCCAGAAGGTCTAAGAAAGGATGCAAGAATGTAGTCTGGCAAATATTCACCTTTGGGGGTCAGAAAGTTTACTGGCATAATGTGTACCACTGCTAAAAATGAAGGGTGACATGTATTAATATCTGAACCCCCAGTCAAGCAGGCTGAGTAAGGCAACCTAAGAGAGGGATGCAGGAAGATCTGAGAGGAAGAACCAGAGGCTGCATTTAAACCCCTGAAGCTGGCTAAGGACTGCATCTTTGGATTTAAGGTGTAGGGTAAGAACAAGTCAATGTAAGAACATTTTTCTTGTCTTTGTTTACTCTTACATCTCTGTCTATTTGTCACTATATGGTTACTGGTTTCTTATGCTCATTCTGCTTTTATAATAAATCATGTTATTGTTTGTCTCCTTACTGGTCACCTGGGGTTGCCTCTGGGTAGGTGATTTTCCAGGATGACCATACCACCAGAGTGGGGACCTATATTTCTTTCATAACCCAAAAGTGAGGAGTCACTTGGGGCCAACAGAGATCCCTCACTGCAGCTGCAGGGTCCAGGTTCAAGGTCAGAGGATCTGAGGTGCTGAGACAGGAAACTATTGTAGGGCAACCTTGGTCTGTTCCTTGGAGCAAGTGGCACTACAGAGAGGAGAAACTTGGGGCATCTATACATGTGCTATGGGGTGGAGGGGGACACTTTAATTAGTGGCTCTGAGAGCCACTTTTAAATAAAGCACCTGCAGCATCACATGTATTTAGCGCCCTGCCCTTCAAAATGGTGATGGGGCACTTTAACTAAAGCTGGTTCAATGAGCTTAAGTTAAAGCACCCCACTGTCATTTTGAAGCACGGGGACACTGAATGCATGTGATGTGGAGGCTGCTGGAGCATGCTAATTAGCACACTCCAGCAGACTCGCAGGAGACTCGATCAGCAAACTCCAGAGCAGAGGTCCGTCACATGCATAGGTGCCCTTGGGATTCTGGCAGTCCCCACAGATATGACAAAGGAATCCATAGCAGGACAATCAGAAGTGTTTCTTTGCTTCTCATCTCCAAATTCATGCTGATGATTTCTGACCAGTGAGATCTATGCCAGTTACTGTACTTTTTCTGCATTGTGATATCTGTCCATGTTAGCTTCACTCCCCTGGATATGAATGTAGCAGATAACTTAGAATTAAAAACAAAAACTGGGTCAAAATTAAGGGGAGACCAAGAGAAAGAAGGCACATTATGGAGCAGACAATGAACCTAATTTTAATCTCACTAAAAGCAAGTTTTTAGTTCAAATTGGGAGTCAGATTACTAAATCAATAGATTTAGCACTAATGGAAAACTCAAAATAATTGAAAATCCGGCCTCATCTGATGAATGAACATTCTGCACTGCATTTTCAGTTGGTGTTAATCAGCACAGCTCCACTGATGTTAGCAGGATAATGAGGTTATGATGATTTACATTAGCTGTGGATCCAGCCCATTGTATCTTTTTCTATTTTTATGTAGTAAATATAATGGCATAAACCAAATTGCACAGGTACTGTACACTACTGTCAATAAGCTCATCAGAAAATGGCTGCTGTTTTTGGTAGCTTAACCATAGATTTGTATGTTAACATGGCAAGAAAAGAGAAAAACTAAATCTGCTGTAAATGTTAGTCCTTTGCCAGGCATTTGGGGGATTGTTGTATGCTTTGGGGGACAAAGTTAGATTTAGCTTTACATCAGTTTGTCAACAGGGGTAGTCCTCTTTCTTGATTGTGGTCATATCTTAGTTACACCAATGCACCTGACATCGCAAGCAAGTCCTTGATTTAAAGAATGTTGAGATATTTGAGATATTAATTGACTTAATCCAGGAATGTCAAATTTACAGACTCCATAGCTGTCTCGTGTCATCTGCAGGGCTGGTAGAGAGGCTAGGAATTCAGGGATGGGGCAAGTGGGGGTAGAACCCCAATGAGCACACATGTTGATGGTAGGGGGCAACAGACGTATTAAACCTCACCCTTGCCCTCCCATGTCTAAATCCAACTGGCAAGGACCCTTACTGTCCAGATGTAACCTGTTTTTCAGAAGTTCTAAACATATCCCCAAATTATTTTGCATTCTTCATGTCTGTGGTATAGGAATATTTAGGTATTTATCACCGAAGTCAGTGATAAAAATCCAATTGACTTACAAGTATAGGATCAAGAACACAAGTGAGTATGCAGAGGTTTTTAAATTTCTGAGTTTTGGTGATCATCTGTTCTATCCAGGTAAGAACACATATAGGTATCCTGGTAAATTTTTAAGAGCATGTTAAACAAGCACTTGTGTAAGATAGTTTAGACAAAGATGAACCTGATTTGAGCAAAAGGTTGGATTAGATGACTTTGTGAGGTCCCTTCCAGGACGACTTTTCTATGATTCTAAGTAATAGGTATACAGTGCAATATTATTCTGCAAAGAATATAAACATATACTTGTCTTCAGAATTTCTAATGCATGTTTTATATACCACATATGTCGTGCATGCTGCATAAGCTGACCATGTGGAAATTCTGGAAATCCAGGACAGCATCTGGGAAATCCAGGACACTGCTGCCCTCATTCCTGCCCCAGTGCTCTTGCAAATCAATGAGGGCAGGGCTGCATGCCAGGCAGCCAGCAGTACCTGCCTGCCCACTTGCAAAGCATTCTGCTCCACTCCAATTCTCATCCAGACTGCACCCTGCACCCCTGCATTTCTGGAACACCCATTATAATTGCCAACAGCCAGCTGGGACCAGCCTCTGAAACCTGGGACTGTTCCAGCTAAACCAGAACATATGGTCACCCTATGCATGCACTAATAGCTCCACAAGTAGTTGACACAAGTAAGCATGCACTGTGAATAATTAGTATATAAAAGATAAATTAACATCTTGCATATGCACTGTAGTTTTGCATTTTGTAGCTGTTGTATGTGCACACGCATGTGTGTGCATGTTACATGTGGTTTAGAAATACTTGACTGTTTAATCTAAGTGACAGTCTGTTCCTAGCTCATATTTCTTACAGTTTGTTCACCAATGGTAATTATAGGATATGCTGTTGTAAATCATAATGTAGCAACACATTTCCTTGCCCCTATTGTTAATATTCTGAATAAATACCTTTATTTTTGTTTGTCTTCTGAATGTTTCTTAGAACAAAGCAAGTTGGGTTTTGTCAGCCAAACACTTTTGTTTTATTGTGTGACAATAATATTTGGATTATGTGCAACTGCAGGGAAAAAACATTCTTGTGTGGCAACTATTGTGGGGTAGGGGTAGAAACCATTTTCAATAAAGTTGTTTTTGAAGTTTCAAGTCAAATGTCTCTATCACTGTTTTTTTTTTCTTTCCTGGAACTATTTCAACCTTCATAAAAAATTATGAAAAGTGAATGTTTAGATTGAATGTTCAAATATCATCTGAAAGCAAGCTTTAAATTAGGCATTGAAAAATAAAATTTAATTCTGTTTCACTGCATTAGCATCTTAAAAGACTTAGTTGTTTGTTCTATGTAACTAAAAGGTAATTTCTGTGTAGATTGCAAATTCTAAATATAGATTCAAATATACAAATACAATTTTCTTGAATTTACTTACTTATACAACTAATACAGTGCAACACGTTACCAAAAACTGAGGAAGTCAATGGATTTTTTTCTGTTGACATTAACACATTTTGTATGAGGCCTGTTGTGATTTGTATAGCAATTCTCAATTTAGCTTTTGTGATCTGTAGACAAAAATATTTGTTGAAAACATCCATAAATAATATAAAGAACAATTAAATCTGAACACTGATAATTCATTCACAGAGAGGGAAAAAAAGGCAAAATTCATTCAATAAATGATTTACTTTAAATTACTTGCTCGGCTCTTTTAGGGACCTACATTGAGCCTTATTGGAATTAATTTTGTTCTTAATTGGTATCACAATCCATTTCCATGAGCAATATCTCTGTGATGGTAAACAGTTGATG
>NW_017729025.1:46019765-46031171 GCF_001723915.1 Gavialis gangeticus | reverse complement strand
GAGGGAAAAAAAGGCAAAATTCATTCAATAAATGATTTACTTTAAATTACTTGCTCGGCTCTTTTAGGGACCTACATTGAGCCTTATTGGAATTAATTTTGTTCTTAATTGGTATCACAATCCATTTCCATGAGCAATATCTCTGTGATGGTAAACAGTTAATGACAGGTGCATTTTGAAAGCCACCCACATAGGAGTCATCCTCTGGAGCACTCAGCTGGAATTCTGCTTCCTAGTTCCCTTTCAACTGCTATCACACAGCTACTGCAGTACAGCTAAAGCCTCAAAGAAAATGACAACTCATTATTTAGATCTGCTTACCTTTCTGAGATATTGCAGTTAACCTTCAGATTTGAACATGGGTTTGCTGCATGTCTGCCATGTTTGTTCTTGTACTGAGGTCATGATGACACTGGAAATAATCTTTACAATTCATTCTTTGGAGGTTTTATCACTGCAGGTGGTTTTTAAATAATTCAAGTTTGAAATAATAAAGTGTAGGTGAAGGAATGTTTGTTTGTATTCCATTTTCATTAAATGATGATTGAGTAAACAGTCAGTAGTAAGGAAAATCAAGCCTTAATCTGGAAGTGACTTGGAGACAGAGTTAATTTACCCTCCAAGTGCTAAGTAGTAGGTATGTAACTACACTACTTTGGTTTTTGGCACTTAAATAGTTCAGGACTCAGAATTACTTATGAAAGCTTAATGAACATGCTCAGTAGTGTGTTGGCCAGACTGTGGCCAGACAGCTGCCCAAGAGAAATAGACACCCAACTATACACATAAGGCCAGGCAACTAGCAACATTTTAATCCAAGAAAAAATATAACTAGCTGGTGGAAGAGGAGGAGGACAGTAGGGGTGTGCGAAATGGGCCATATTCGATTCGGATTTGGATTCAGCCTGAATCGGGGATAGTGATTCAATTAATTGATTTGGATCACTGTCCCCAATTCGATTTGGCCGAATCTGAAGATTTGATGCTGATTCAGAGAAACAGTGATTCGGCCATAGACACAGCTTTAAATGTTTTTTCTACATACTTTGAGGTACCGGGCAAGGCTTGTGAATGCTGCAATGCTCAGGCAGATGAAATGTCCTACAAGAGCATGGGGTGCCCCCCCCATGCGCTCTTTGGTGGACCCAGAAGTGAACTGGAAGTGCTTCTGGTCCACTTTTGGGTCTGCTGCCGAGCATGCTGGGGAGCACTCTGCGCTCCTGTGGAATGCTGCATCCACCCCAGCATCTCAGCATTCATGAACCACCTGGTACCTTGAGGTATGTAGAAAAAACCTTTAAACCTGTGTCTATGTCTGAATCGCTGAATATTTTTTAATCTCTCTGAATTGATTTGGAGGGTTCCAATGTGATTCGGAGAAATTAAAGGGTCTCCTGATTTAATTCAGGTTCAGAGATTCGGCCACTGAATCGGGATGAATCTCCACTGAAATGAATCAGGAACCGAAGCTTCTCACAGCCCTAGAGGACAGCTCTCCCATCTTTTAATCCCATAATTTAGTTGTTAGGATATCTGCCATCTATGCATCAGATGAAGTAGGTTTTAGCCTACAAAAGCTTGTGCCTCTCCAAGCCAGTTAGTTTTTTAGGTACCACCCTGTCCTGCCTTTAGATTAATATAGCTAACCACCTATTTACCTAGGGAATGGAAGACTCAAGTTCTAGGCTGCCACTCACCCAGATTAAGATTTGAACCTGCAGCCTGTGTAGGAAGATATGTTGGGGCAGGAAGAAAATCATAGTCTGAATGGCTGTCTCAGCAAGATGGCTGCTGTCCTGGAAGAAAAGTGTTTCTGATTTCTATTCTGGGGCTTTCCTCCCAATGGGGTAGAAACCTTCCCATCATTATTTATCCAGTGATTATTAAATGCAGGGTGAAGTTGGCCCTATTAAGAGGTCTAGGTGGTGGTGCCTAGTCTGTTGTTTGGTGGTTAGGGCATTTTGTTGGGAAACAAGAGATACAGCATCAACCTGCCCTTCGATTGGGTTTTCCTTGGGCAGGTTCCCAGGCAGAGAAAACTACCGAAGAAGCTCTGTAGTTAGCATGGGCAATGTTGAATCTCAAGCTTTCTGTAATTGCTGAAAATGCAGTTAGGCAGCTGTGTATCTGCTCCTAGGCACATGCAGCATGAACGGTGACTGGCCCTTAATGTGAGAGTATAATTTTCACATTCAGGAGCCCCATGGCTGTCAATGAAAGTGAAGACAGACATTATCCCTTACACGATCACTTAAGAGGCTGAGGACTTTTATTCTGTTCTAATATTCTAAGGCAGAGGTTGGCAATGTTTCAGGAGCTGTGAACCTAGGTAACCCAACTAGGTCCAAGGAAGCCCAACCCTTCCTACCCACTCATGGCCACTGATGAAACTCTGTAGAAGCCCCAGTCATGTGGGCAAGATATAATTACTTTATGCGCCAGAGGTTGTTAACTCATGTTCGGAGGGGTTATTAATAGCACAGGCAAGAAAATATGTATTATTTTGAAATATGTGGCTTTTTGCTCTGACATTTTGAGCATTAAAATAATAATGTACTTTGTTGCTATTTCTTGTTTCCTGTTTATACCATCAAAGAGTCTAAAAGCCCATTGAAACTGTCCAAGAAACAGATTTAAACTATTGGATTATAGATGCACATGGTGAAGAGACTAACTTCTGCTTTTCTTTTCCACATGACCAGTCCTGTTTTCCCCAATGAGACCATTTTCAGAAGTAAAGCAAATAAGATTTTGCCCATATATCTGCTTCATGGATCTAAAAGAAAAGTTATCTGCTCTTCATTTGTGGCCAGTTTATGGAAATGATCAGGCCCAGGATTTGCCTCCAAGTTATTTAAAACCTCCATGGAGAGAAAGTCAATGTGGGACAGAAATGCATAGAAATGAGTCTTCTGGGAGAAAGGAAAGCAAGTTAGTGGGTTAGTTCAAATACCAAGGGATATAACAATTGTGATACAAACACTCTATCATTATCACAACACAGATAATCTGAGAAAGCAAATAGAAAAGTTACCCTCTACTGATGGTGATTCAGTATTTAAGTGATTTGGCTCTTATGACTTCCCCTAGCTCAGTAATTACCTTTCTAGGAGAGTGAACATTGACAAGGGGATTCAGCATAGGATCTAGTGTGCAAGTGCCTCCTTTAAGACCTTGCTTTGGTGTGTCTTTATTTATTGCGCTCTCCAGAAATACACCAAGATCCAAGTCTACAATGCAGTCATCACCCTCACCCTTCTCTATGGATGTGATATGTGGATGTCCCACTATTGTCATTTCAAGAGCCTAGAGAGGCATCATCAATGATGCCTCCGGAAAATATTCCAGATCAAATGGGAAGATCATTACAAAAATACTGGTATCCTTGCTGAAGCCAGTGCTACCCACATTGAGTAGCTGATCTTCAAGTGCCAACTTCAATGGACCAGACACTGATCACATTGAAGTCACATCTAAAAACAAAGGATGCATACATTCTGAGTTTGGAAGAGCTGTCTGCCAAATTACTTCAGTGGTGCTGTAACCTCAACCAAGCAGCAGCCCATTTTGAGGTAAAGCATCTTCCCCTCAAAGCACAGAAGAGAGACCAGAGGGGGAAAAAAAAAACCTGAGAGGAATCCTAACCTTCAGGCTACTCTTCCCTGAGGAAAGCCCTGCAACTTCTGCAGACAGACCTGTGGCTCAAGAATTGGATTCTTAAGTCATATCAAAACCCATCAATGAGCCATACTAGAGATCATCTTTGAGCTGAGGGATTGCTGCTGCCACCGACTAGACCCTAATAGAATTAATTATACACCCAAAATGGAAAGTTGCGGCCTCCCATTTCTGCAGTAGAAAAGATTCCACATACAGAATAATAGATGCAGTTCTTCTATATCAGGCATGAAGCAAAGTTTGAGAAGCTCAGTTTTATGAGAGCTGAATATACGTGAATTTAAAAGAGGATATGCATGAGAGACATATGCCTGGAGTTGGAAGTGCTGCATTTACTGCTTCCAAGTGACTCTGTCAGCATTCTTTAGTCTAACAGATTCTCTGAATAGAGTTGCACCAAAGCTTCCTACTCAAGGCTGCTAAGGAGGACAGATTTTAGCCTGGAGAAAATAGCTAGAAGTTATTTGAGCAGAATGAACATTTGAAGAGGGCTGCCCTTAAAGATCTAAAAACTAAATTCATAAAGTGTATTTTTTTCCCATAAAATATCCACCCATTTTTCTGAGCTGTCTTGTCTGCCTCTTGGGTGTAGGTGGAGATATTTGTCTAACCATGTATCTGTCTCGGGGTGTGGAGCCATGACAAATTTACTCTGAATTAAACTAATTTCTTCCACAGTAAAAGTGGAAAGGATGCAAGGTGTAATATGCAATTCAATTATAAATTTAAATCAGGAAACAACTGTAATAGTTTTACCCCACATAAAGTTACACTAATATATGTTTTATATGGGCCTCATTGCACAAAATACTTAGGATATATTAACTGCACTTAAAATGTGAGCATCCACACATTCAAGGAGTAAAACACATGCTAAGTGCAATCGTATTGTAGCGAACTTAGGATTTTTTGCTCGAGGAATATCTGCAGATGGTATTAAGTAACATGTATTCAGCAATTATCTCCATGGAATGGTCTAACAATACAATCGATTTGCAGTTTATATTCAACCATGACATCAAACAGGAACCCCTCCACTGTACCGTGCCTCCATTGTTGGTCCTGGCCCCAGGACCACACCAGAGGTAGTTCAAGACTCTGGTGTGGTGTTGGGGTTAAGGTCAGCAATCAGCAAGCTATGCATGTAAGAGACTGTGTTAAAGATTACCGTGTGATGGCTCAGAACATGTTCTAACTTTTAATATGGCACAACAATGCTTACCATAATCTAAATAAAACACATCTGAAGTGACCCATGAGACAAGGCTCTGTCTGCAGCTCTAGCCAATTTCATCTCGAGGTAGCCACAACGCATAGCAGCTCCTTTACCTAGTGACAAACTGTTTTAACACTGCCTACGGAAGACAGAAACCTCTGAAAAACTGGTTAGCTGTCCATACATCAGACCAGTGTATTTTACTTCATAGGAAAATATGAGATATATTAAGTTTCTGTAAATGTGTCATATGGTTGTACCCAATGTGTGATCCCACCACTTTGACGTCTAAATGTGACTCAGTCAACAGTGCACCATATTGCTTATTCAGTTTTAGATTAACCATTTACATTCAGCTTACTACACATGCCCCAAAGTTGCAAAATATCATAGGTAGCAACTATGTTCTGATTCATTCTATTCAGATTTTTATATGACCCTTATTACTGTAGTATCTGAACAAGTTTCAGAGCCTCATTAGGTGACATGACTACCATCTGAGTAGTGTAATGTAAAAATCAGAGTATGGTACTGAGAAGTATAAAGAGTCTTCTCCAATATTTTGTTGTTTTTCCCTAGAGATAAATGTGGCATTTCATACCTAAAATACACTCCCTCTTCCTCCACTATAGTATAAACCTATCCTATTTCAGATCAGAATGCTATAAAAAGCCTGAACATCACAAATGTGTTGATGGCCATGTATAGAAAGCAAGGATTTTTTGTGATACATTTTATTGGACAAATTGTATAGTTGGGAAAGATGCTGGGCAAACTTTCTAGCACAAAATGCCCTCTTTCAGGCTTGAGAAAGAAACAGGCACATGTTAAGCTAAATAACAGAAAAAAAAATGATCTGTGTTTAACTTCATGTAACTGAAAGCTGTCACTTAAGGAATGGAGAATGACAATGAAGGGGGAGAAAAGTTTCAAAACAAGGGAAATGCTGTTGAATGGATAACCTGACTATGTAGAAGAACAAGATCATTCAAAAGGGAGGAAGCTATTACAACATGAGCAGCCTGTGTTGTTATAGCCATGGAGGTTGAGAATTTCTTTTGTGATATCTTTTATTTCACCAACTATGTAGGTGGGATAGCTGATGGGCAACCTTTTGAGTATCCAGTGACATTCCTCAGGTCTGAACTTCAGAATATTTTTTTCTGAAAAGTATACTCCCATTGATTATGTGTCTCTGTCCTTTATCTTTTTCATTCATCTGGAGCATACTTTTTGTCTAGTTTCACCCACAAAGTTACCATGAGACCATTTGGTGCATTAGATGAGATATATCATGGTCCACCAGGCTGGCTTCTCTTGTGGGTACAGCCAGGCTTGGAATTGGGGATCATAAGGGTAGGGGTAAGAAACCACAAGAAATCATACAGAGCCAAATGCCAAGCTTGGGTCAGGATCCAGGAACAAGAAGCCTAGTTATCAAATCTGAAGAATAATCCACAGAGGGTATGTCTACACATGCATTTACTCTGCAGTAATTTACTGTGCAGTAAGTGGGTTTTAGGCCGGCGTCTACACATGCAGCCATTAAAGTGCAGTAATGCTGTGTTTGGACTGACTTGGGACTCAAGTTAGTCCCAAGTCAGTCCACACACACAGTGTTACTGCTTAATAAGATGTCTACATGTATGTTACCACACAGTAACTATTTGGGTGTAAATTTGATAGATGCATGATGCCAAAGTTGGCATAAGTCACCATAGTTACTGCATAGTATGGGCATGCATGTGTAAACATGCACCTGTACTGCGTAGCAATTTTCTGTTATTGCACAGTAAATGTGCACGTGTAGACATGCTGAGGGTGAAGTCCAAGAGAAAGCCTGCCAGGCTCAGGAGCCAGGAAACAGATTTATAAGGAAAATCCAAAGCCAAAATCCAAGAACAAGCCAAAGACAGGGTCAGGAACCAGGGAAGCCAGAGGCAGGAACTAAGACAGGCGTTATTCAGAGACTTAATACCAGTAGGCTGTGTAGCAAGGCTCAGGTTCTGGAAGAGCTCCTTAAAAGCAGCCCTAGAACCAATCAGAGGGAAGGGGCTGGGGGGTCTTCTGGCTTTGATTAGTTGTAACTGGGTCAGCCACACTTAACAAGGACTACCAGACAGAAGTCTGCCTGAGCTTTAGGGAGCCAACCCAGGCTGCAAGGCATAAGCTTTACAAGATATACCAGATTATGTAAAAACTTAAATATTTGTAGGGTCAATGGTTTCTGATAGATGGTTTTGTTATGCCAAAGGGCAGGTGAAAAGGGAAGTTGTTTGTGGTGGCATTGGAGATGTACTGACAGGTATTGCATGCATTGCTAGGCAGGGTCACAATCCACTTAATGGACAGCCATGGTCAACTTTGAAAACAGTAGGAGAAGAGTTTTGCATTTTCATCAGTTGTAGATGAAAATGAGGGGTGCTGAGAGCAAAAGAGGAGAATTTTCTATAGCCATGGCAGCACTCACCCTAGCATTTTTGTGGAGAGGGGGATGCTATTTAATATTTTAGCTGTCCTCTCAAACATAACTGAATCATATTCACCGCAATTCCTCTGTTACTCACCTGCCTGGCCTTAGATAGTGGGAAAATCAGCAAAAGGACCCTTAAACATAACTGAGTCCTTTTACATAAAGTATGTGTTGGGGAGGATGTCCGTCCCTCCTCTGCCTCTCCCTCTCCGTGCTGACATGTAAGCCAGCTGGGTTTTTTTTGATTGTTACATCAGTTTATAATGTCTTCCATCAGTTTACATTTCCAAGGCTTTCCTTGCTTAGTTTTTCTTTAGTGAAAACTGAAAATGGTTTTCAACAAGCCCAAATCCTTGTTTAATAAGGGGCTCAAATTCAGCCCTCTCCAGGTCAAAGCATCTCACTTCTCCAGCAGAGTTGTGAGGCCTTTGGGAAGATATGTTACTGTGAGGGCACACATGCAGTTTGGGGATCACATGCGTTAGGGAGTGTGGAGATTTGGATAAACATAATGAAAAGTGTAAACCTTACTCATGTTTACATTCCACACAGAATTTTCTATCAAGCTTTAAAGCAAACATCTAGTGTTTAAACTGGTTGTATCTTAATTTCTTCTGATAGCCTGGCATAAGTAAGGTATGGCCTTTCAGATTTGGCCATTCCAGGACCTAGAAGTGTCTCTTAGTTCTCAGAGGAGTAACAAGAGAAGTTGTTTTGGAATTTCCAAGGTTGCTTTCAGTGAAAAATATTTATGAAAGACTTTATGCAGACTTCTACAGTTTATCCTTAATAGCATTTTGGTAAGGATTTATTTTGTTTTAGATTATGTAAATATTATATATTTGCTAATATGCCAAAGGATTATTAAAGCGTTCAATCATGTAATCATTTTCAAGCCTTGAAAATACCGAAGTGGAGCTTGTTAGGGTACAGCACGGGGATCGGAATTTCCCTGTAGGTTATGCAAATGTAACATATTTGTTGCAACAGATAAAAAATGCACAATATTTCACCACATTGACAAACATATAGGAGAACTGTGTTCACTTCTGGGCACCACATAACTGGAAATATATTGGAAAATTGGAGGGATTTTTGAGCAGAGCAGAGCTACAAAAATTATTATGGTGCTGGAGGGATTGATTTATAAGGAAAGATTAGAAGAGTTAAATATGTGCAGAGTAGTGAAGTGCCAGCTGACTAAACTAGGATGTGATAATGGTCTACAAATATTTCAAAGTTGTAAACACCATGGAGGGAGAAAGAGATTACAAATTGAAGTGTGCAAAGGTGATTTGCTAGGAGTAAGTGAAAGAAATCAAGAAAAGAGAGTTGTTATAACATCAAGAAAAACTTCTTGGGTTAGAGAGCCATTAGTTAGAAATACATAGATACAATCTAGGCTGAAATCTTAAGATTAGGAGCTAATTGACTAGAAGTGAAAGTGCTTTGGTATAAGAGCCCTCTCTTAATGAAAAAGTGGTCACCATGCTCTGCAGTCTTTCAAGATCCCTCCAAGTATCAATCAGAAGAGTATCCTTCAGAAAATTGGAGCCATCCCCACTTTCTTACATGCAAATCTGTAACATGTCCAATTCTGGAGTGGCAAAGTTGCTTCTGGCTGCTGCCTGGAGCCCACCTTGTTGCCCCCTCTGGCCCCTCAGGGTCCCACCTTGTTATCTCTTCTGCCATGCCTTGGTGTTAAAATTTGATGGGTAGGTTGACCCTGAAGGGGAAAAGGGGATTTTGGAAATAGGCTGTTGTCTGGGCTGAGGTTCTCTGGCCTTGGCCCACTTTATGCTAGCTGGGTCCCAAGGCCCACTGTACCAGGACCCTAGGCTCCAAGGGCCCAGCTTACCCTGGTGGGCCCTGGGCTTGCACCCTCCAGTCTTTGTTGCCAGGTTCTGCAGCCCTCCAACAAACAGCATCCCTCCTTCTGAAGTGCTTGGGTGTCTACCCCCACTTAGCCCACCAGGTCCCTGACCTGGGAAGGCCTCTATGCTGGGTTCCTCCACAGCATCCCTGTGGCCTCCAGTTGACCCCTTCCAGCCACATCTGGTCCTTTAGTATTAAGCACAATTAAAAAAACATGAGCATCCATTCCAAATAAAAGACTCCCCACCTGGGATTAGCGCTACACCATGGTAATACTGCTGCACTGGCTCAAAACGCTTATTTTTCATTGTCTAGTGTTGCAGGGGCTTCCTTCCTGCTCCCCTGCAGCTGAGAGTCCTTTCTCTTCAGTTAGCCCCCACATCTGCTCCCTCAAGTTCTGCTTCCCGTGGCTTGAAAGGCCCAAATCCTATCTCTGCTGCAAGCCAGGGGCTGCCCCTTCATGCACTGGGACTGGTCTTCTCCCCAGCCCAGCCTTCTTCCAGTGATGTAATTGGCCTTCCAATGCTGTCCCCTAGGGCCCCGTATAGCTAACTGCCTCATTGGCTGCCTGACCCCTGGTTCTTTACTTAGTCATGCCCGCCTAGTGGCAGGGCAGGGGCTCCCTGTTACACATCTTACACATGTGAGCTGGGAATATAGGTTTTGTTTTAGACGGTAATGTGTCATTGTAGGTGCTGAGGTCTCTTAGTGCCAAAGTTGCCACTGGAAAAGTTCCAAATTTTCTACTATATTTCTGCTAATAGGATTCTGCAGAATCTACTGAGTCCAGGTTATGGTGAGCTGCTTTGCACCTATATTACAACTGTGCCCTGTGATGAATTTCAGACTAAGTGTTCTTCTTCCTGTCTCATTTTCAGGGCCTGATTCTGAAAAGTTTGCTAGGAGGAGAAAGAAGCAGAAGATTTTGGTAGTAGCCCCCTTCTTTTTCTCTACTCCCTTTGGAATGGATAAATTCCTGAGTCCCATATTTTATGCAAAGTAGAACAGCTTCAACATGAGAGACGAAGGGAGTTCCACCTAAAATAGCCTTATAGCTATAGCTTTTCCCTCCTGTTCAAGAATTGGTAGAATTCTATTTTCCCTTGAGCATCTAAGCAGCAGTTTTCTACAGGCATAAGTGGTTTTGTTGTAACTTATGCAGTTTGAGAGTCTGTTCTCCTTGCAGTAATGTACAGTACTACAAGTGTTCCTTGTTAATGCCTACTGATGTCTAAGGCACAAAAATTTAGGTGGTCAGAAACTCATTATTGGCCAGTGTTAGATGCTGAATGAAGACCCTCCCATGTTTTAGACCCAGTAACAGAGTGGTTATGGCACTAATTCAGGGAGTGGAAGGCTTGATATGAGGTTCTCTATAACAAAGCCCCTATAAGGGTGTCAACCTGAGACCCAGCTGCAGGCAGTCAGCAATTAGGAAGGCAAGCAGGAAGGAAAGTAAGTTGTGGTGCTGAGAGAAAAGCGCAGAACCTGGGTTGCCCTCTCAGAGCCTGAGAAAAAAAACTGTAAGTTTGGATTTATCTGTCTATTGGTTGCTTTGCATATTTGTTTATTTTATTTTTTGTGTTGTTTGTGTAGGGACAAATTTGTCCCACAGAAAATAAGTTGGTTAGAAATCCAGAACATAGAGCTGATGGGCCTTGTGAAGGAAGGTGGGTGAGTGACCTGATTAGAGCCCCCTCAGAAAGAGAACTTAAACTACACCTTTGACTTCCCAGCACAATGCTTGAGCCACCACACTACAAATTAGATATTATCCACAGCCTTACCTGTTGCTCTTTTTGAAGCTGGCACTGGGGGTAGTTAAGAGAGGGATATATGTGCGGCCAAGTAGAAGAGAACAAGCTGGAAGTTAAGCTCTTGTTTTGATGGGGGGCATCTCTTCAGTGATGCTCCCCATCTGCTTTCTCCAGTGACTATGAAATGAAAGGTAATTAGATGATCCCTATCCCTTGACAGGGTGTTGGAATGTTGTGCTGGAAGCCAAAGATAGGCAGACTCAAATTTCTGGGGCTGTGTTTTGAAAAGATTGAACTCTATTTTTGAAAGATTTGCTTAGGTGCTAAACTACATGAGAGGCTTCAGAGTTGTGAATCCCATGGGACGGGTATCTCCTTGAAGCTCAGAGTTAGATGTGTCAGTCCTT
>NW_017729025.1:46018376-46019754 GCF_001723915.1 Gavialis gangeticus | reverse complement strand
GTTCTCCTTGCAGTAATGTACAGTACTACAAGTGTTCCTTGTTAATGCCTACTGATGTCTAAGGCACAAAAATTTAGGTGGTCAGAAACTCATTATTGGCCAGTGTTAGATGCTGAATGAAGACCCTCCCATGTTTTAGACCCAGTAACAGAGTGGTTATGGCACTAATTCAGGGAGTGGAAGGCTTGATATGAGGTTCTCTATAACAAAGCCCCTATAAGGGTGTCAACCTGAGACCCAGCTGCAGGCAGTCAGCAATTAGGAAGGCAAGCAGGAAGGAAAGTAAGTTGTGGTGCTGAGAGAAAAGCGCAGAACCTGGGTTGCCCTCTCAGAGCCTGAGAAAAAAAACTGTAAGTTTGGATTTATCTGTCTATTGGTTGCTTTGCATATTTGTTTATTTTATTTTTTGTGTTGTTTGTGTAGGGACAAATTTGTCCCACAGAAAATAAGTTGGTTAGAAATCCAGAACATAGAGCTGATGGGCCTTGTGAAGGAAGGTGGGTGAGTGACCTGATTAGAGCCCCCTCAGAAAGAGAACTTAAACTACACCTTTGACTTCCCAGCACAATGCTTGAGCCACCACACTACAAATTAGATATTATCCACAGCCTTACCTGTTGCTCTTTTTGAAGCTGGCACTGGGGGTAGTTAAGAGAGGGATATATGTGCGGCCAAGTAGAAGAGAACAAGCTGGAAGTTAAGCTCTTGTTTTGATGGGGGGCATCTCTTCAGTGATGCTCCCCATCTGCTTTCTCCAGTGACTATGAAATGAAAGGTAATTAGATGATCCCTATCCCTTGACAGGGTGTTGGAATGTTGTGCTGGAAGCCAAAGATAGGCAGACTCAAATTTCTGGGGCTGTGTTTTGAAAAGATTGAACTCTATTTTTGAAAGATTTGCTTAGGTGCTAAACTACATGAGAGGCTTCAGAGTTGTGAATCCCATGGGACGGGTATCTCCTTGAAGCTCAGAGTTAGATGTGTCAGTCCTTGAGAAGTGCAGGGCTTAGGTCCCATCCTTCTCCACTGCATTCCCTAATGACCAGCATAGGTGATTCACCATTTAATGAGCTGGTTTTACAGATCCCATTTGGAAGCACCTATCCCTGAATTTGGGATTATAAATTTGACCAAGTTGGAAGGTGGCACTACCTGTGGTTGCATTGTATTCCAATGCCCCTCAGCAATACCCAAATGCTACTCATACATCTAGCCCAGAATATGCCCTGATATTGCCATATCTTTCCTTTTCAAAATACAGAGTAGATATTGATGTATTTAGCAGCTGTCCTGCCTTGTTTTAACTTGGATGTATCCACAGCCTAAATGAAACCATGGTCCCTTTTGAGTTTAACTGCAAATTAGTCTACATCACCTAT
>NW_017729025.1:46013552-46018298 GCF_001723915.1 Gavialis gangeticus | reverse complement strand
TGGACCTATATTTTATAAATCTGATTTTGGTCCCTTCTTTATCATTCTCCCCTTTAATCCAGGTAGCATTTCTATAATGTGGGAAAATGGATATGGATCACCTCAGCTATGAAAATATAGGTCCATCTGTTAGACTCTCAACACATCTGTTCAGCTGCTCAACTCATTTGTCATGTTCATTTAAGATAACACAGTCTTTTCTTAGGCAAATATATAAATATTTAGAAAAAGGAGAATACAGATAATAAGCTACACCTTTGCCAATCATGGGGGGGGGGCAGGGGAGGGGGAGGGAAACCTAACAAATGGAGGGCCACACTGTGGTTTCTAAAATATGCTTACTTTTATTTACCTGAATATGAATAGTGGAAGACTGAAGCAATTCTCCCTTAAGCTTTGATGTGATATTGGTTTGAAGGGTAACCGTGGTAGCGGGGACTAGAAAGGACCACCCTCCCCACCCCACCCCACCCCCCAGCCAAGGAGACTTCCAGGAGCCACAGGAAGCAAGCTTACACCAGTGGAGAACCCCCAATACTTACACACTGAAAAGGGAGAACACAGACCGGTGCAGCTGTGCTAATTTATAAGCTCCCTTTCTATCTACCTGGGCAGCACTCCGTGGATGATGTCAGGGCAAAGTGGCCTCACAGCCATTTTAAAAGGAACCCAGAACATGCTGTGAGGGGGGAGAGGAGCACCAAGCAAGGAGAGCCCAGTATCAGGACAATCCTGCAGGCTTCTGGGCAGTGTGGCACCCTCTGGGCCAAGTCCCAGGTGCAGCAGGCTCAGAGAACCAGATCCTCTTCTCTTTTCCTCTCTTCCCCCCACCCTCTCCTTGGAGAGGGCACTGGAAGAGACGGTGAGATTTTTTTCTCTTTTCATTTTTTTTTGTTTTGTTTTCCCTCTGGTTTATCAAGGAGCCTCACCCCAGCTGGAGAAGACCTGAGGGACCAGGCCCAAAGTGGGCCCTGAAGGCAAAGGCTGAGAGAGCCCTCACTGACTTACCTGGCAAGATGTGTGGGAGTAAGAGATGACTGACCCCATCCCCTGTCTACAAGGGAATTATTCTTTTCTGCCTATGGGAATTCATTTTTTGGTCCTTTTCTGAGCAATGCCACATCCGTCCATAGTCAGAAAGAGCAGAGCCAGTTGCCTTCCCGTGCAGCACTGGGGTCAAGAGCCAGATGATGGTCTTGCACCATTTTCTTTTGGACCACTGGAGGTGATACAGGAGCCAGGAGCAGTGAGGACTGCCTTGAAGTCATCAGCATCCATGGCTGGTGAGTGGATGGGGTGTAGGGGAGGTGGAGCCCCAAGTCATCCATCCACGGTCATGTGAGTAACCCTGTGGGGACCTTTCTTGTACATCATTGAACCCTCCCATTTTTGTATGAAGGCAAGTAGGGGGCAGTTCCCATCTGAGGCATTCACAGCCTACCCATTGATTAGGCCACAAGCATGACAGTAACCCAAAATCATAATCTTTTTCTGGGCTCAGGTGTATAGGGGAGAGGACAGAAAAATGGTCAAGTATCTGTTATATAATGAAGAAACCCTAGGATGGACAGGATGCTTTGTAGCTTTTTTTTATGTGAAAGGAACCAATTGCATCTCCTTTCCAAGCTTAGGATGTGACCTTCTAAGGTAGGGGTTGGCATAATGATAGACCCATATGGTGGCCAGACTCTATTTCCCAGCATCCCCTGCCCACATTACTGTGGCCAGTTTCCATGGAAACTCGAGGAGGGGAGGGCATCATGACAATGGGAGGCCAGGGCTTTCATGGAAACTGGCCCAAGCAGCACTGCCAGGGTGTGCAGCTGGGTGAGGAGCCGCTCTGGGGCTGGGACCAGGATTTTGCAGTGGTGACAATATGGTCCAGAGGCAGGGCAGAGCCACAATTGGCTGCCCACATGCCCCAGGCAGGGACATGCAGCCAGCAGATCGTGTCTGTGCCCTGGCCCTGGCCTACACTGTCACCACCGCAAAATCCTGCCCCAGCCCCAAAGCAGCTCCCCACCCAGATGTCCGGCCTGATAGTGCTGTCTAAATGGGTCTCCATAGAAACCCCCACCCCATGCCATCACTGCTCTGCCCCTGCTGGGTTCTCCATGGTAAATGGCTACAGTGACATGAGCAGGGGCTGCTGGGAAATGGAATCCACCATGGGCTCACAATCCAACCCGTGAGCTAGACTTTGTCTGCCTCTAAGGCCACAGATGTGCAAAGGAAATATTGGAAATCAATTAGAGTTAGATAACCTAATACAGTGTCTGAGTTAGTGGCATTGAAGGAATAAAGGGTATGTCTACACCCTGCTCCCTGCATTTCTGAGCACACTGTATCCATCTGCTCTCACTAGCATAAACCAAAACAAGAAACGTTGTGGTGAATGCTCCTGGATTGTTTGGCATATGTTAGCTGGAGTGAAGCAAAGGATTTGGTCAGGGGTGACCCTCTTGGTACATGCCAGGGACAGACATAGCCTAAGGATGGTCAGGCAGTACCTAGTAGAATCAGGCCCTTGAACTTTACATTGGCCACCTCTTGCCTACTTGCCTAATTTATGAATGTGTATATGTTACTCTGAGATTCTCAGATGACTGTGACTATAGAAACTTGAAGTATTACCATAATATTTGCATTAGGAAAATATGTATAGTGTTTTAAATGGAAGCTCAAGAAGGGATGATCCTTCAGGGTACTGAACACTGTTAGGACCTAGAGAAATAAGCATCTTTGAGCAGGATCTGGCCATCACTGGAGCCTCATTAAGCCATTCTTCTCATTTAGTGTATGTGCTTGGGAGAATAAATGCAAATATTTCTTTTTTTGGGGAAGGAGGGCGAAAATAATGAGAAAAAAATATTAAGAGTCTGAGCAAGGAAATACTCTTGAATAGAATAGAAATGCAGGGTATGTATGATGTTATTACCATAAAGAAAGCCATACTGTATACATTAAGCATTTAAATTAAAACAGTTAAAATTAAACAGTAAAATGCAAAATAACAGTGAATTACCAAGACGGCAAACATTTGCTAATAAAGAACAACACTAAGTAAATTTGTAATGAGGATGATGGAGAGTCTTTTTTGGAGACAGCATAGAGTATGGGCCAAATAAGACAATTAACTTTCTTAGTTAAAAATAATTTGCAAGGATTTACATGGAATTAAGACAGATCCCTTTAATTACTATTTGAATTGCAATTGCTTTACCAAATGGAATTCAGGACATGATTGCAGAGAATGAAAAGCTAACTGGGGAGGCAGTTGTATTTTACTTGTTATGCTTATAAAAATCCTCTCCTGTGAGTCTTGATGGCAATCATGCATACACTTCAAGGAGAGAATTTTTTTTTTTTAGCATTAATTTATTCAAGGCTACTTCCCATGCCCAGATATGTCTGTGGGTATCTTAAAATGTTTCTATTAACTTTCTAACCCATGGGCTATTGGCTATTCTGTCCTGCATATGTCCTTCACCATACACATGCACACACATACTTGATTTGTGTTTTAATGCAGGATGAAAATAAAAGCAAAAGCTGAATACCTCACATTGTTTCACAGGATAGATATGTTGCTGGCAGTGTGTGTGTGTGTGTGTGTGTGTGTGTGTGTGTGTGTGTGTGTGTGTGTGTGTGTTTGTTTGTTTCTTTTGGGGGGTCCCCCTTTTCTTAGGATTTGTATTAAGCAGTGTATATCTATATTAAATAAGATAATAATCAATACAAAGAAGCAAGCAATTATTTCCTCTTCAACTATAGCTTCCAAGCTGCTGTTGACCAAGGTAGAGCCTGATCCTATCAGCATGCACTTCCTTCCATAAAATTTTAGGTTTTAATTCTGATAATTAAAGTGAGGTAAGGGGGCCCCTACCCCATTACTAGAATGGGATGAAGATCCAGGGGTATGTGGTCCTTTTCTTCTCCTTCATCCCTCTCCCTCCACCTTTTTCTGTCTTGTCTTTTGTGTATGTGTTGATGCATCCTTCCCCTCACATGTCTCTTCCCCCTGGTTTCCTTGCACTGTGGCGCTGATCCCCCCGCCACCCCTGTTTCCTTCCACTTTGTCTCTGTGTGTGCCCTAGTAGTGATGCCAGAGGCAAATTCACAGGCAGGGGACCCTGAAACAAGATGGCCAGGACCAGGTGCAGGCAGAGCCTGATGACCCAGGAGCAGAAGTAGAGGGGTCAGATGACCCAGATCACTCTGCATAAGTCCAAGCCTCAGGCTAGGAAAGGGGCAGCTGAGCTGTGGAAGCCACTGGGGACAGAGGGTTCTCAGAGAGGCATGAGGACTGGAGTCCAGACTGCAACAAGAGGACTCAGGAGGCAGCCCCAAGTGAAGAGAAGCCGGGGACCTGCATAGGAAGCAAAGTAAGTATCCCAGGCGTTTTTTGTTTTGTTTTCCTTTCTACTTGGATCTTGCCATCAAAGAATGTGGTGAACCCCATGTGGGACATTCCTTTGAGGCAAGGCTGTATTTTGTGGCTTTCATTTTTCCCTGGAGGGCATGATGGTGGCTATGGGGGAGGCAGAGGCTACTGAAAGGGGGTGACTAGGGAGATCCTGAATTTGAAATCCCACTAAGTGAACAAAGGATATGAACTAGTGTATGTCCTGTGCCTGAATGAGCTTGAGTGGGGTCCGGAACCTGAGGTCATGGGGTGTGACCAGAGGTGAGCCAGGAGCTTGTGACCCTGAATGGTGGGCTCTGAACTAAAGGGCTCAGCAAGAG
>NW_017729025.1:46007801-46008552 GCF_001723915.1 Gavialis gangeticus | reverse complement strand
GCAGCAGCAGGTCTGGCAGCAGTGAAGGATCCAGGGGCAGCAAGAGTAAAATTGGGATAAGGCCAAGGGGAAGCCTCAGACCAGACAGGGCCCACGTCTTCAAAAGTGTGCCTTCTTTCTGTGCAGCTTCCCCTACTAATTTTGGCATCAAGATGTGGTAGGGAGGGATGGGTCAGAAGGTAGGGGTGCTAGTAGGCCTCTAGCAGCAGGGATCCTGTGGCAGCACTCGTAAGCACCCAACAGTTGTATCTACTTGTGCATAAGAGAAGTCCCATTGATTTGAACTGTAAGGTGATGAGAAGCCAACAGATAGGATGCTAATGGGACAACTTAAACTGGTAATAGCTATGGGCTTGATTAAAAGCCCATTCAAGTCAAGGAAATATTTTCTATCTATTTCAATAGCTTTGGGTTAGGTTTTATAAAACCTGCTCGTACTGTTAGCAGATTCAGGACCCTATTCATTCAAACCAGGAAGTAGGGAATGACTTGTTGGAGAGTCAAATTTTAGTAAATTTTGAGTATAAGTTCCTATGGTGGTTGGATATTTATCTAAACCAGGCGTTGGCAATTATTTGCACTCAGGGGCCACATAGGGAATTTTGATGAGCTGTCACAGCAGCCCCTCCCCACACACAACAACTCACCAAAACTCCCTATGTGGAATGGGGCCATGGGCAGGCAGCAGGCAGGGAGTGGTGTTCATGTCTAGGATCGGTGATCTACTCCCTGCATGCCTCGGGGGGGGGGG
>NW_017729025.1:46004526-46007687 GCF_001723915.1 Gavialis gangeticus | reverse complement strand
CCCTGCATGCCTCGGGGGGGGGGGCATTTGTGGTGGGGCACGTACTATATGTGTGAGGAGGGATGGATGCCCGGGTGCTAGG
The DNA here is from genome assembly GCF_001723915.1 of Gavialis gangeticus. NCBI lineage: Eukaryota > Metazoa > Chordata > Crocodylia > Gavialidae > Gavialis > Gavialis gangeticus. The sequence continues at coordinate 46,007,605 of NW_017729025.1, read as the reverse complement.
CCCAAGGAGCTGGCCAGAGGTGAGGAGAGAGGAGGGGAGGGGGTGCATGTAGCAGAGCTGGCCCGGGTGGTGCAGTCCGCTGTACTCCACATGGGACTAAGCGCTGCCAGTTCCCACCCAGGGCAGCCTGTGCCACACTGGAGCAGGTGGCTGCTTATCATGCTGGAGGGGTTGAGCAGGCAGAAGTTGGCTGGGATGTAGAGCCACAGCCCCATGCTCTGGTGCAGGAGCCATTTAGCTACAGCTGCCTGCCCCAGCCTTGAGTGGTGTATCAGGGGTAGGAGCAGGAGCAGGAGCAGGAGGAGGAGCACTTGCTGGAGTGAGGGGAGCTGAGCAGCATACACAGGACTGCAGCCACATTAGCAGCCTCACTGGAAGTTGTGGACCCTGGCTGGAGCCAGCGCTGGGGGCAGCAGGCACAGGCAGGAGCTCAGTGCTGGCTGCCCCAGGCTGGGATCAGCCCATGCAGAGCACCGTAGTGGCAACCATGGGCTGGATCCAGTCAATTGGCAGGTGCCCCCCCACAGGCCATATTTTGCCCACCCCTACTCTAAACAGTAACTGTATAAATAGGTTTGCAAAGCACTAGAGAAGGGTACTGCTGACCTACCCATAGCTCTACCCTGTGCAAACTGATGGGCAGAATGACATACTTGATTTCTGAAGAAATGGTGTAATTCCTGATTTTCTAATCTTTCCCCTTTGGTGAAAAAGAACACCATACCTGTACCAGTCTGCTGTGGATAGAGGGTCTGTGAAGTATCATAGAGAGAAGGCAGTAGCATAACTGAAGGGGTTCAACTGGGGCAGAAGACCCTAGCCCAGCCTCTGAGGGGGGATGGAAAAATAGCTGCCAACACCATTGGTACTGCTGCCCCATGCCTTATGATTACTTAGGGGCTTGGAGCTACACTGATACATCTCTGTTGGAATAACACCTCCTTGCACCTTAACATCCTGTCAGATATGAGACTACAAGAGCCACATGATAGCTGTGGGTATCTGATATATGACTCAGGGCATGTGTAGATGAAATGGGGACCCTAAATTGAAACCGTGGGTTTTTAAAAGCACCACTTAAATTTAGGGCAAAGAAAATCCCCATGTCGTGTACACCCGTGTCTTACCTGCCTCTCTGGAGGCGGGGAGGGGAGAGTGAGCTGCCGGTGGGTGGAGCGGTTCCTGGTCTGCAGGGGGTGGGGAGCTGGTGCTTCCTTCCACAGCAGCAGCAGGCCCACCCTGTCCACCCCAGTTAGCACCCACCTGCAGGCACCCCGCTTGGGCAGTCCCAGGGGTCACCGCAGCTGCAGAGAGAAGGTGTCGTGCACACATGCCCCTCGTTTTGTCTACGCACTCCCTAAAGTTTTAATACTGGCTTAACTGTTTGTTAAGGATACAAGTTAATATGAGTTGATGGCATATACGAAGTATGTGGACCAGGATGGTGTATAATTGGGAATGATGTTTGGAGAGATGTACAAAATACTGGGGCAGAGTAGGCTAAGGGAAATCTGGCATTCAAAGCCCCTTGGGCTTTCATTAAACTATACCAGCTGTCTTGAAATGATGCAACCCATGTTTTCTGAAAGGAGAGATTCACTCTGTTGTGGGAGGGGAATACTGCATCTCACATTGCTTAATGCCTGAGCTATTGTGCAGGTGACACCAATTTCACATTCCTGTACAAGACAAATCAATACAGCACAATTTTCTAAGTTACTCTCTTTTCAAAGGAACATTTTGAACTAAGGAACATTACAAAGAGCTGGTAAATTATGGTAATTAGCACCCCTGCCCCAGGGAAAACTCCCTGCTTGCTTCTCCACCCCCCGCCCTTTTTTTTCTTTTTTTTAATAAATAGAGTTTCTCCCAGACCACTCATAGCAGAACAGACATTTGATGGAGATAGGCTTGTTTCCATGCAAAAGAGCTTGTGTGATGGAGGGAATTTGTGTCATTAAGTAAATTCTAAAGGGCTTTGGCATTTTTTTTGTTTCAACTAGCAAAGCAATGAAGCTTCCTGTATGGATAGAATGAATTGACAAGTGCAGGCATAGTCGAAGGCTCTTTTTCCTTCTAAATGAATACATGTGCTGCCTATTAAGAAAGGATAAAGCAACCCTTCATACACTCACACATGCACAATCTCATTTGTACATATTTTACCATAAAACAGCGGGCAAAAACGTATTGGATAAAATGCTTGGGGCCAAATCCCTGAGCATGGAGTCATATTGCTGTAAATGAGTTTTTTCATGTTTTTTTCAGGTTAAGGAGAGTCTTCCCAATCTAAGTGACGCTGGGGAGGGGAGGAGGGGCAGCTGACACCTGTCTCATAGTTTTACATTGTTGCCCACTGTCCACGTTAGGCAGCAGATTTTAAACAGTTATCTAAATCCACAACTAACTCTGGAAACCCCCAAACTCTTTAGGTGCCCCATTTTGGTACCTTTGTGTCCTCCAAGGGCATGCTTTTGTGAGTTTTCAGCAGTCTCTCCTTCTTCTCATTCCTGACAGAACTGAGCAGCTCTGTACCTAACTCACACCTTTGCTTATGAATGAGGCATTTGTTCCTTGTGTTTCCCATAGGGAGTTGAGGGGGGAACCTTAATCTGGCAGGTACATTCAAAGTATGTCTCCCAAATTAATCTCTGCATAAAATAAAATGGTGGCTAACACTTTTTTTTAAAGGAGGTAAGAAGAGTCTCTGCCGCCTCTTCTTTTTTTCTCCCAACATTTCAGTAGTTAGAACATAGGTTGGGGTATATAGGTTACATTTTTTCTTATGCCAGAAAAAATTCAAACCCATATATTTTATATCACAAGATATAAAAGCCTTTGGGTGCTTGTACACAAGTGCAGACATCAGACTAGACTCAGATTAACTGAGCCTGCTAGAGCACAGTAATTACTGCATTCCAGCAACCTCCCACATCTCATGTATCAGTATCCCCACACTTCAAATTTGTGGCAGGGCACATGAACTAAAGCTTATTGAATGAGCTTTAGCTCACGTGTCCCCAGGAGACACTGTGGTGCTCTAATTAAAGCCCCCCCCCCCCACCCCCACCCTCAGAGC
>NW_017729025.1:45999592-46004469 GCF_001723915.1 Gavialis gangeticus | reverse complement strand
CCCCCCCCCCACCCCCACCCTCAGAGCACATGTAAAAGTGCCCTCTAGTTCTAGTCACAAAGCTAAAGGCTATGATGGAGTTAGGAAAAAGGGAATTTTCAACCCCTCCTGAAACTGTTTATATCTGCATAAACAATATATACAGTTAATAGGTTTATTGGGTTTATATTACGCCTTTCCCCCAAAAAGGCTTAGGGTGACTTATAATAAAAAACAGATACATCATCAAAAACATAAAATATTAAAATAAAATAATAAGTAACAAAACAGCTCCCCAGACAATGTCCCAAACAATACTCTAGAACTTAACTCTGTCTGCTAAAAGCAACTCCAAATAAAGAGGTCTTACAGTGCTTCTAGAAGATATCTAAGTTTAGGTTTTGGCAGGCCTCAAAGTATGGGGGAGTTCCAAAGTTTTATAGATTTCATAGACATTTGGGCTGGAAGGGACCCCAGAGGATCATTGAGTCCAGCCCCCTGACCCAGGGGCAGGAAGTCAGCAGGGATCATAGGATCCCAGCAAGATGAGTATCCAAATGTGTCTTGAAGGCATTCAAAATGGGTGCTTGAACCACCTCCAGCAGCAGTCTATTCCAAACCTTGGGGGCTCAGATGGTGAAGAAGCTCTTTCTTATGTCCAGCCTGAATCGGTCAAGTTGGTGGAGCGACTAACAAGAATGACATCCCAAGTATTTTCGCCAAACTTAATGTGCAAGCAAAACTTACAGGAGAGTTCTCTCAGCTGCCCTAAGGAGCAGCAATGAAATGTAAGGGAGGAGGCAGTCCTTTAGATGTTTAGAGCCCAGGCCAAATCAGTAGGATAGAGAAAGTGAGTAGGAGGATGCATAGCTCTATCTAGGACATGCTCCTAGGGGAGAGAGAGATCTCCTCTGGGAAGGAGACTATGGATTGTTACATCAGACATTTACTGGCTAAAATTCATAGGCAGTTTGTTGAGAAAAACTGGAATCGTGTGCCAATTACTTATGGTTTGCCCAGTAATTTAATAGCTAAAACACCTACCTAGGACATGAGGAGAACCAGATTTGAAGTTTATATCCCCAAGAGGATTCATGACCTTATCTCTCACATCACACAGCAATGCTCCAGCCACAAGGCAGAGAAAACTTTCCTGTTAGAAGGCCACCTTCAATAGAAGAAGGGTAGAGAATTCTCACAACCATCCCTGCTCCAGAGCTCGGTGCCCCAGGGACTCTGAGTCATGGAAGATACGGGTTCAAACTATCTGAGGCTGAGGGGCACTTATCATCCAGTCTACTAGCGTGTTGGTTATTTATGGAGGAAGAAGTCATTAATGTTGTTTGGTAGGCTGAAACAGCCATCTATGTAGACTTCTGCCACTTAAGTTATAAATCAGGGGTGGGCAAAGTTCAGCCTGTGAGCTATATCCAGCCTGCAGTGGACTACATTTCCCAGCAGCCCCTTTGCTGGTGTCTCCTTCTGGCTGCTGCCACTGGACCCAGCCCCACTGCCTGGGCACCCCAGCCCATCTGCCCCACACCTACCACTGGGAGTGAGACCCATGAAGGCAGGGCATGCTGGCTGGGTGGCTGGGATGGGGATGTGGCAGGAAGTGAGACATGTGGACAGGGCTGAAGAGACCCTGGGATCTTGCAGCCGTGGCAACACAGAAACAGGGCTGGGGCAGAGCCATGATCCGTTGCCCATATGCCCCTGCAATGAGCATGAGTTCCTCAGGCAGAAGCATACAGGGGACAGATTGCGGCCCCCTGCCCCGGCTCCACACTGTCACCACCACAATATTCCAGCCTCAGAGCAGCTCTCTCCCTGGCTGCACAACCTGCTATTGTGGCTCCTGGTGGGTCTCCATGAAGACCCCAGGATCATGGGACCATGATAGCACAGTGCTGTAATAATGTGGGGCTGGAACCAGGGCTATAGCTGGGCCAGAGCCTTAGTTCTGTGGTCCTGCACCATCACAGCCCTACAATCTTGGGGTCTCTATGGAGATCAGCTGAGACCTGCATGGGCTGGATCTACCATTCACCCCAGCCCTGTTATAAATCCTAAATGGTCTTATCCAATTCCAGCTAGAGGTATGTGTCTTGGCACAACTTAAAAGTCCCCATTGAGCATCTAGGAGTACCCTAGATACCCTGGTACTCTAGTTATCTATTGAAATGGATCAATAACTACCTGCTTGTCTGCTAGGTGACAAATGGTCTTTTTTCCAATTGTCTGAATACTGCCCATTGAAATGAATGAGATAGCTATGTCCCTACAGGATGTGAGAGGTGCAAAAGCTCCCCCTTAGAAGTTTATCAGAAACATGCATCTATACAGGTGAAATTGAATGCCTCCCTTTGCCTGGTCACATTATCTTGAGAAAACCAGAGATGAAGTTGGAGATATCTTAGCAGTAAAGTAAACTGTAACCCTTAGAAACCTAATTTGCTTAAATGCCACTTAAGACACCTAATAGGAGAAACAGGATCAGCCCTGTATGCCCTCTCTACTGTTTAGGCAGAGAAGATAAATTGCGATGGTAGAAAGACAATGTTCTTAAATGGTCCTAAATTGTGCTGAAACTGCTTAGTGTTTTCTGACCCTCTTGGGATTGTTAAAAGTCAGTACATGGCAAAGTTTTCCTTAGACTGTTCTAAAACAGCACAGGCAATGTGGCCATGGACATAACCAGATTAGGGAAGTTTCCTTCCTATTTTTTTAAATCATCACTCTGGACATAAACCTTCTCTTCCACATCTTGCACCATTTAGAAAAGCTTTTCTGTACTTCTGCATCTCATCAACCCTATCTATTATTCCATAAACTAGATAAAATCATCCTTGATAAAATGCTTATGAGTCTTAATTTGTTTTTGACTGCACTAGGGTAATTACATAGCTTTGTTTCACAGAACTACCTCATACAAAACTAGACCACAGGTTTCCATACTTTGTAGGTTCCAACCCTGTCATTTTGGTGCTTTTGCATTTTTTTATCTTCTAGCTTTATCACAGATGTGGAAATTCATATGGACTGATAACTGGTTTGAATTCCCAAAGTGACTATTATGCCCTCAACACACATAGTTGATGCACATATTCATTGTCTAGCTACACTCACATCCATCTGCCAAATGGTATCATGCCTGCTAACATACTGGTCAGACACATGCCTTTGGGTATGAGGGCCAAGAATATAAGGATTATATTGGCTGTACTTCCAATGCTGAAAGTATAATATCTTCTAAAGAAACTAGGGTTTACACATTATCATTACCTAAGCTGTCTTACTTTAACCTTAACACATTATTATGTATGCCAACACCAGCAAAGAACAGAAAAGAAAAGAGAAACCTAGAGTCCACTGGTATGCATGGTCCCATAGAAGATAAGCTATATATTGCAGCAGGCTCTTTGGAATGTTAACAGTGATATGTAATCATATTACATTAGCATTCACTGGCACTCACCAGTAAAGAGAGTTCAAGTCTTTCCAAGACTTGAATAGGAGGCCTTCAAGGAAAACAGATTTCTGCTGAAATCCATACGGAATGCTCAATAGATGGAAATATTCCTAGTCAGCATTAGATCATATTTGCAGTTAAATATGATCCTGTATCTTGAACCTTTCACCACTAAGTTAAAATAATTTACCTAGGAGACTTTAAATTAACAAGTTGGCTACAGTATGTATCTTAATTTTTTTAATGAATATTTAAAAATGGTGGAATTTAGGGTGATGTTTCCATGTAAATATGTATTGTAAATTATTGACGAAATAACTGAAAGCAAAAGTTTACCCATTAAACAGCCCACAATTCTCTTTAACTATAATTTAATCATGGATAAACCAGTTTCAGTGTATATAAGCTGTAAACAGATGTCATATTTGCCTTTTCTCTTGGGATTCAAGTCCATTGTCCCACTTTAAGTACATGTGAAAGTATGTGAGATAAAAAGTGTGAACCCTAGGACATGACTGTGTACATTTGTAAGGTTATTATGGGTCTATCCAGGGACAAGTCTAACAGGATATGTGCTCTTGCTGGCCACCTACTGGCATAGGAGCAGCAATGCAGCTTTTGGAAACAGTTTGGTGTGTAAATGTCTGTGCCACTCCTCTTTTGATTCATGTCAAAACTTAGGACAATAAGAACTACCTCAAATGAGATGTCTATGTAAAGCCATAAAGATGCCCTAAATGCAGTCATTCCATAGCGTTTTAAAGAATAAATGCATTCACAGAAAACACTGAATTGACAGATCAAAACAAAAAGTCCTAAACTTATCCTGATTAGGCACCTCATCTATCAACCTTTTTCTGTGTCCTTGGTGGTAAAAAGTTCAGGGGCAGGCAATGATTTTGGATGGAAGGATGCTTACCAAGTTTTGGCAAGCTGTCAAAGGCCTTGACAGGTAGCCCCACCCCTTGACAGGTGCTCTGCCCCCTTGTCATCATGTTGAGACTTGAAGTCCCACCCCCTAACCCCTGACCTTTGCCACCAAAAAGTCCCTCTCCTTGCCCCTGGAAATACTCCTTTCAGTAAGAGGGTTTGCTATCTCAGAACCAGATAAATACCAAATTATATTCTAAAAAATTAAACAGCTACAGCATTCATTAATTTGATTTTAAAATATATTTCTGTCCTGACTTACATGTGTTTGTGTAGTGTAAATACAGGTGATCACACAATAGTTTAAAATTAAGTCTTACTCTTGTATACTGTGGGGGGTGGGGGGCATGTGTGGTTTGGGGAGTATATGGGCGTGTGGGGGGTTGTGGGGGATGGCTAAGTGTGGTGGTGTGTCGGGTGAGGGAGCATGTGGGTGTGCATGTGGATATGTGGGGTGTGGCTGGGTATGGGGTTTGTAGGGGTCTGCATGTATGGT
>NW_017729025.1:45990964-45994592 GCF_001723915.1 Gavialis gangeticus | reverse complement strand
GAAAGAGATGAAAAAGGAGAAAGAGAAAGGAAAGAGAGAGGAGGGGGGTGGAGGCTAGGTTGTGCAGGTATGGTAGTGCAAGGGGGTGTGTGGGTATATGTGTATGTTGGGGTGTGCTTGTGGGATTTGCCCATTGAACATACACGGTGCCTCCCTCACTACACACACACACATGCGTGCACCCACACACATGCACACACACACTGTGCCTCCCTCACTACACACACAAACACACACACACAATATCTCTCTCTCCCCTTCCCTCATTGCACAGACACACACATACACACACACACCATCTTGCTTCTGGCCCCAGGATACTGGCACAGATCCGTGCTCCTGCAGTCCAGTGGTGCAGCCCGGGGCCATGGAGGTGCTGGAGCATATGTGCAGGGAAGCAGTGAAAGTTGCTGCAGGCAGAGGCTTCTGGCTGGGATAGTGGGGGTGGGAGGGGGCTGGGCCAAGCCAGCCCTGCTTCTGAGTCCTGCCAGCTTCCCCGGGTCCTACTGCCCCTGGCTCCTGTCATCTTTGATAGCCAGGAGCAGATATATGTTAATTTTCTAAACTTTTTAGGTGCCCTGTGGACTGGATAGAATGGCCTGGAGGGCCGCATCCATCCCACTGGCCATATTTTGCCTGCCCCTGCTGTAAAGAATTAAGAATCACATTTTGAAACTCATAGTATGGCTCCATCACAAGAAGAAAATGTGATTACAGTACATGCTAAATGCCTGTGCTGACATAATCTAGCTGGCACTGGTAATAGCAGTGAAGATGGGGTGACACAAGCTTTCACATTTACTAACAGGCAGTGTATTTACTTAGTGTTCTTGAAGCATTTGTGCTGTTATTATTGGCACATAATAAATCCAACTCTGCTAAGTGCTCATTAACACTAACATTGCTACCCATGCTAAGCTACCACAGGTTACAACTGTACCTTGATTTTTTTATGTAGAAATATGCCCCACTGAGCATAACATGGCAAGGTAATATAGATGTTACCCTTGTAATTAATCATCTGAATCTTAAAATTTATCCAATGACTCCATGGAAGACACCAAACACATGTCTGACTCAGAATGGTATGTTGATTAATGTTGGTTAGAAATAAATGGAGCAGTCAAAATTTGAACCAAATTCAGTATGTGAAACTCACTTATGAACACACTTATGTAAAAGCATGAACTTTATTTAAAATACAAAAAGTTTTTGAAATGATTGTTTTAAAATTTCCAAAATGTTTGAGTTTGTTCTACATGGGACTCGGAACCAGGAAAGCAAGTAGTGCAACAGGAAAAGAATTTGCTGCAGAATTCCAGGCAGGAATGAAGCAGAAAACCCAGTCTCATGAGAGAGCTTTTTTTCTCATGGAGCTGCCAGCTCCTTTTTTCTAAATGCAATAATTTAGATTAATAACTGGATAAACATTTTTAAATACATATATAATCTGGACTGAATCTCTTAAACTTCTGTTTCACTAGGCTAAACTAACTGCCACTGAATTATTTGCTGAGATGAAAAGATAAGGTTTGGGGGAAATTTACACATTACACTTAAACCATACTAAGGGCACTTAAAATACAAGTGTCCACAAATTAATGCTCATTAACCCATGCTAAGTGCCCTCTGAGCATCTCAACTGTATGTCACTTGAAGTGAAGGTTAACTCTGGGCCATGCTACCTAGCTCAAGTTAAGGTAACTTGAGCCCATTTCACAGAGATAAAAGGAGCAATTTTTAGCCTTTCTACCATCCCAGGATGACAGATCATGCCCCTGCTTGCCATTCCTCTAGTAGCAAGTCAGAGCCATTCAGGCAAGAAACAGTATTAACCCTTAATGTGCAACTGCTCACACCACATTCTAACTTTAACACCACTTAACATTCCACAGATTTTATATGGTCTAAGTGTAACATGCATCTTCACCCTTAGTAACTTTATATTTCAGTTAAGAACTGAAGTTTAGATGAGAAAACATTATCTCAGGATTAATAGAAGTGGTCAGGATATCAAACATCTAGATAAAGAAAAACAGGTGATAAGTCACAAGAAACAATACATTTGCTATGCCTGACACATTTAAATAAACTCTGTGAAATCCTGGGTTTTACATGGATTGTAAAATGTCAGAATAGCCACTCAGAGTGAAGAACAAACATCAAATATTCCAGAGAGAAAACAAAATACATGTGCCAATCACCAATATGAAAATGAAAACTTGGAATTATAGTAAATGGAACAAGAAACAAATGGAAACGTGGAGATCTATTTAATCATGATGTGGAAATCTTGACTCTGAAACAGATAGGAAGGATAGTTAAGCTAAACCCTGATTAACGAAAGTAGGAGGGAAAAATCTGTCTCATAATTATTTCAATATTACAAAAAACACCTTTGGTCACCTTTGTGAAAACAAACTGTTTATATATATATATATATATAACCTTATGTATATAAGCTTAATCATCAGGCACTTCTCAGAAAGAGATTAGTACAACATAAAAGGGCTGTTTCTGCCTTTAATATCTATCAAACCCAAACTGAAATTTGTCAGAAACTTCATGGTCTTGGAAGTGAGTTTGAAGATTTATAGTTTTATCCATCTTCTGCATCACATTTGCTGAATATGATAAAGAAGAAATGAGCAGTAATTAGCCAATTAAGCACATGTTGAGTGGGCTTATTGAGATCAGGAGGTGTATTGTCTATCACAAGAGCTGTTAATGAAGTTTTATGTCTCAGTATCCTAAACTAATTGCTTGTGGGGGTCAACAAGGCATTCATTCTCTCTGTTTAGTGTTTCACAATCGATCAGATTCCTTATGCTAATAACTCCCCCCATCTTGTAAAGCATCAGATATTAGCCACAGCTAGAGATAGGTTTGCAGCCTTGACAAATTGTTGTCTGATTCATTATGTCAAAACTTATGTTGAAAATACTATAACTGAAGGTCATGTTACTGACTCCTGGTAAATGTCAGGTTCAGAGGAAGAGGGCAAAGAGAAAAGATAAAATGAAGAAAGAGAAACAAATGGGTCTTAATAGCAGCAATTTAACAAATAAAAAATATTGAGAAGAAGTTGGCAGTTCTATGAGCCAGGGATGATATTGATATTTTTCACCTTTTAAAACTGCAGAGGAAGAGCAGAAAATGTATACAGTCAGGTATTGTTATTCAAATATTGTTATTTAGAATGGCATTTGACTGAATAGGAAATTGTCTAGTATATGTCAAGGCAAGCTGTTAGTTACTAGTCTTTTTGTTTCTTCTTTTCTCAAAATGAGGCCTAATTAAGGCTATAATCCTAACTAGATTCAGGTGTACTGGATTACAGCTAAGATTTCCTAGAAATTTCTGTCATTTCATGGTTAGTCCAATCCATCGCGTCTCTTTTCTGAGGAACATATTTTTCCTTAAACAAGACTTGTCTCCACCTAAGTAACTCCCAAATGGAACTGATTCTCTTAGCTGCCATTGAATTCTGGATGTTAACTAACCATCAGCATTGTATGTTGCTCTCTGGCTCAGCAGTTTCTTCAAGAGGGATTGGATATGGTCAGGGGCAATGTGTAGGGGGTGTACGTGCACCCAACGCTCACCACTCCCCCCCCCCCCCCCCCCC
>NW_017729025.1:45983777-45990858 GCF_001723915.1 Gavialis gangeticus | reverse complement strand
CCCCCCCCCCCCCCCCCCCCCCCCCCCCCCCCCCGCCACTGACAATGCTGGCAGCATCTCCAGGAATTCTCCGCTCACTGCCGCCAGACTCCAGCCACCACCACCACATTCCCGCTGCCGCAGCCATATCCCACCCCTCAGCTGCTGGGGGCACGCACCATTCATGGATATGGTAAGACTTTTGTATCCCTTCAGGATAGCCCAGAACATCTATTAACCTTGTCATCCATGTTTGTATCCATCAGATGTATGACACTAATGTCAACTTTAAATGCTGATACTACTAACATGGTAAGTAATGTTGACAGATACAGAACTTCAAACAACAAATAGAAAAGTGACTAATAAATTAAAGAAACAGCTTGTGATCAGAGAAGAAACCCAGGGAAAAAGTTAATAGCAAGTATAATGGACATTTTATGTACTAGTTCTATTTGTTCTTTTTCCAACAATAAGCAGGTGGTGTGAGCATAAACAACGTGGTCCTTAACTGTAACTTTTAAGTGGAATTGCAACTCAATCAAGCAAAATTTCCCACCTTTATAAATGTATTATGAATCTGAATGGCCTTAATGACTCAGGCCCTCTGAATTAAGTCATCTGGGAAGTAGCCATGTCCTTCCTCTGGCTTTCCTAGCCTCATAGAGGTTAAAAATTAAAAAAAAGATTTAGTAGATTGTCTAACCTGTTCCTCTATCTATGCAGATCATATTATACATTAATTTTCTAGTGAACTCCAGAAAAGTGCCATCACATTTTTGTTTTGTTTCATTTTTTGTCTTAACATCTAGCGATGACAGGTGACAGTCTATATATTTAATTATTTTAAATGTTTCAAACATTAAACTTTCAGTTGTCTATTTTAGTTTTAAGTAAACTGCATGTAATAACTTCTTCACTTTCTTTTTCATTAGTGAGAAAAAGCAGAGAAGATGAGTAAAGGCCTCTGAGGCTTGTGAGTCTATGATGGGGCAATTGCTTTGATGAAAGAAGATTGGCCATCCAATTAACAATCTTACACTATATGTGCTCTGAGCTCCATGGCCATAATTGTTCTTTTCAATAGTGAAAGCAAAAATTTGAATGTAGGAAAAAACAGTCAAAGCATCTTTTTTGTCTCATTGTGTAACCATTAGGTGACCTAAAGAAACGTTTATGGAATGGTAGTAAGAGAACTGTTGTGATGTACCTATCTAATCTGGATCTGCTCTTGACTTTTGTTTATGAACTGTTATCCTAACCTATGCACACGGAGGACTGATTATGTCACTCCAACGCTCTGTGGGATTCTAATGATGTAGGTCCAGATTGAATAAAACTTTAGGCCCAAATTCAATTCTGCTGTTCACCTAGGTGAGCATCCATCTCTTCTGGTGTCTTTCTGATTCCCTTGAGCTGTTCTCAAGAAAAAAACATATTTAAAATGCTATTCAAATCTGAAACACATATATAGAAGGAGAGAGAAAGAAACAATTATAATTTTGAGCCCTATAACTCCTTAATACCTTCACAGGTGGATACATATATTTATAATATATGTGATATACTATTGCAGGCGTATCAAACTCATATGACACTACAAGCTGGATGAAAGGTGAGGGCCCAAATTGTAGGCCAGATCATGTCCATGAACTGGCACTGAACACTGGATCCAGACTGCAGGGCTGGTCCAGGCTGCATGCTGCATATGGCATGTGTGGTTAGAGTCAGTACCCATGCAGCATATAGGGCCAGTCCAGAGTGCGCACTATATGCAGCACATGGGGCTGGTCTAAGACCTACAGGCAACACTGTAGGCCAAATCATAGGGCTTTGCAGACCATATCTTTGACATCTCTGTATTACATCATCTACTACTTCTAGATAAGTATAAATGGACGCAGATAAAATTGACTTTTTTTCTATCAATGAAATGCAGACAGCAGAGAGAAGAACGATCTTCTTACCCACATCTAATCTAAAGTCATGTTTAAAAGATACAGTAGATCAGTTTTCCTTAAAGTCCATAAAAATTGTAATAACAGTTGACCTGCAAGAAGTGTATGAGTTACATCATGTTTTAATTAGGGTTAGTGAAGTTAATAAAACTTCATCCATAATATAAAAGGAAAGGAGATCCTGGCTATTCCTGCAATCATAAAGAGCTTGCTTCAGTTTTTCACATTATGAAATCCCACTTAGCCATTCAGTACAGCATGAATCTTCCCTTGATTCCTGTGTCAAGTACTGTGGGGCTTAGTACTTGCCAGAAATAAATGTGGTACTTTAATAGCTAGCTAAACTCAATGATTCCAGAAGGCTGAACATCCAAGCACAGCAAGGCTAACTCAGGAACTGATTTATTTTCTATTGATCTCCCATTATGATCTGGAGAGTGTAAATACTAAGGAGAGAGAGGAATTGCTTAAGATGGTACTCAGACATATAAAAAGGAATATGGGATAATATTAAGGAGGATATGTTGTAAAATGAATATTCAACTGTAGGGACAACCTATTAAGGTGAGAGCTGCCTTTCTTTGTTGAACCTTTAAAGCTGTGCTATAGAAAGAGGTAATATTGCACTGGAAATAAGAGTAGGATAGACTACTGTACAACCATCTTTTTTTCATCCTTAATTTTTATTAATCTGTTTCCCAAATCAAGGAGTTCAAGATCTTCCTGACATTACACTGCCTCCATCCTCACTTTATTTGGTGTATGGTGCTGGTCACAGTTTAATCCCCTGAAAACAATGCTCTTTGGGGGTTAAGACCTTATCAACTAACACTGAATTCTGATCCTTATGCAGAAACACAAAAATAAAATGGAAAGAACTGAGGTTTTAATGTTTCCATATTCCAATTACTTTTTTACCAGCACATCCTGCTCAGGATGAGTTTTGTGGATGATTAAAGATAAGAAAACAAAGAAAGGTGGTGTGTACCTTGCCTGAGAAGAATGGAGATGAAATCATTCCTGACCTTATCTCTGGTGATGAATAAACTCTGTGTATATTATTGTAAGCAGCCCTGAGTCTTTGCTGAGAAGGGTGAAATATAAATCACATAAATAAATGAGTAAGACTCACTGTAGTGATATCATATTATCTAATTTTATTTATACACTTGGATACCAGTCATATATATATATGTGTGTTAGAATATTAGAAAGATGGATTACCCCTGGTTTTGGGAAAGGAGATCCTAAATGTTGATAACTTTCAAGAGGAAAAAAGATAAACACTGTTAAATAATGCACTACACAGCTGTACAAAATCGATTAGAACATGTGTTAAAAATGCTTGTAATTACATGACAGCACTCAAAGTATCTTTGGGGAACCATATACCACCTGGCATCTTTTTTTTTTTCTCGAGGCTGAAAATTTTCAGGTAGAAATTGGATTAAGGCAGACAGGATTGAAGTGAGATCTTAAGGGATTTTAATAGACATGCAATTGGGAAGCATGAGAATTCTATGCTCATCATTAGATCACTCACCCATTTCTTTGGAAATTCTGCAACAGGTGGCTATATCTTGTTATAGTCAAATACAAAATAATATGTGAGTGGTATAATAATTCTTTTCACTTTAAAAAGTAATTTCTCTGAAAAGCTCAAAGTACTTTATAAATATTAATTAGCCAAACTTTCCTATAGCCATTTGAGGTAGGTAGGTATCATGATATACAGGCTGAATGACTTATCCCGTAGTCATACAGGGGGTCATCAGGAGAGCTGATTATGGAATCCAGATACCTTAACTCTCATTGTGCTGTGTTTCTCACCAGATGACATTGTACTATCACATTTCAAACTTCTTCATCCCAGTACAAAAAAGGGAGAACTTCAAAAAATGCCTGAACCAAATCAAACAAGAAATTACCTTTTGCTCCACCAAAATTCTACAGGAAAGTGCAAGTTCTAATTGTCCTAAAAAAGTGAAACATAATGAAGAACTAGGAAAAATCACTGAATTACTGCAGTTATTTTTGCTGCTCAAAAATTAATGAGAGTATTCTGCTTTTAATACTTTAATAAAAGTGTAGGTTGTAGCTGTATTGGTCTAAGGACATAGGCAGACAAGGTTCTTTGGGTGAATCTGATCTCTTTTATTAGACCAACTTGAATAATTGGAAAAAAAATTAGTAAGCTTTTGGGTTTAAAAACCCTTTGTCAGGCTGAGGAAGTCTCTGCAGTTGGTGGCTGCTCTTCCTGGATGGAATGAATATTAAAGAAGCCAGAGGCTGGTATGCATGCAAGATAGGCAGTCAGTGAAGATATAAACTGAGGTGCCAGTGGGTAAGAGAGAGGCTGGGTGTGGGGGGTGGGGAAGGGAGAAGGGGGATGAATGTAGCACTTAAATAGTGGAGAGGTCTCTCCTACCAAACAACAACTGTGCACCAGAATGAGCGCACACCAGTAATCTGTCAAAGACAAGAATACCCAGTTACCTGTGGGAGCACATTTCTCACAAGAAAACAACTTTATCTCCAATCTCAGTTCTAATCCTGAAAAGAAATTCATAAAACACCTTTCACAGACAAGCCTATGAACTTCACTTCATCAATCTGCTGGATACAAAAAATCATGGACTAAATATAGAAATTGGATTTATGAGACACAACCTGCCTGGCATCTGACTCCCCCGGTACCTCTCCACTATTTAACTGCTACATTCACCGCCTTCTCCCCCTGCACCCAGCCTTTCTCTCACCCACTGACTCTTCAATTTACATCTTCACTGACTGCCTATCTTGCATGCATACCAGCCTCTGGCTTCTTTACTTTTCATCCATCCAGGAAGAGCACACACCAAGTGCAAAGACTTCCTCAGCCTGATGAAGGGTTTTTAAACCCAAAAGCTTTAAAAAAAAAATCCAACTATTTAAGTTGGTCTAATAAAAGATATCAGATTCACCCAAAGAACCTTGTCTGCCTTTAGTTTGTTTAGTTACATTCAGTGCATCTATATGCGTGCTTTAATGCACATTCACCTATTTTAATGTGCACTTTCAATAATGCACATTAAAATAGGTGAACACACCTTTTTCTAATACCTCAGGGTGTCTGTACATGATCTGGGAGACTGCTCTGACATGTAATTACAGTGTGTTAGAGCAGGCTTAATTAATCGAGTCTGCTGGAGCATGGTAATTAGCATGCTGCAGCCAGCCTCCACGTCTCATATATCAGAGTCCCTGCACTTCAAAATGGCAGTGGAGTCACTTTAACTAAAGTTCATTTGATGAGCTTTAGATGAAGCGCCTCTTCAGGCACTTTGAAGCATGGGGACACTGACACATAACATGTGGAGGCTGATACTGCTCCTAGTTCTTTAATTAGAGTGGCTCTCAGAGATCTTGCACATTTGCAAAGCACATTAATGAATGTGTAGACACATCCAGTGATGCCAAAAGTTACCTTTTTCTTGGGTGCCTGTTGTGGTTTCAGACAAATGAAGTCAGCTACTCAGAAAATCTTCATCTAGCAAAAATGGGTAAGTGACTGAAAGAATAATGAAAGTAGTGACTGAGAATTCTCTTTATAACTATGTAACAGAGGAGTTGTAGTTATGTTCCAGTGATTAGGAGGGATATAGTTTTGAACTTTCATTAAACATGATTAGAATATACTTATAGGTGATTACATGCCTATCAAGACAAAATGTAAGACTGAAGCTATGAGTTGAGAAGGAGCTTATAGAGTGAGAATGAAATCAGAACACAAATAAAGCTTGGAAAGAAAGAATGGGCCCTAGTGAAGTAAAGGGAGAATATGGATTAATCACCCCAAGAGATTACAGAGACAAAAGCTAGGAAAATAGAACCACTAACACTCATTCTAAGAAAATGACCATGTGGGTATTGAGTAATTTTTCAAAAGTGAAATCTCCCATGTTCACAACCAATATGTCCTGAAATGATCCAGAGGTGTCTTCTTTCAGCTCCTCAAGTGAAAGGTAGCATTTCAATAAAGAATTAGAGCAAAGCAAGCAGTATTTATTGTGACCCCTTCACTGTTTATTCCAACTTCTTAACTTTGCTTTTTATCCAGTTTCCTGCTACATAGAAGTGGCAGGAAAATGTTTATATGCATAATTTCCCTTTTGAAATGCTGTTTAATTGAACGCATCCTTTTATGATGTTTTATCATTTTCAGTGAAATTCAGTTACATAGGCAAAAATAGTAATGATGAAACATCTTGTTGTATTTTCCTTTTGACTTTTTCTTTTAAAATGACTGAACTTGATCTTAGAAATAAAATTCAATTTAAAAGTAGTTTATTGAAATTGAACATTTTTACTCATCCCAATTATTGTCCTGCCTTTTGTTACATTTAAAATATTAACATTTCAACTTGTTCACTTTCTGTCAGTTCAAAAAAAAAGTTATCTTACTTTACTTGCCTTCTTTTTTTTCCCTAGTATTTTAGTTAAATAGGTTGTATAAGGAAGTGACCCATACATATATGAGCAATACAGCTCATAACTACAGTGAGCTTCTATTACCCGTCTTCAGGGTGTCAGAGCTGTTTAGAAAATGAAAATGTTTGTCTGGTGTTAATGAACCTTCCCCTGTTTTTCTTCTGAAGGTCATGATGGAGGAGGAGGAGGAGGTAAAAAAAAACCAAGACCCCCCAAATGATCCAATTACCTAAAGATACAGTGGATGGTAGACTGTTGAGGGGAGCATATATGTTTTCTGGATGAAGAAACTGTTGTCCAAGAAATGGTCAGGAGCAAAGCAATTTTACTTACATAAGTATGTAAAGCAGAGACAATGGCCATGTCCACACAAGTGCGCACGTGAATCTTGTAGCATCTCAAACCCCTTTGAGACGCTGCAAGAGACATGTGTGGGAATGAAAAAATGTTCACAGTGTGGGGGCAAAATTAGACCCCTGGATATCCAGGGGTAAAAAAAAAAACTGTGGGGGAAAAGAGCAGGGCAACCAGAGGCCCAGTTCTCCACAGAGACACTCTGGTAGCCAGCCAGAACTTCTCTATTGCTGACCCTCACCCCAGTGCTGAAGCACGCTGCCTGCCCATGCACACTCCTGCCAGTAAATAGGGGGTGGGGGGAAGGTTGGGGGGAGGGG
>NW_017729025.1:45980104-45983720 GCF_001723915.1 Gavialis gangeticus | reverse complement strand
AACCTCCCCAATTGGTGCCCCCCCCAGCTCCATCCCTGCCTGCCCCCCCAGCTCTCCCAATCACAGGCCTGCCTGGCCCTGCCTGTTCTCTGAGCCCCTCCCCGCAGTTGCTGCCCCACCTGGTCCCAGCACCCTAGCAATTAAAAAAAAAAAAGCCCTGTACTCACAGGCAGTAGCAGCTGCCATTGGGGTTACTGGGGCCTCATGGCAGAGCCCCTCCACCATGCAGCACAGGGCCTGAGTGACAGCCACAGTGGCCCCAGCTGCATGACAGCACACAGACTCACACAGAGCCCTGCTGACGCCACACAATGGGGCAGTGGCAGTGCAGGTGCCAGGTGGCTAGGGCTGGTCCTCACTGCCCACCGCTGCCCCATGCTGTGCAGGGGGGTGGAGCTCTGCCACAGGGCCCCAGTGACCCCAACATCAGCTGCTACTTCCAGTGAGTGTGGGGCTTTTTGGGGGGGTGTCCCAGACTCCAAGGGGTGGGGAGGTGATTGGGGAGCCCTGCTGCCCCCTGCTGCATGGGGGGGCTCTGCCATGTGGCCCCAGAGCCCCTGCTGGTGAGTGCCAGGCTTTTTTTGCTTTTGTTTTTAAGTGCTGGTTGGCAGAGGCCCTGGAAAGAGCCATGGAGGAGGGGCTGGGGGGTGCAAGCAGGGGATGGGGCCAGGCAGGGCAGCCATTGCAGTGTCTGGGGGAGCAGGTGGAGGGTGGGGCTGCATAGAGCAGCCATTGGGGGTGCTGCAGAAGCTGGCGGAGATGGGGCCAGGTGAAGCAGCAATCTGGGGGGCTCAGGGACAAAGTGAGGATGGGGCACATGGGCCCTGCCAGGGGGGGGTTGTAGCCCTTCTGGGGGCCATATGGCCCCTGTTTGGGGGGCTGTGGGAGGTAGTCCATGAGCTGTGATATAGACACTGGTAGGCTTCCAAATTGCTTTAACACAGTATATATATCAATAAAACATTGCCCAACTGATTGCTCACTTGCTGTCTCTCTCTAGTGGTCTTTTGTTTTAATTGTGGAGGAAAAGGATTTTGGGGTATTTTGCGGATTGACTTTGGGATTTTTTTCAGTTTTCAAATAGGAAACACCAGGCAGCTTTCCCCTCAGCTTGGAAATGGTGGGATGTGGGGAAGGTGCACATTTGGCTTTTTTGCTGCAGCTACACTCAGAGGCACACCCAGCAGAGGGAGGCAGAAGAAGCAGCTTGAGCAGGAAGTGGTAGAGCTGGAGAGGCACCTGGCCATGGACCCGACCAACCCATCCCTCTGTGGAGAGTGTAGGGAGAGGTGGGAAGAGCTTCATGCTCTGGATGACCACCACGCCCACAGTGCATTTGTCTGCTCAAACATCCAGCTCCTTCAGGAGATGGACTGTGGCTCCCATTTTTTCTATGCCCTGGAGAGGAAGCAGGGGGACAAGAAGTATATCACCTGCCTTCTGGTGGGTGACAGCACCCCTCTTATGGATCCAGGTGAGATGGTGGGGTAGAGCTGGAGTTCCAGGGGGTCTGTGCAGGGTCCTTGACAAAAACTTGGCTTGTTGATCAGGGGACCCAACCCTGACCCTGCCTGCTGTGGAACCACAGGGCAGGCTAGAAGTGAGGTTTTTCTAGGAGGGGGAGGAAAGAGACCCATCAGACACTGGGGTGGCTTTGGTGTCTGCCTCAGGGTCCTGGGAAAGGGGACCTCCCTCTTCAGGGATCACCTGGGTGAGCCTCAGGGCCACTGTGTCCCCCAGATCAGAGGGGGAGTGCTGTGCTGCCAGACCTTCTCCTGGATCAGCCTCAGTGCCCGTGGTCTTAGTGAGTTGGCCCTGGCCACTGGAGTGAGGGCCTTCCATCATGGGCTCCTGTTCAGGAGTGTCTAGCAGCCCTGAAACCTCCTCTACTGGGATAACCCATTTAATTTCCCCCAGGGATGGGGTGTTGGGCACAGCTAGGGAGGCTCCCAGAAGCTGCATTACTCCTTCTCCCCACATGATGGTCTTGGGAGAGTGTGTGTGGGGGGTCCTTTATGTCAGAGGGCTCCAGCTGCACCTGGGCCTTTCTCTTGGCTTTGTGCCTGGAGAGGACCTTCACCGACTCAGCCTTGGGGTCATCCTCAGGTGGGCAGGCTCCAGTAGAAGGTGAGGATTGGGGTGGTGAGGAAGCTTCAGCAGGGCCACAGCTGGGGGTGGGGGGAGTCCCTCTCCCTGTCCTTGCCCAGCTGCTGCACCCCTCTCCAGGACTCTGCCAAACTTAGTTGGGGGGTGTGGTCCCCTGAGCTCACGAGAGGGCTGGTAGTTGTGGCTGGGATGACAGGGGGCCCAAGTGGGGAGGGGCATTGGTAGTAGGGGCACCACTTTTGCCAGTGGGACCTTCAGATGCCCTCCCTGCCTGACTCATTGGGCACTTATTATGCAAGTGCCCCGGGGCAGTGCACCAGAAGCACCACAGGTCCCCCAGCATATACAAAATCCTCACTAGGGTTCCTTGAAAAGGAATTATGAGGCTGTCCTTGGCCTGCAGCCATGCTTTCACTACCAGCTGTACCACATGTAGTGGAGGCCAGGGTCTTAGCACCCCAGTGAAAGGGCCACCACCGGGGACATAACTCTACCCACGGTTTGGAGATGCGACAGCATGGTCCAGTTAGGGATATAAGGTGGGAAGGAGCTGAGGATCACTCTGGTCCCCAGATCTTCCAGGGGTTCTAGGGAGACCTCCACCATGAGCCCCATCTCCACCGCCTTTTATGCAGCAGCCTCTAAGGCAAGGAAAAAGACTTTCTTGCCATGAAAGCAGGAAGCTGCCACAATCTTGGGGGCTCCCACTACCTGAGCCAGGGCCTGTATACAGGTATAAAAATACAGGTTCTCCTATCTGGGCAGTTAGCACTTAACCCTGTGCCTATGGGTTAGTGCTGGAAAGGAGGCCCTGCTGCCTGAGCTGGAAGGGCTAGCAGTGAAGGGTCCAGACCCCACAGCTGTGGGTCAACCTGCAGCTTCCTGTGCATAGCTGTGCTTCTGCCACTGGGGGGGCTGCATCTGTGGTGCTGGGGCTAAGGCCAGGCACAGACTCAGTGGGTGTGCCACTTGGTGTGGTGCACCTGGTCTCTTCAGGTTCTGGTGGTCTAGGCTTGGGGGTGAAGACCTTGCCCTTCCCACCCCCAGCTGTGGAGAAGCCTGAAGAGGAGCTCTTCCACTGCCCTTGCCCTTGGTCCCTGATGGTGGCGAAGGCAGCTTAGGAACTCCTCCAGGATGGGCCTGGCCAGGGGAGACCCCCTGGCCCTGCTGGAGTCCTGCTTGTGCCCACAGAAGAAGACTTGGGCTTCTCTACCCCTGGAGGAGGTTGTTTGGACTCTGCCTCTAGGGTGGGGGCTGCAGGGGCATACATCCCAGGATGTACACAGCCCCACCAGGGGGGATGCCTTGTTGGACCTAGTGCTGGCCACGGGTGATGATCTGGTGAGGGGGCTGCGGGTGCTTGACCACCTGAGCGACAGTGATCATCGCCTGCTGAAATTCACTATCCAGCGCAAGGTGGCAAAGGCATGTAGTAAGGCAGTGGCCCTGGATTTTAGGAGGGCAAATTTCAACGAGCTAAGGAGGATAGTTGGGGAAGCACTGAGGTCCC
>NW_017729025.1:45975475-45979842 GCF_001723915.1 Gavialis gangeticus | reverse complement strand
CCAAGGGAGGTGGTGCAGGCTCCTACCCTGGGGGTTTTTAAGAAGAGGTTAGATGAACACCTTGCTGGGGTCGTTTGACCCCAGTACTCTTTCCTGCCATGGCAGGGGGTCGGACTAGATGATCTTCTCAGGTCCCTTCCAACCCTAGAAACTATGAAACTATCCCCTTGGGGGAATTGGCTGGGATTTGCCCCCATAGTGGGGGCTGAAGAAAGTTCTGTGGGAGCATCTGCCCCCCCCACCACAGGTTCCTGCCCAGCCATTGCTTCACATCAGGGAGTGGAACACAATAAAGAAACCCATAATGTAAGGAAAAAAGCCCTGAGGGCTATGCTTGGGGAATGTGCGGCATGGAGAAAACACACACACAAGAGCTGGGTTGTCTTGAGCTGGCTTACTCATCCACACCACAAACACCAGGGCACACAAGGGCAAAACACACAGGAAAGGCTGCTGAGGCAGATGTAAAAGATGGCTGGAGTGGTGGAGGGGCTTTGTTTGTTGAAGATGAGTTCAGGAGCCTCTCAGGTCTCCAGCCAGGTAATCAGCAGCAGGGCAGCAGGCAGGGAAACAAAGCATGATCATATGCAGTGAGGCAGTTTTGAGGGAGGGTAGAAGCCATCAGTCAATTAGGGAGTAATCCAGTAATCCAGGTGTGGTGTTGAGTGGTGCAAGGTGGTACAATAGGGAATCTCCCTCTCTCCTGAGAGGGGGTAGCAGCAGAAACAATGGCAGCAGCAGCAGCGATGGTAGGAGCTGTCCAGTTCAGCCATGCAGGGTGTGCTTCTGATGAAAGTGGAGGTGAAGGTGGGGGTGGCCTGCCAAGGCAGCTAGGGCAGGCAAGGTTCCTTTAGGCTCTAGCAGTGATGGTGGAGGAGGGACCCTCAGGCAGCTCAGGCTCCCTCCTCAGTCTGTCCCCCAACTGCAGCTTGGCAGCAGGCTGGGCAGCAGACCAGAACAGGGGTGTAATAGTTGGGGTGCAGTGCTGGGGTACGGTGCAGTGTAGTGGGTCCCTCCCTGAGGGGTTAGCAGTGTGCAGCAGAGGACCCCTCCCCTGGGGAAGGGGGGCGGGCAGCAACAGCAGCAACAGGTACCCAAAACAGGAAGGGGCGTGGCCAACTTACTCCAAAAGCTCTGAGACCAAGCCAGCAGCTAATAGTAGCCACAGGCAGGAAAGAGCCTGGCCATCTTCTCTCCAGAAGCTCCTGAGACCAAGCTTGCAGCGACCAGCCACAGCAGCAGCCACCTGGGACAGGAAGGGGCATGGCCAACTTCCTCCCAGAGGCTCCTCCCCCAGAAGCTCCTGAGGGCGAGTAGTCATGAGCTACCTGACAGGACAGCTTTTTATTCTGCTGGGGACAGCACAGGTGCTGGCCCCGGGCTCTAGCTCCCCCCTGGATGCAGATCCAAGAGGAGCCAGGCAGGGTTATTTTGCCCCAAGTGGCACAATTTGCCCCACACTGAAGTGCATGTCTGGGCACGTGTGCTGTGGCAAAAAGCTCCAGCTCAAATTTGCACCATTTCTATTTGAGCTGCAAGCACACATGGATGCACCCAACAAGGCCAAAAGGACACCTTAGGATTCTCTTGAAAATTTACAGTCATTGGGGTGGGGTGCATATGAGGTGGGCACAGTGGATTTGATTTCATCGCAACTAAATAGACCATTATGACAGTCAAGAAAAACAAATAGGAAGCAGTTTTGATTAAGCAAGTTGTCTAGTCACCACCAGCAATAAAGATTCTATTACAAAACTCAGCCAAGAACTTTTCTGAGCCAATCAAGGTCAGTTTATGTTTTCTTTTTGTTTTCGGATGAGATGAAATATGACTTAAAAACATAGGAAACAATTACAGAATGTTCTTAATTAGCCTTTTTATGTAGTAATGCCATCCCTGTATAACTACATTATAGGTCAAAGAGTAAAATACTACATTCATTTTATTTTAAAAAAAATAGGAAGTAATGAAGCTGTTATGACTAACACTTGCTTCATAAGCATTTCATGATATAGCTCTGTGACCTTAAATATGTTGTTCAGAGAGGTGTTGGGCAGGGGAGGGGAATGACACAAGTATAATATAGCCGATGCTTCTGCCAACTATTTCTCCAGAGGGGTGAGGCTCTTTCTGCATAGCTTGCTTTGGACAGAAATGGTTTGTTAACAAATGATAGATGCTGCTTCTATGAGGGTCATTTACTGTAGGTGATTATACCACCACAAAGGGACCTTCTGGTAGTAGAGCAACAGAAGTCAACTAGGAGTAGTTCACTGGTCAGCATCTGCATGAGGGATTTTAAGTGAGGAGACATCAAGCCATAGAATGGTTATTAGACATAATGGGAAAGGGCTGTCCCCACAGGCAAATACAACAAAGTATAAACTACTGCACAAGCAAATTGGTTGGGTTTCAGAGATGCAATTCTCTCTTGGTTCTCTGCCATGGAAAATGGGGTGCCTAGAGTTTATTTTATATGTTTAATATCTCACATAGTGAGATGCTGGGTTGTGCTTTCAGGTTTTTATTGGTTTTCAGTGTTTACTTTTGGTTTCATTAGTACCTTGTAACCTCCCAAGGTGGCTGGGGGAGGGGAGTTACATAGGTTTATTAGCCCAAATAAAACTACTAGCCATTTCATTTAGCTCTAATCTAACCACAAACATTAAAAGAAAATCATAAAAAGTTTTCTCAAATAGTCATATTTATTGGTTGCATCCTGAATTCTTATATGACCACACAAGAAAATACTGTATACAGAAACAATGAACTGTGGGGACAATTCCTAGTAAGTTATACTGGGAAACACCTTCAGATACTTTCCATCCTCTTTGTGCTTTATGAACAGTGAGAAACTGATGCTAATCTAGCCACAACTAACGACCTGCTAATTGACCTTTAGCTCCCATGAGGCATCATGTTCGTGCAGGCAGATATGTAATAACATTGAACTAGTCCAATACCATCTCCCTTTCCTTCCACTTTCTGATGAGCTCTATCTATTCTTATTCTCCTGCCTTAGCATATCCTATTGCAGGAAATAATCTGCATGGTGTCATCTGACACCAAGACACTTTTGTGTCTGTGTTTTTCTGAGAGTTTATTTTGTGAAAGTGCAGCTTTCAGACTTCTCCAAATTATCCACTGCTAAGAGCCTCAGAATTGATGATAAAGAAAGCTTAAAAAGCTGATTGATGTGGGAGCAAGATTTGTCCTTTGGGAGGGCTGGACCCTAAAAACTACATTGCTTTAGATAAAGAACTTTGTTTTCAGCAGCAACTGAAGACCAATCAGCTATTAATTGATAGGCAGGAATGTCACTATCTATAGAGATCCCAAAGTGTTTGCTGATGAAGCCCTGAAGCAGAATAAATGGACTGAAATGTTACATTCTTCTCAACCTTGGAAGAGTACAGGTGACACTTTATACATTATGATCACACTCTAAGGACTGTGAAAACATCCCTGGATGATAATCAGGGAGACGTGTTTATGTGTATGTGCAATGTAAATATTATTTTTAAACTTGTATTTAAATACGTTTGTGAGAGCCATAAAAAGGGAAATTTTTTATTAGTAGATTTTCTCTCAAATCTTTCAAAGGAGTGAGTAAAGCAAAACTTTATTAAACATCTCCAAAGATGAATATTGCTAGCAATTAAAGGATAACACAATACAGATACTGTGTAGCAAGAAATATACCTAGATTTATATCTATGCAGTCCAGTTTTTATGTTAAAAAAGCAGTCTTAAAACTTAGAATCACTGGGCACATCTGTATGTGCAAATGCTGTTAGGTGGGTTTACTTCAGAGTAAATTACTCTAGAGTAAATCCAACCTGACCAGGAGTCTACACATGCAGGGATGCAGGAGCTGCCCATGGCACCTCATGGCAATCATGGCCCTCTGCTGCCACTAGGGGAGCTGGAGACTCTGGCCACAGCTTCCTGCAGCCAGTGACCATGTTTAAAAGGCAGACCTGTGTGCTGCTCCTGGGCCACCTGATTTCCTGGCCTGGAGCAGGATGCAGAGCATGGTGGAAGCAAGTCATGTCACCACAGCCTCTGCCTGCCATGCCATGGATGCTCCATTCTCAGGCCCCAGGAGCAATGTCCACTGCCCCAGGCTCCTGCTGGCCACCATGCTCACCTTGCTGGCCCACTGTAGGGACCACTACCTAGCTAAGGTCAGTCTCAGCTCCAGCCCTCCCAAAGATTATCAAGGAGGCCATCCTTAACAGACTAGCTGAAGGCAATATCCTGAGGGATAACCAGCATGGGTTTGTTGCGGGTAGGTCTTGCTTGACCAATCTCATTTCCTTTATGACCAGGTGATGTATCACCTGGACAAAGGGGAAGAGATTGAC
>NW_017729025.1:45966999-45975372 GCF_001723915.1 Gavialis gangeticus | reverse complement strand
GGGACTTGGGGGTCATGGTTGACCACAAGATGAACATGAACCTTCAGTGTGATGCTGCGGCCAGTAAAGTGAGCAAAACACTGGCTTACATCCACAGATGCTTCTCAAGCAGATCCTGGGATGTCATTCTCCCGCTGTACTCGGCCTTGGTGAGGCCGCAGCTGGAATACTATGTCCAGTTTTGGGCTCTGCAATTCAAAAAGGATGTGGAGAAGCTTGAGAGGGTGCAGAGGAGAGCCATGCACATGATCAGAGGTCAGGAAAACAGACCATATGATGAGAGGCTGAGAGCAATGGGGCAATTTAGCCTGGAAAAGTGCAGGCTCAGGGGTGATCTGGCAGCCACCTATAAGCTTATTAGGGGAGTTCATCAGGATTTGGGGGAATGACTTTTCACCAGAGCCCTGCAAATGATGACAAAATTGAACGGTCACAAACTCCATTGTGACCGGTTCAGGCTGGACATAAGAAAGAACTTCTTCATTGTCTGAACCCCCAAGGTTTGGAACAGACTGCCACTTGAGGTGGTTCAAGCACCTACTTTGAACGCCTTCAAGACACATTTGGATACTTATCTTGCTGGGATCTTATGATCCCTGCTGACTTCTTGCCCCTGGGGCAGGGGGCTGGACTTGATGATCATCCGGGGTCCCTTCCAGCCCAAATGTCTATGAAATCTATGAAAATCTCTGAAATCGGCCTTGGTGGCCCTCATACTATTCCAGGCCCCCTGCCACTGCACTGCTGCTTGGACCCCATTCTGCTGCCCAGAACCTGGAAGGGATGACGGGGTCCTGGACACCACCACTGGGGCCATCCATATGCTCTTGGGCATCCAGTCCCACTGCCTGTGTACCCACCTGGCCAGGAAGGACTGCGGCTGCATGTCATCCAGACAACCAGGGATGATGAGAAGTGACTTGAGTCATTTTGGATGACCTAGGCCTCTTTCCAGGAGCTCCTTATTCAGCTCCAGCCACACCTGGAGTGGCAGGATGCTACTATGTGGTGGTCCCTCCCCATGAAGACACAGCTGGCCATCACCCTGATCAAGCTGGCCATGCCTGCCAGTCTCTGCTATGTCAGCCAACTCTTTAGCATGAGCAAGGTGACCACAGGGGAGGCTGTCATGGATGTGTTCAGCACCCTCCAGGATGTTCTGAAGCACACTGTACTGTAGGTACACAACCCCTGGAGGTGATGGTGGGGATCCATGCCCTGGCTTTCCTCACTGGGTGCCTACATCCCCATCACCTGCCCACTCCCTGGTGACCACCCCAGTACAGATGGGAGGCTTCTACTTCATCATGCTCCAGGCCATTTTTGACCACTGTGACACATTCACAAATGTGAGCACTGGCTGGGTAGGCATTGCCCATGACGCCTTCATGTTCTGCAACTGCCCTGCAAGGCCTTATGGAGAGTGGATCCTTTGTGCCAGGAGTGCTGGACCTCCAGCTGGGTATGGTGGTGGTCCTACCCCTCCTTTTTGGGGACCCCACCTACCTGGTCCTCCCCTGGCTAATGCACCCTTACATCAGCCAGATGGACCCCTGGCAGACCCACTATAACCAGTGCCTGGCTCATGTTGGCTCTGCATTTAGGACTCAGATACTTTGTTGTGGGAGATGACTCACTGGGGACCAACCCTCAAACCAAACAAAACCTTTCCATTTCATAGTAGGCAAATTTACTGATACACAGTGATTACAGAAAAGAAACAACACAAGCAATCAAATGTATATACCAATCCTAGGGCTGCCATCAGAGTCAAGAAACATCTGGCCAGGGTTCAGACTTCACTCTGAAGACTCCCTCTTAGGTGTCAGATGTCAGCAGCCTGGAGGTGGGATGCTGAGGCCCATACCCCTCTAGTGGTGTGGATAAGATGAGCTGGTGGTGTGCCCTCTGTCCATGGTCACCTTGGAGACCCCTCTCAGGAACAAGGACAGGGAGGAGTAGGACCCGAGCCCTTTGTTACTCTCAAGTCTCTCATTTTGTATACTTCTTCCCTCCTGATGCCTCATTTGTGGCTATCACTTACTGGTCTCTTTCTGTGTTCATCATACTGTCCACATTCTGTTCTGTCAGGATACTCTAAGCCCATCACATGCACACCTTTCCCAAATAGGAATTTCAGGGCCCCCTCTTTGGCCTTTTGAGCTGGTGCCACCTTATTACATGTTATGGAATAGTGTAGTACATGTCCCCAGTTTCTCAGACTATGTGTCCTTGCTTGTTAGACTTACCAGGTGGATGTGGCAGGCATGCCCAGTGGCCTGAGTGATTCCCTGCTGGTGGTGAGGATATGTAGCCCCTGGCAGTATCCTGGGCTGTAGGGGGTGGCATCTAAGTGCCCAGGCAGGGGTCTCCTCCAAGGAGAAGCTGCAGTTGCTGGTAGCCAGTGGTACCATGGACAACCTGGCTTCCTGGGTGGGGCAGACACTGGCTCAGGCTCCCAGAGCTGCTGGAGGGGACCAGGGGCAGGGAGTACAGCAGGATGGGCTCTCCAAGAGGCCCTCCCCCAGTGACATGTGCCGTGGGTGCCGAGCTGCAGCAGAAGCTCAGGAAGCTGCCCATGATTGAATAGATAGCATGGCTGTGGCCAGGGTCCCAGGGTGCAAGAATGTCATCCAGATGTCACATAAAAGGCACAGACTTCTGGGCAGTCCTGACCAGTAGTTGTAGTTGGTGATGGTAACCCACTGTGCCCTCAAAGCCTTTGTGTTTATGCAGCACTGGTGCACCAACCAGTCGTTTCCACGTTCCCACATGCAACCTGATAGGGCTTTGTAGATGAGCATGTTGGAGTGCCTGCTCTGCACAAACTGGATGAGGACTTTAGCCTCACCCCACAGTGTGACAAGGTCTGTGGTCTCCTATTGGGACCAGTTGGGGCCCCAAGAGAAAGCATGTAGCATTGGGGTGGATGATAGCATGGCTCCCTCAATAGCTTGTGTGGCAGAAGGCCACCTCTGTTTCTCCCCCAAAACTCTGCTCTGTGACAATTTGGTCAGGATGGGCCCTGCAGAGGGTACACACTTTACCCTATGTCTTTAGGTAACCTGAGCTGGATACATTCCTGAGGGAGGGGGGAAACCTACTCCCTCTGCCTACATGACTGGCATCACATACCTGGGTGAGGGGCTTGGGCTCCCTGGTGGGCTAGAGACTGCCAGTCTGCCCAGCAACCCGTGATGCATTTTAAATTGGTTGGCTAACAGCCAACAGGTGCTGGCCTCCATTGGACCAAGTAAACGAGGCCATAAGGGCTTTATAAGTTAAGGACTGCCCAGGAGGAGGGGGCAGCAGCCATGAGGAAAACTCAGAGAGAGAGAAGAGCTGGAGAATCTGAAACTTGCTCTCTCTCTCAAAACTCATGATCAAGGAACTGCCTGCCTCCAGAGGGAATCTCCACTTGCCTCTGGCTGATACTTGTGAGTAAGCTACCTGAGATCTAACTAGATATATAGCTTGTAGTAACTCAGATGCATGATCAAAGGCTACTCCAGCCACCCTGTTTGCTCTATGGGATTTCTATGACATTGATCTACCCTGTACCCTATTCCAAACCTACTCCTTGTAACCAATAAAGTTCTCCTTTGTACCTAATGTGGGAGACTTATTGGGAGTGGGTCTACATTATGCCTTGGGGTCCCATCGGTTTGGCTGACTAAAGGAGACCACTACTTGTGCTTCTGACTGAGGGAAGCATCCCATGTTCTTGAAGTGAGTCAGGTACCCTCGAGGGCTACTAGGCCTGAGTTTCCCAGGGGGTGCAGTACCGGAATCAAGGCCTTCCCTGGGTGGTGGCAGGTCTATCCCCAGGCTAGCGGGTGTGCTCCAGGAAGGGGGTCAGCCAGACATAAGGCACTCCCAGGGAGGCACACAGAGCCTGGAAGGTGGTCAGGCACAGTGAGGTGGGTGGCTCAGCGTGGGAGCACTCCTTACTGGCCTGCTACAGCTTGCTGGGCCTTCATGCAGCTGTTTTGGTGGGCCTGAGCAGGACCCTGAAGAACCCAGCAGAAACTCAACAAGGGTGTGTCTGGGAAGGCTGCTGTGGGTGGCCTGGCGCCACCTGGAGTGGGACCTGGTGGCCTGGGGCTGTAGCAGGCAAAGAGCCACCCCAGTCCTGAGGCTGGAGAAGCTCCTAGCCCCAGGGCCCTGGGACTGTGCTGCAGGTGACTCCCTGGTGGTGGGGCTGACTGGGAGCCAATTTGCTCCTGGTTAGTGTCTATATGTGCATTACTCCACAGTATCTAACCGTAAGTAAATTTCTACTTTTATTTACAGGTAGTAAATTTACTTGCAATTAGAGCAAATTACTGTGCAGTAAACATCTGCATGTGTAGACAGTGATGCTTACTCCACAGTAATTTGTGCTTATCTTGAGCAAAGCATCCTATGTAAACATGTCCACTGAATCCTAAAATCTTAAGAACTCCTAACAGGTGGCCAGCCTGCCAGGGAAATCTTCCCCTAGGTCAGAGGCTAAGTTCTAAAAGGCACAAGATCTTAGAACATCTGCACACAAGAACTTCAGCACAAAGGAAGAACACTTCTTAGAACAATGTCCCCCTTTATCCCACTGTATCAACAGAAGCTTAAGAAATTACTGAACACAAACAGGACAAGTAAGGTCAGAAATTATTTGCTTTTGTTTCATATTGAAGTCTAACTGTAACTAAATGACCACAATCACTTATCAAGGCATAGGTATCCTAGAACTAACATGGGGCCTGGTGAACTAGTTACAGTGTAAAGCTGAAAGGATTCAAATTTCTCAAAACATCTACAGTCCCATTTAGACACCTTTTTTTCCTAACAAGCTGGATTTGATCATAAAGGCCTGGAATCCCTCATGTTGAGCATAATTTTGAGGTAACTGTAAGGCGATTGGCAGAAATTCATTTTCTGGAACTTTTAATGTTTTTCATCATGAAGGTCACATTATGTAAAGTGAAATTACAAGCAAAATTGTTCATATTCTTTTCTCACCATGACAGACAGAGTCAATGCTTCTCCAAAACATGTGCCAGAATACAAAGTGACTATCTGAAAGCATGTGAACGCTAGTTCAGAATGCTTAAAACAAAGCATATCAACAATTTGAGATTGCAAATCTTTCAGCATTTGTCTCAGCTTGTCAAATCATGTTCATGTCAAGCACTGTGTCCCCCAAGAAATTCATTTTGAGAAGAGATTTTACAAAATATATATAAAATGACAGATGTTTACATGTCAGACAGACAAACAAATACGAGTGCAGCAAAGGAAAAGTAAAAGCTCCAGTTGGCTTCCTGAAACCATTTTAAAGTCTACAGAAGGCTCTTTTCTTTTTCAGCTCAGGGGGTAAACAAAAGAATTGTTTTTCCAAGTAAAGCAAATACTGTCAGCTGTTCAAATACGCTTCCCACTCTCACTGAATCCCTTATCTCAGTGGCTTGGATGAGTGGACATTATGAGAACATTAATTGAAACACTAATGCATGCAGTTCTGCATGTCCAAGTTAAGCACATGAATATATGATGTGCATCTGTGCATCCATCTAAGTTAACTAGTTGTGTGTGTTGAAATATCACCTTAGTGCCTAGCAAGTATTAAGATGAGTAATGCAATTAGATGCCCACATTGAGGGAAGCTAGCTTTGCAAGAAGAGTCCTAGGTGCTTCAGTTTATGACTAACATCCACAAAAGGCAGAAATGTAGGGCAAAATTCACTGGTGGATTGGTGCAGCTTCAATTACTTCAGGTAGCCATAATGATTTACACAAGCAGCAAACTTAAGTTCACATTTCAGAACAGGATGAAGATCCAGAATGGAAAACCCAAATGGTATCAGTGTTAGTCACCCAAAAGAATGCTATCTCAAATAATATATCTATTGAAGAACAGCACTATTTCCACCTTCTCTATACTTTTCAAACTTGTTTGTCCCAGTCCTGCAGGAATTACTTAATGGCTCAATAATTTCATTAGGAAATATGAAATTTTCCTTGACTGGCTTTAGCTGAAATCCAGCCCAGATGAGGGCAGCTGAAAGTTATCAACAAATAGCTGTTAGCTGGCATCCAAGAAATACACTGATAATTTCAGTGGCTATCAGGGCTGTGCTCACATCACAACAACAATGCAAAATATAACAAAAAACACCACTGGCACTTTCTTGATAGTCCTAGTACAGAGGCCAAGGACTGAACAGAAAATGGAGACATGTTAAATCAACAGGTCAAACCAGCTCACTCTGCCTGTCCTTCACATCAATTTGTAGCTGCCCCTGTAGGACCACTGCTGCAGCAGCAACATATAACAGCCTTAGGCTGCTCTAAGTAACACTTAAGACCTCTTGTATTGTTGTGGCAGTGCTCAGGATATAGCCTTACTGTGACTGGTCTAGTATGTTGCATAAGCAATAACTTGTACTATAAGGCCTTAAAAAAGGCGTGGGGAAGGGGATAGAAATCACTCTCCTACCTTTTGATTCTAAGATGAGTAAACATCTCCATATTTTGAAAGTAGTTTATTGAATGTTATTACCCACATGGCTCAATAAACATATGGAGAAAAATTCCCCAAGGGCCTGTGAATTGAGCACACCTGGGCTTTTCTCAATCACTTTGACATTCTGCTAGCAAAAGAGATTAAGAAGTCAACGTTTCTTAAGTAGCAGAATCCTGTTTTCTTTGTATATAATCAATGGATATGTTTCTAAATGCTCTAATGCACTTTTTTCTGCCTTTTTCAAAAATGTTTGTATAATTATTTGAAGTCTCAGTGTTTCTGTTTTGCACGCCTGCTAGTTTCCATACTTTCCATTGTAGAAACAAACATCCTCTCATTGCTATATTTTATTGCAAATAAGCAGCATGTATTCATTTCTGAGCTTTAAAGATAAACACAAAGAAATTAATAGGTGGTTGATCAAAACTTGAAAAATGTGGTTGAAAGTAGTAGTAGAAAAAAAGCCTTATAATTCAAAATTCCTTCCCATTTGCTCTTAGAATTTGCCATTCAGTTAACTCAAAATATTCCAACAGAATGGAGCTAGCATATCGAAAGATATTTAGCATATTAGGCAATGCTTTAACTAAACACATGAAATGGAATATGAAAAAGCACAAATTCAAAAGACCTTAAATATTTATCTAAAAAATAATTTTTCAGGCTACATGCTGGCATATATATATTTTCTTAACATTCCTATTGTTGCAGATTTGAACTTAGAACTGAAAGTCAAATTTCAAGAAGCCCATGAAGCTGGATAATGTCCAAGATACAGGAGGCAAATATAGCAGAATCCCATTTCACTTTATGTGGGGTTTGTGGGTGTGGGACTACGTGGGGTGTGTGGGTGGGCATGGGGTTTGTGGGTGAAGTTGTGAAATGGTGTGTGTGTCTATGGGGGGGTTGTAGGTGGGTGTGCCCCTCCCAACACATTCTTCTCAATGGCACACAGCCCCCCCACTGCCAGCAGCTCAACAGCAGCAGGTATTGGTCCATTGGTGCACTCGTGGTTATGGCAGGCAAAGCCCCCAACGGTATGTACCTCTGGTTGAGTCCCAGGGCCTGCACGTGCTAGCATGGAGTCAGCATGGCCAGATGGTGCACACTTTCAAACTAAACTGGGCTGGCTCCGTGCCAACCCCATCTGAGTGCAGTTGACATGGTAATCTGGCTGTAGAAGGTGAGAAGTCTGCCCATCAGCCATGTATTTTTTATGTGAATTTGATGGGCAATGTATCTTTTTGGTTAAGACTATTGATATGTGGAAGTCTGAAATAACTCTTCCCTTCTCTTTTCCTGTGTCATAGCCTTCTAGAACATATTGGCCTTCCTAGGCACACTGAACTTTTGCACTAGCAATACTTCAACAACAAAAAAATCTTGTCAAATGTCTCACTGTGTATTCCACTACCTACAAGAGGTAAACTGGATAAAAAGCCTCTAGCTAAAGTGTTATCTAATCAATGTAGAGGCTATGTCAATGCAGTGAGGGCAATCTCATGTTACTGGCTAGACTGCTATGACCCACAGCTCTGCTGAGGGTATCTGTCCTCAAAACATAAAAACAATGCATGGTCATGGAAGACTGGATGAGTTAATCACTTTTCCTGGACTGGTAAGAAGCAGAAAAAATCCCTTTTTTCTCAAACAATGCACTTTATCTTGACAAGGGATCTATTATTTCCTTTACATTTAAGGAAAGCATTGTTCTTTTATATTTCTTGACACAAAGAAAATATGCTCACTTAAACAGACATGGTTCTTTGGGTAAATCTGATATCTTTTATTAGACCAACTTAAATAGTTGGAAAAACTTTTTTAGCAAGCTTTCGGGTTTCAAAACCATTCATCTGGTGGAGGAAGTCTCT
>NW_017729025.1:45920456-45961999 GCF_001723915.1 Gavialis gangeticus | reverse complement strand
TGGATGGAATGAATAGTAAAGAAGCCAGAGGCTGGGCTGGTACGCATGCAAGACAGGCAGTCAGTGAAGATGTAAATTGAGGAGTAATTGGGTAAGAGACAGGCTGGGGTGGGGGGGAGAAGGGGGATGAATGTAGCAGTTAAATAATGGAGAGGTACCTGGGGAGTCAGATGTCAGGCAGGTTATAATGTGTCATAAATCTAGTGTCTATATTTAGTCCATGATTTTTTTTTATCCAGGGGGTTGATGAAGTGAAGTTCGTAGGCTCGTCTCTGAGAAATGTTTTGTAAATTCCCATTGAGGATCAGAAATGAGAGATTGGAGACAGAATGGCTTTCTTGTGAGAAATGTGCCCCACAGGTAATTGGGTATTCTTGTCTTTGATAGATTTCCAGTGTGCATTCAATCTGGTGCGCAGTTGTTGTTTTGTCTCTCCTACATGTTTTCCATCAGGGCATTTGGTGCATTGGATGAGATATATTACATTTCTGGAGGTGCAGGTGTAAGATCCGGGAATGCTAATGGCTCTGTTGTGGGGGTGGTTGAAATGTTTTGGCAGATTTTGCATTTCTTGTCAAGGCATGGTCTGGAACCATTCAGTGTGTTCTGGGCCATAGGAAGTTTGCTTCTGGTGATGAGGTTAGCAAGGTTCAGTACTTGTTTGAAGGCTGGGAAGGCTGGTTCTCTTTAAGAATAGGGTCTCCTTCTACTTTGGGTCACAATTGTTTGAGGATTTTCCATATGGGTTCAAGGGAGGGGTGGTATGTCATAATCAGCAGCGTGCGATTAGTGGGGGGCAGGAGGAGGAAGTTCAGTACCGCAGAAGTTCTTCACATAGTATCTGGGCGGCTCTTTCAAATGTGCAATCTGTCTCTCTGGAGGAGTGTCCTTGTTGAGTGAAAGCCTTTTTAAGATTAGTGAGGTGGCAATCCTGGGTGTTCTCCTCAGTGCTAATTTGGTGGTATCTGAGGGCTTGGCTGTATATCACAGTTTTCTTGGTGCGTTTAGGGTGATTGCTGGTTCTGTGCAGATATGTATGTTGGTCTGTGGGTTTCTTCTATAACATGGTCTGTATGATCCTCGTGTCTAAAAACGAAATGTTGGTGCTGGAGTATTCAAGAGATAGATGGAGGGATGATGACTGTTGAATTTCTGATGGAACTCAATCAAAGATTGCAGGTTTCCAGTCCAAATGACGATAATGTCATCAACATATCTTAAGTATAGCAAAAACAGTTATTACTTTTCTGTATCAACAAATGCAGTGGCTCTTTCACTGAAAGATCCATTTTGCCAGACTTGCTTTAGGTACCTAGTCTTGCTTTACAAGTCAGTCATTGGTCAATAGCTAATAATGAACTCTGGCGTAGTCTCTAACATATTTTCTCTTTTTTCTCCATCACTGGAGGAGCTTACTAGGCCTGCTGGCCTTCAGCTGATGCCTGAATGGAGTTTTAAGCCACAGCTCCTCCTCAAGCTATAAGATTGCTTTTGTTATGATTTACAGTGGTAGCTCTTGATCTGTCAGTGTTAATTGAGTTATAAGGATGGATGAGAAAAAGAAAAAACAAAACTTCTTTCCAGTGACTGGCAAAAAGGGTAACTTCCTTTTTTTAATGAAGGATATATACAGAAAGTTGCCCCTCCAAGTATTTCACAAGATTTAAAGAGTTGCAGAATTCCTCTTTTAAATCTTCATCTGTAACCACACAAACATCCTGGAATTCTTCTAGGTCAATACTTTAAGAGATATCTAGTGAAAATTATTGCTCAAAGACAGTAGGCTTCAGCCAAGATTGCATTCTATTTCATGAAGTCATATGCAAAATAAGTCTTTTGTTTCTTTGCTTTCAACTTCCTATTTCTTACAATTAGTGTCTCAATATCTCCAGATTCAAATCCTGCCCTAGCATTGTCAGAATTTTAGAATAACAAGTTAGAATTATTTGAAGAGCAAACTATTCAAACCCTTTTACCCTGTTTTTTTTTTCTTTCCCTAACAGACTTTCATAGACTTTAGGACAAAAGAACCAGAATAAGACCTAAACATGTATTTGTTGTTTTCCACAAAGCATCTTAAGGAAAACAAAATACAGAAATATCTTTCTTCCAAATCTTTTTCTGAAAGGTTCTTTGGTTAGATAAAAATCTATTGTTGAGTCTTAAAATAATCATGCTCTGCCACAGAGCTGAAATATCCAGGTATGTTGTGTTCTAGCTGTTCCCCAAAGTATAGAAATTATTGTTTTAATTATGAATGATTGTAGAAACACCTAGAAACTTCTGCAAAGATCAGAGCATTAGGGTTTGTACAAAAAGAATGTAAGAGATGATGGTCCTTCCCTAAAAACTTAATCTCTAAATATACAAGGGATGAGTGGGAGGAAGAGGGGGAAAGAAAGGTAGAGTGCTTAAGGTCCCATTAGAGTTACGGGCAAAACCAGGAAGAGTACGAGGTCTACTTAGTCAGTGCCCTGCACATGTGTCCATGATAGATCTTTTTTGTATTATGGTCATATTTATAACATTAAAACTGCTATTTGCATATGCAGACTGCAACCACTTGGGGCCAAATTGTTAGAAGTATTTAGGTACCTAGAGATTCAGAAATACAAGAGACAACTAGTGGGATTTTCAGCATGAAACTTAGGTGCCAGGTGTTTTTGTCCCTTTAGCACTTAATTTGCATTAAGCAGATACCTATTTGCATGTGTAAATTATGTTTTTGAATGCACAATTACAGCTTTCAATCTCCCAGATACTGACATTTGCCTAACCCTAAAATCCCTCACAGATTAAGCAATCAAATATTTTGACACACTTGCTGATACTCCTTTGCTCCTATGTGGAACAGCCAATCAGAGTATATGTAAAACAAATTGAGAAATGTAAGTGTCCCTGGAATACAGAGACTGTCCATTTTTTAACAGTTTAAGAAAGCAGAGGTTTTAAATATGTGTCTATGTCCTTTTACAGACGAAAATATGGGGGGGGGGATAATAGCTACTTACCACCCTAAAAAATACCACAAGGGGGCATAGAAAATTACAGCAAATTTCCAGATAATCTGATAAAATAGGATCCCATGAAGCTGTTACTGATATCTGTAGAAAGAAAGAAATCCAATGTGTTTCACATACCAGCAAAATAAAGAGTACAATTTTAGGTACTGACAGAGTATGGTTAGGATGAGGATGAGATGTGTAACCCCTCTTGGACAACTTAGTAATACCGTGAATGGGCACTAGGGAAATTGATTTTCAGCCTCAGTAATTTTAGCAGAGTCTGCAAAAACTTTGCCAATGTGGATTTAAATAAGGGCCTATTTTTGTTTTTTGCCTACAGTATCTTATCTATCCATTTTAAAATCACATGAATCATTAATGTGATCAACCATTTCTGAAGAAATATCTTTGCCTGTGTAATTATTTAGAGTTCTGGTCTATGTTAAACTTAAAAAAAGAAGAAAAAGAGAGGGAGAGAGGGGGGAAAATGCTGAGCAAATATGGATATATGTAAAAGAAAGGAGGAAGGAGACTTATCTAAACCAGACTTTCTCTCTTACTTGCTTGTTTCTGAAGAAAGGAATTTCAGCTACTTTATGGCTATAGAGCAGAGGTAACATTCTTTAAAAAAAAAACACAAGAAAACAAAACCAAAATACTCCTAAATTCATTATTGCTTCTCCCACACATAAACACTTCTCCTTTAAATGGACAAGACTAGATTGGGTTATGAAGAAATTGAGAGGTGATCCAAAAAAAATCATCCATCTTGAACGACCTTATGGCATTATTCCTACTTAGCAGAGTTTCCCCAAGTTCTCTTATCAACATTGGCATGCCTGGAGTCCCTTTGTTCTTATTGCTCTGTGGATTATGCTTTATAAATTATGACAGGCATCCAATAGAAAATCAGTCAGCCAGGAAGGGCATCACCCCTTTTGGCTACAGCATTCAGATTACTTTGGCAGCTTTATTATCATCTAAATCTAATACCACCAAAGGATGAAAACTTTTTTTCTTTTCTTCCTCCTCTGTTTGGAGACACTTCAAATTTATGCTTGACATGCTAATTGAACTAAGTTATTATGGCTACCAGATGAACACCAGATCATAAAGATGCTACTAGTCTTCAAGACCTATAACATTACATGCTGATCTCTATGGTTTAACATTGTTTAAAGAAGTAAGAGGAGGGAAAACTTGAAAACATGCAATGATAAGTGCTGATCTTCTTGTATCTCTGTTGGATGAACCCTGGACAGTAGCCAGGGGAACACAGTTCAAGCCGCACTTTATTCCTCTCTTACCATAAGTAATCTGGCAGGCACATCAGGGGGAAAAAAAGATTGCAGATGAAACCAGTTAGAGCTGACCCTGGCTCAGAGTTCCCAAGTTCCAGGGATTTTTTTCCTCTCTTTCCCAACAGGGTGAAGTGATTAGAAGAAATGAGAGGAACTTAAATATCAAAACCACCGTGTGTCTGTCTTCCCGTCAAGGAGCAGATAACATAAAGTTCTTTGAAACAGCTGCAAAACGTAGGGGGGAGGGAGGTGCGAGAAGGCCTAAACCTGGGAAATTCTGTGTCATGAACCTTATCAGCATGTGCCAGGTCTCAAGGCTAAGATGTTAGGGGGGAGGGATGCTATTATTACATGTAGAGAAATTATCTCAAGCAACTTGAGCAAACGCTCCTTTTATCTTCCAAGGCTGAAGCTCTTTGGCCACGTTTAATATCTTTAAATAGTTCATCCATTGCTATTATGACATTTCTTTATCTCCAAAGAAAGTTTAAAGGCTCATTAATATGTTTCTTGCTCTTCCAATGACACAATGGCAGATACTGACCTAGCATTCTTCTAACAAATATTCAGAACTTGTGTTACTTTTTTAAAGAGTTTTCCTCGCTTCTTTTTTCAAAAATGAATTCCAGAAATTCTCTGGAGGTACATGAAGATAGAACAAAAAACAATACCAAAACTGCCTTGTGGAATAGATGCACAAGCGTGTTGACTGATGAGAAATGTATACAGTGGGAGCACCAGTCAAGGAAAACAGTGTCTATTAAACTTAATTGGTGGGAAAAATTAAATTACAAACATTAGGACACTTGGATTGTACTTAGAGCAAAAAGCCTATTTTCTTTGCCTATTCATGAAAATGCAGGAAAGAAAACATTGCACCAACTATTGTGGTTTCAGCAAGATCCAAGTATGTTTTTGTACTGCTAGCAAATGAATTAAACTCAAAAGTTGAGGAAGATATCACCTACATCAGGCTTGTCCAACACAGCCTGTGGGCCACCATGCGGCCTGCCAAGCCATTTTCTGTGGCCTGTGGTGCTGTGACAGGAAACAAACGTAAACGCTGTTTACTTTCATTCCCACCCCTTGTCCTTCCTAATGGCTGCTGAAGGGCTGGGGAAGGGACAAGGTTCCCACATGCACCACATCAGCTTGACATTGCCAGCGCGGTGCGGCTCCTCCCCTCCCCTCCCCTCTCATTTCACAGTGTCCCTTCCTCATTTGCATGCCAGCTCCTCCCCTCTCCCACATTGCACGATTTCCATTCCTAGCCCCACCCCTCCCTTCCTCATTTGCATGCCAGCCCCACCCTGAACCGGTCCCTGCCGGTCATGTGGGCTGGAGCAGATTGCAGTGCAGCAGGCAGGCGGGCACAGGGGGCACAGATGCCGGCTTAGAGGGATGCTGCGGCCAGGCCTGTGGGAGATGCTGCTGCCACTGCTGCTGTGGCTGTTGGGGTGGGAAGCCAGTGCTGCTCCCACCTCCCCGCATCCCCCCCGAGACCGCAGACATTGCACGGGGGGTGGTGAGTCGCAGGTCCTGGGGAGGGAGGGACCCCTGCCGCTTGGGCTCAGGCTCAGGCTGCCCCGGAGCAGAGGGAGCAGGGGGGGTGTTCCTACACATCCTGCACCCCCCTGTAGAGTCTCCACATGTCCCCCTGGCTACTGAGCCCAGGTGCACAGGTGTGGGAGCATCCTTGATGCTGACCAGGTGGCAGGGAGGACACGGCAGGGTCAGGTGGCACCCCTTGACCCCTGCAACCCCAGGCTGAGACTGGACTGGACAGGCCATGCAAGCACCTGCTCCTGCCGGCCCACTGGTTAATAAAAAGTTCATGATCCAGCCCCATATTCAAAAAGGTTGGACACCCCTCACCTACATCAATATTTTCATGATTTATTATTTCCTATTTGTATTGTGGTAGTGCCAAGGAGCTCTAGTCATGGACCAGGTAGGCATTGTCAAAAGGTAAAAAGTTTACCTAAGCTTAGTTGCGCAGCAGGCTAGTGTGGTTAAGACATACCAGTTTCTATTACCAAGACCACACAAGGGCATATCATGGTTACCATCATGTCCTGTTACTTCGGACTCCAAACCCCAAAGGTCCAAACACATTTTGAGCTGAGTTAACTGGAGTTTGGAGTGAGGTGCACACACATCTGGATTGATATCAAGACGTTCAATTCTCTGCTACTACAAATCATACTAAGTACTGTACAAATCCAGAATAAAATATATGGCCTCTGCACTGAGAAACTTTCATATGTAGATGTATTCCTTATTAATACCTTGTATCCCATATTTCTATAGCAAATGTCATTCCAAAGAGCTCAAATTACAAACTGCTCATGTCTACATTAGATGCTTACTGCTCAGTAGACTATTACTACTGTGCAGTAGCTCATTATTACCGTACAATAGTGTCCTGCAGCACGAACTGTGACACAATGCTACTGCACTGTAGTAGTGAGCTATTGTACGGTAGTAATGAGCTACTGCACATCCTGCATCACTAAGGAGCCATGTGCAGATGCTACTGCCCAGTAATGTTGGTTAGTTTGCAGTCATTTAGTACTTGGGTATGCAAGTACTAAATGACTGCGCAGTAACAACTGAACAGTCAGCTACCCATGGAGAAAGCCACTATGAGCAAAATCCTCTTTCCATCTAAATGAATGGGAATTTTATTATTTAGGATAGGATTTCAAGATTTGAATGAAATCCTGCTCAATTTATTCACCAAAAAAAAAGTTTCACTGAATTCAGTGTGGCGCTATGAATAAGGTAAACACAATTTGCCCCAATTTATGTGCTGGAATTTAACTGCCATGGAAATGTAACTACTGCTGAAATGGCACATGGCATCTCTTAAACAGAATACACCAATACTGTAATAAATTGGGGAAAATACAAGGGGAAACAATTTGACTTTTTGTTACCTACTTTTTAGAAAAGGTATAAACCACTAATCTGATCATGCTCAGCTAGTGTATGGATTATGATAATTAAACCATTAAATCAATCAGCACCACAGACACATGTTGCCTGTCCTTGTGTCTGTTGTGGGGGATTTAGCAATTTATGGAACAACCTTGACATACTTATCTAATGCCATAAAATTTATAGTCCACTCATTTACAACTAAGTAACTGAGCAGGTATTTCAAGCATTAACAGAAGCCTTACAAATCAGTTTCTTCCAGCTTCTTATCTTGTTTGAACAGAAGATCCTAGAAGTTTAGCTCATTTTAAAAAAAGACTCTGTAATAGCCAAATTCTAGAAAGATACATATTTACCAAACAGCAACCCAGCAGCATCTATAACTGGCACCTGGACCTTGCTAAACACCTTCGAGATATTTTGCAAGCTGAAAGTTACACAAAGTTCCATTAAGACTTTTCATGTAAGCCTTTAGGCATTATGAGAAATTTGCTCACAGTTTAGCATAAATATAGACAATCTTTTTTGTAAAAATAAATATATGGAAATGTAAACATGAAAACACAAATGCATATTAGTGGTTACAAGAACAGCTAATAACCATAAAGAAAACCTGGCATAAGTGTTTTCAAATATAACATAAGAGTTTGCAAATATTTGACAACAAAGCCAGCCAATTCAGATGTGTGTGGCAGTGGTAGGGTGGCACCTTGGAGACTAAATTCTTTGAAGAGATATCAGTTTTCCACAGGTGACAGCCTACTTCATCAGATACTAAGAATGGAATTTTGTAAGGACTCTTAGGAGGATGGGAAAGAGAAGCTGAACCTTCAAAAGCCTTAAGGACAGCAGACATTATTAGATATAATAACTTTGGGTGGGGATCAACGAGAGCCGCTTCTACATAGTGATCCCTGGTAATGTCTCTGATGGCTAAGAGCTCCCAAATCAACAAAAACACCAAACTTTGAGGCAAGGTAGAGAGGTGAAGCAGTGAAGCAAACTGAGCCGTTGTATGGATGTAGAAGCAGAATTTGACAACTTGAAAGCCCAAATGAATCCTGAGAACTCAGCATAAAACTCAAGTAACTCTACATTCATAGAATTTCAGTATTTTCCTGCTCTGTAGTAAAATGTGCTTTACTTCTACTGACTATTAACTGCCCTCCTTCACAGTGAAATACTTCAAGAGGCTTTCTGTTTTCTGCTTCCTGTATCCTGCAGTGTGATTCTGCCAGGGAAAGCGCACCTACAACATACATTGACTATGGTTAAGGGTCATAGGTTATACCAACAAAATAAAGAGAATAAGTGAAAGAGACATGTTTTTACTTTTTGAACCTTTATAATAAAAAAAGTTTTAAAAAAGTGAAAGTTGCAAAAGTGTGTGACCCTCCTAGGGGCTGAGCATGAAACACCTGTCAGCAAAGAGAGAACGGGAGAAATTGCATAACTTACAGAGTATTCCCTGTGACCTTTACCAAGGGGAGAGGGCATAATAGTTCATTAAATAATAAGACTATCACTTGCATTAAACCTACCTGTACAATTATTTAATCAAGTTAGACATTTTGCACTGTGTTCTATTATCTATTTTCCCTGACTTCTAGCTAAAACCATTGTATTTTTTCTGTCTTTGAAACAAGTGTAAAACCACATTCAGGGTGATAGATAACTTTATATAATATACAGTTAAAATCTCTCAATGCAGCATGGTGAGTCAACTGCTTTATGAAAAGTTGTTAAAACTTTCCCACCAATTGTCAGAGTTAGTTTTGACTCTGCTCACTGAAGAACAACAGAATGGTAATTGGGAAGGAAATATCTAAATCTGATCTT
Source organism: Gavialis gangeticus (assembly GCF_001723915.1). Classification (NCBI taxonomy): domain Eukaryota; kingdom Metazoa; phylum Chordata; order Crocodylia; family Gavialidae; genus Gavialis; species Gavialis gangeticus. The sequence continues at coordinate 45,952,914 of NW_017729025.1, read as the reverse complement.
TCTGCTGTACATAATTTGGACTGACATTGCCCTACTGGAGCCAAAATGCACCAACTGCAAGGCCTTTGGAAAAGACACAATGAAAACAGAATATTAAAGGAAATCATCAGCTTGTACTAAAATGTCGTTTATTCATTTGATAGATTATGTTAAAGTTAAGATGATCTCATCCATTTCAGGAATACCGAAAAACTAAAAAAACTCATGATATTTCTGTTCCTAAATGTAGCCAAAAATGTGGTAGAACTTAGACAATAATATGAAATGTGCAATTTATTTAAAAAGCATTTTTTCTTATTATGGAATATCTACAAGCATATTGCAGTTTTATGGACTTTATTTTCAAGTTTTTGAGGTTATGGATTGATCATTAATATCTGAAACTCAATCTTTGCTGGTTAATCACAATGACTCAGGTAACTCATGTAGCATTGTTTCTATTGCCTGATTAGGTAAAGAATGCAAGCACTTGCAAAAGGAATTATTTGTGTTTGAATTCAAAATACTGTTCCATGAATACTCACACATGTAACACTGGATTTAGAGTTTCTTCATCATAAATAAAAACCAAAAAACTTTTGTCTCATGAAAAGCTGTAGAAAGTGAACAGAAAAGGGGAGGGAGCTTAACACATGGGAACTGAAATGAAAATTGGACACAAGCAATTCCAGGAAAAAAAAAATTAACTAGTACATATGAGGATCTGTATCAGAATAGCTTGTGTCCTCACTAAAAAATAGAATAGACATAATGGGTGTGGACAGAAATGACATTTGTTGTGTGATCAGCCCCTTGAAATTGCTCTAAAGCCATGCCGAAACAGAAGAGCATGGCTGCAGAGTCCTCTGACAAATTAACCCTCATTGTATGAGGGTTCAAATGAAGTCAATCATATGTGGAGCAATTTAATTTCTGCCTGTTCTGATTGTAGCACAGTGGGCTGCAGGTGCTGGAAGGAGAATAAGGCAGGCATGGGAGGTCCCTTTGGGGGTTTTCTCGGCCTCACTGAAGTGAAGGGGCAGTAGATTAGAGTCCCTGACCTTGGGTGGGAGTGATATAATCATCCCAACCCCTCCACTCCAGCAGGGCTGAGAAAACCCCAAAAAGGACCTCCCTCCCCTGCCTTCTCCCCCCTCCAATCCAGAGACATCAATGGAACTGGAAGAGGGAGGGATGAAAGGCAGCCTTTCTCCCTGGATTAGCTTCAAGTTGGACCCAATCCTCCAGATCCAACAGCTAGGCTAGGGACAGACATAACACATAAACCAGTTTAAGTGATCAGAAACTGGTTTAAAGCTGTAATAGGACAGATGTTCAGTGCACATAAACCAGTCTGAAAATCACTGAAACCCATTTGAGATAAACCTAATTGCATGTAGTATCAGACTTAACTGATTTGGATCAAGCCAGTTTATGCAACGCGTGGTTTAAATTAAACCAGACACTCCCAGCATCCCAGCATGCTCTCTGGGCTGGGCAGGGCGGGGCTCTCTGCTTCACTGCAGGGCTGGCCCCTCCCCTCTGCTCCCTGGCTGGAGCTCAGCACAGACTTGCAGGCACAGAGCATCTGCCTGCCTTCTCCCTGCTAAGTAGGGATTATTCTCCCCTCCCCTCTGCCTTATGCAGACACTTCCGCATTAGCTAGCAAACCACATGACAGAGGCAAATGGGCTTTTTGGTGCTAAACAACAGGTAGTTTAATGCCCTTCTTTGGAAGAGTATCCACTTTTTTTGCAAAAATCTTGTTGGTCTAATAAAAGACATCATCTCTACTACAAGTCCTGATTACCTCTTCCTTGGAAGAGCAGTTTAAGAAGAGTTCTATTAGTTAATGGAGAGAGGCTTTATTTTCTTAATGAGTTGATAAACACTGAGTGAGGGGTGATAAACATTCCCTGCCGAGCAGCTCAGGAGGGAGTGGTAGGGATGGCAGGGTGGGGGTGTTGATAATCAGAGGGTCCTGCCTGGCCACGCATAATCAGAGGGTCCTGCCTGGCCACGCTCCCCTCAGCTCTGCCCTGTGGAAGCAAAGGGAGAGCTGCTGTAGTGCTGTAGTGCCCCCCAGCTTCTAACTTAAGCCACTGCGGGCATGTCCCTGCATTTCTGGGATGTCTGTCTGGGTTACAAACTGATTTACCCTAGCCAGGTTAAACTAACCTGCAAAGATTGAATCAATTCAGACTCAGGCTTTTTGAATGTCTGTCCCTAGCCCCAACATCTGTTGGATCACAGGGTTTGGTCTATTTCTATGAATCACCATGAGTTAGATCTGGGAGCTGTACTGCTGTCTGCTCCTATTGTGCTTACAATGGGATTCTGACCAACCAGAAGTAAACAACAACAGTCGGAATTCAATACAGAAAATTGGAATCAATCTACAGATTTAAAATATGGCAAAAAACCCCAAACACTTCCTGTACATTTTTCACTGAAGAGTACATTTCAGAATACACTCAAAGGTTCCATTAGTGCCTGGTGGGGAGAAATGTAGGAGGGAGGCAGGGAGGGGAAAGTGACATGTCTTGGCTGTATTATTGTTTGCCAAGGGTGGGACCATGTTCTAAAAATCTCTCTCACAGAATAATCTTACTTATTTATTCTCCTGTTGAATTCAGTGGTTGTAGTAACAAAATATAATCTGAACAGGGGGGCCCATTTGGATACCTGTCATGAACCAACCTTGGTTGCCTTGCACAATTTCTCAATTTGGTTGATTGATATGACATGTGTAGTTTCTATGTAAAGCTATCATCAAGTTGTATTTAGCTTTATTGTCTTTATGCTGATATGCATTATGTTATTTGATATAATAAGTAGTTCTTATATGTTATACAAGGGCGAAGAATACATGATATGATAATGACTTTCAAATAGTAAACAATCAGTTTCTTTGACACCTAGGAAAGACTCCAAGCCTGAATGGCTGAAGAGCAGTAAGAGCTTAGAATCAGCATTTGACTTAAGTTGTTTACCATCTCTCTTGAATTTACATTGTAAAAAGAGGGGTCATAAGAATAATACCTGGCTAGTCAAACTATCGGAAGAAGAGAGATGGTATATTGGATTAGCGAATCTCCATATCTGAAAGGATGCACATATTCTCCACCTCATATTTAGATCAGAAAATATTTCTTCTTTGGAAAACATGAACCTTTTGAGGGTGTGGGGGAACAGGAAGTTATATGCATAGAGTTGTTCCACCAAGAATCCAAGAGGTCGATTCTATGAATAGTCACATAAGCAATGATACTTAAGCTTGCCTCCAGAGCATGCTTTTGTCTTTATTCTCCCTGGGTAAAGGGGAAACTGGAGTCCCTCAGCCTGGAGGATGAGCAGAGAAGCTGGTAGGAAAAATCTGGCAGGGCAGTCAGAGACAGAAGCTGCTTTTTAACCTACTGAAGAAATTGTTTCCTTGGATTTAAGGCACAAGGTGAGAACAGGTTACTGTTTTGATATTTTATTTTGCTTGTTTATTCTTGTATCTCTGTCTGTATCTCAACATATGGTTACTGTTTTCTTATTCTGGTTCTTCTTTTTGTAATAATTCCATTTTTGTTATCTTTTTTATAATCCACTTGTTTTCACTGTTAACTGTGATTCCAGAGTATTTGACCATACAGGCTTGCCCTTTCTACTGAAAGAGGGATCCATCTTTTCTGAGCTCATGACCAGACAAGGGTGTCATTCTTGTAGGTGGCAGAATCCCCTCTACTAAGGTCTGACAAGTAGGGTCAAAGCATCAAGGACTTGACCTCTGGCACATGTCAGCTGGATCTTTGTGGTCAAGCAGAAGATGGCAGTAAGGGGTTTGGGGTACCAGGGCACCCCAAAAATGTTGAAGAACCTCAGGAGTGTGCTTTGAAAGACATACTCAGGCCATATTTGGGGATCAGGCTGTGGCAGAATACCATCCCTGTCTCTCTCCAAAACTCTGCTACCTGACAATTTGGCTACCATGGTCACTCTTCTGCCCCATCTCTTCATATGACCCTGAGTTGTGACCTGAGCTGGATACATTCCTGAGGGAGGGGGGTAACTTGCTCCTGCCTACGTGACTGCCATCATATACCTGCGTGAGGGGCTTAGGCTCCCTATTGTTCTAAGCAATGCCGGTCTACCCAGCAACCAGTGAGGCATTTTAAATTGGTTGGCTGGCAACCAACAGTTTCCGGCCTCCATTGGACCAGGTAAATGAGTACATATGGTCTATGTAAGTTAAGGACTGCCCAGGAGGAAGAGCCGTAGTCATGATGAAAACTTAGAGAGAAGTTGGACCATCTGAAACTTGTCCTCTCTTGAAACTCATGATCAATGAGCTGCCTGCCTCCAGAGGGAATCTCTACCTGCCTCTGGATGATGCCCATGAGTAAGATACCTGAGATCTAACTAGATATATGGCTTGCAGGAACTCAGATGTGCGATCAAAGGCTACCCAGCCACCCTGTTTGCTCTATGGGATTTCTCTGACATTGCTCTACCCTGTACCCTATTCCAAACCTACTCCTTGTAACCAATAAAGTTCTCCTTTGTACCTAGTGTGGGAGACTTATTGGGAGTGGGTCTACATTATGCCTTGGGGTCCCGTTGGTTTGGCTAACTGAGGGAGACCACTATTTGTGCTTCAGACTGAGGGAAGCACCCCAGGTTCTTGAAGTAGGTCAGATACCCTCAAGGGTACTAGGCCTGTGTTTCCCAGGGAGTGTAGTGCCAGAATCAAGGCCATCCCTGGGTGGTAGCATCTCTATCCCCAGGCTAGCAGGTGTGGTCCAGGAAGGGGGTTGGCCACATGTGAGGTGCCCCCAGGGAAGCACTCAGAGCCTGGAAGGTGGTTGGGCGCAGTGAGGTGGGTGGCTCAGCATAGGAGCACCCCCTACTGACCCGCTATACAGGCATCTCACAATACCTAAATCCAACATTTATTTACTTTTGGCATTCACAGAACACCACTCAGCTGCCACCTAATTCTGATGGCCCCTAAGCATGCAGATGGATATGTGCAAATCCACTGAAGGCTTGACAGCACTGAGTGGCCTATGGCCAGCCTGCTAAGCTCCAGCAGGATTCATAAACTATTAATTCATCTACCTTTCTTGTCTGTGCTTGCACAGAGCACACCTAATCTCCCATGAAATACAGGCAGGAAGAAGTTATTGGTTATAATAGGTAAACTACAATTATAACCAATTACCCAATGAACTACTGGGTATTCTAAAACAGAACTCTCAATCTCTCTTGCTACACAATTCCACAATATACACAACATTGGGTGCAGATTACTTAAATACTCTGAATATTCATTGAGCATGAGAGAAAGAAACTGACTGTGGCCTGGTATCAGATAACTCACCTGAGGCAGCTGGGTTCCAGCCACTGCTTCAGTTTTGAAAACTCAGCTTCCAGTAGTTAGTAAACCTCAACTAATGTCTGTAATTGATCTAGGGTACCATGTACTATAGCTCTGACATGGAAAGTTGATCTAATTTCCACTCAGCTTTACAGTTTCCACCCCTTCCTCATCCCATTTCTCCTAGTTGTCACTTTGACAGGGAAGTTCCCTGGAATATTAAATCTGGAAATGCAATTGACCCAGATGGTTTCCGTGTGAAATCCTTGTATTCTTTCAGTGCTAGAGTATCTATGAAGCAGAGTTTTCTTCCCATTCAATCTATTCCAAGGAGCTGCACTATATAAAACCAGTTTTGTCACTGTCTCTATTATTATTGCTGTTGGACCCACAGGAGGCTTAGCATGCTTTCAATCTACTCTCCCTACTTAAATGCCATTCAGTTCTATATGCAATTATATATGAAGAGCAACTAGAAACAGGTGTGAGGGACAAGGGGTTAGTTGTTCTGTGTTTTTGTTTTAAAGTGCTTTGGCCCTTTTGAGATCTTCAGTAATGAAAAATAGGAGTTAATCAGAAAACCTGTAGGAAAACAACAGCAACAACTATTTCATAGTATAGGCAGACAACAATTTCATCTCTATAAAAAGATACCAATACAAGCTGTTAACAGGTAACTGTTACATCAGCATGATTCTGTAGTGAAGCAAGTGTAAAAAAATCCAATTTTAACTCTGCTTCATCCAGGGTCAGAGTTAAGAAGACTGAGATCATTTGTATTTCTATAGGCTCATGTGGTCATAACATTTACATTTCAGCAGTTTGTCCATGCTCTCAAACAGTTCACTATTCCCTCTAACTCAAAAAAAGAAAAAGTAATATCATAATAATGAAGCATTAAGTAACTTAAAGTAAATCAATTTTGAACCTTCTGTTAGAATGCCAAAAGCTTTTTTTTTGGTTCCTTATTTTAATATTACTCTGGATAATGAGCTTGAACATTTCTCTATAGACATAAGACCTGCCTGACATGTTATTATTACAGAGAATTTTGTAGTTGAATAGAATGTTACCTAGGGAAATTTACATATGTAAATTAGAGTAAAATGAACATGACATTGCTGGAGTTTTCTTTTTTCATTGATAATTATTTAGTGTAACAGTGTTGTCCATGTACAAATTTATACAACATTGTCTTTCCAGTTCTTATTTTATCAAGGTTTATTGCTTTAATATCTAGTCCCTGTATGTCACAAGGGACTTGAGCTAGATGGAACTGGCAAGCCTCCATGGGCCATCAGGCCTTATAATTTTAATTCAAAATAGAGTTTATGCTCAACATATTTGAGAAGTAAATTAAATGTCAATCTGGTGCTGGCTGGTTGGGGAGGATTATATGACTGATTGTATCATGCAGAAAATATTTCCAGAAATTTACCACAGAAATTAAACTAATTGAAATTAGTTTGAATTTTATTTTTAATACCAGTTTTATTAGCATATAAATCAGTTCCATACTGTTACTACACAACTACCATCTTTATTAGTGATCACATACATTTAAACATAGTGTAATCCTGATTTTGATTGCCAAATGTAGTACAGGCAGAGCTTCTCTATCTTGTTACTAGTATTTAAGCTGAGAACCATGCAGCTCATTACTCAGGGCAAGTCACCACTTCTGTGCAGAGGGCTAATTTGAGTTGGGCCTGGAATTCTCTCCTGTCCAACGTACAAGATGGCAATTTAACATGTGGACTGTAGTAATTCTTTATTTATGGCTCTCTGGCTAAGTACAGACATACAGGCTTTGCTGCTGCAGCTCTGTGACAGCCTGGGGCAGGGCTGTCCCAGTCAGTTGGAGCAGAGGAGCTGGGGCAGAGGCTAGCCTACCTGCCCTGTGAAGGTGGGTTAGCAGGGAGATGCAAAGCATCCTGGGATTCTGGGGGGCTGCAACCTAACTTGTGTCAGGAGGGGATCTGGAACAGAAGTTTTATAGACTGGTCTAAAGTGATTCAATTTGATACTACATCCATCCAGGTCTACTTTAACTGAATTCCACCATTTTTAAACCTATGTCCACTGAATTTTTGTCTGTTACAGGTTTAGAGCGGTTTCCAGTCACTTATGCCAGTTTGTGTATAATTTCTATCCCTAGCTTCTGATATCTTAGAGACAATAGCTAGAAAATCAGTATTTACTGTCATTCAGTGCTTCTCCCTGCTTGCTCTGTCCCTAGAAAAGCCGTCTGCATTGGACACAATTATAACTCTGCTTCTGACCTTATGAGTTGGATCATAATATCCTCTCATATTTTGCTACATTAACATTCTATAGTTAAAGACAGAAGAAAGACTCATTGCCCAGTGAACCTAGATGTAGTAAATCTGTATAGTGAAGTAGAATAAGGATCAATTGATTCAGTCCATCCCAGTGTGCCAAGTGCAATTTTACCAAGAATGAATTTTTATTTAGGGTGTAGCTCTTCTCTGTAAATAATGACTTCACCTTAAGCAGGCTTCTTTGTGTGACAGACTTAAATCATCTCATGAGTAGCATGGAATTACCAGCTGAATGAACACATGTCCTTACCACAAAATGGTATGTACTGGTAAATTCTTTTATGAAAGAAATCCTGTGGCTTCATAACAATTTTTGCTTAGGAACTAGTATAATAGTACTGAACAAGTTACAGGAAAATTGAATTAATTCTAATGAGTTGGTGGAAGGTGCGGGTGGAGAGGGGGGTATGAACCAGCACAGATTCCATGCCTGCAGGGGACTTCATCATTTAGGGAAAATCATCTCTGAGTCCGACGACAGTAATTTATGTTCCTTGTGTACTATCCAAATATTGCAATGAAAGTCAGAATTGGGGCTGAGAATCTGGACTACAGGTTATAGTAGAAGATAATGTGTTTAGAGCGGTGGCACTCAACCTTTTTTAGAATCAAAGCACCTCTCAGAAAATGCCACCTCTTCGTTTTCACTCATGTTTTTACTACAAAAAAAAACCAGGTCAATTCTTCTGTTGAAAAACCTCAGAAAGACCACAACAGATCAGAATCCGTTTAACCCAAGCAATTCCTGCTTACAGTCTCTAGGTTTAGCTAATGAAACTTATTTATAAACCTTACAGTGCAAACATTGCATGGCACTCTGTGGTACCCTGAAAAGGATTTCAAGGCACCCCAAGGTACCATGGCACCCTGGCTGAGAATCACTGGTTTAAAGGTTTAAGCTGAGGAATGGGGGTCAGGAGACATGGTTTCTATTCTCAGTTCTGTTGCTTTTTGACCTCAGGCAAATCACTTACTATTTCCTAGACTGAGCCTGACCTGTGAAATGGGAATTGTGGAAGAACTTAGATGAAAAGTGTAATATAAATGCACTATATTACACTATATTACATTAGCATTATTATAGCATTGCTTTGCAATGATTGACTGGTAAAGGGGTAAGGGAAAAACTGGGTGGGATGCCTTACTTTTTATTCTTATTTTCTTGAACCCAGATGGCAGTCCAAACCCATTTGACTTTTGAACTCTAAATTTCAGGTGTCATTAGGAACCTTTTGACCTCCAATTAGAACTCTAGTTCTGAATCTTTCCATTGTTTAGGTGGAAGAATAAATCTTTATTTCCAAATGCAGTTCAGCTGTATTTGTCATGTTAATAGTATGGAAAAATGGAGAAGAAAGAAAAATAACTAAAAAAATACAAACAAAGCTCATACATCTGGCCTAGGAAAGAATTTCTACTGTGCAGAGTTACCAATTGGAAAATGCAGAACCAATCTGGAATCCCATAGCCGAAGCTGATGGAGGTGTGAAGTGTTATAAAAAGAGCTGACTTCATATCAGATGATAGGGTAGTTGTCTTCAGCTTCATTAGCGTTGCTACTTTGTGGGACAGGGAAAGTAACATTAATGTGGGAGCCATTCTCACATCCTCCCTATTTTGAAGACAACCTGCTGCCACACATACACACACACACTAAAAAAACCTCCAGAAGTGTGAAATGTCAGACATAACAAAGCTATAAATATGTCAGACATATTACAGAGCAAAGTGCCAGGAACTTCAGGTATAGCTTTAGGTATAGTATAGGAATATAAAGTCTAGAAATAAGGGAAAAGTAAAAGACTCCTGTCTGAATTCTGTCTGAATTTTAGCCCATATGGCATCTACAACAAATCACTTAACATTTTGACTCATTTCCCCCATGAATACAATTAGAATAATACAGGGCTGCTGTGTGAAGCTGAAAAGTGGAACTTAGCCTCTAAGTAAAACTATCGAGTGCTGGAGATGTAGCGTCTTCTGACAAATGTTCCATTAACAGATCTGCAAAACATTCAGTTTACCTGAATTGAAATGACTGATAGGAAGGTTCATAGTTCAGGGTCACTGTGGATAATACATTAAAACGCTGGAATGCTGATCCATATTGCATCCAGACTACTCAAGTTTCTTTGGTCTGTAAAATAATTCTGAAAATTGTATAAGAAGAGTTGGGGGGGTTTTCCCAGGAGTTTCCAACGGTATCCTGCTTCTGGCTGTCAACAAACACATTAAGAAGAATCGTTTTCAATGTATTTTGTTAATTCCTTCTACCAAATCAGAAACAGCTGACAAGGTGAGAATGAATATAAAAGAATAGTAATAAAAATATTTTAGTTTTCAACATGTTTCACTTTAGTTCAGGATTTCAATATCTAATAAAGTGTTCATGTCATATCCTTTTTCTCATGTTCAACAGCACATTACTCAGGTATGAACAGGAACAATTTTAAGGTAGTCAATCTAAATAAGGGTGGCAGAATTGTGTCTTAGAGATGAGTCATTTGAGATGTAGAAGCCAACAGAAATTACATATTCCACTTCTTCCTAATTAAAGTAGGGGTGACAGGTTTTTGTCAGGAGAATATATTCACTGAAAAGTAGTTGCAGCTCCCCCAGGAACTCCAATAATGTCTCTGTATTTGAACAACCCACTATGAGCATTACAATAGTTAAGAGTCTGTCTGTCATTGTTTCCATTATAAAATCTTACAGTATTTCCAAGGGGGCAATAACTTAGTCATAAAAGTTCACATCGTGCTTAAACATGTATCACTCCCTGGGGCAGATCCTAGACTGATGTGGTTAATGAGTTTAACTGAGCCCACTTTAAAGGAAGACTGGGGAAACCAGTTGGAGAGGGTAGAGGGGGGATATATATATATATATATATATATATCGAAGTTAGTCCAAAAGATTGCCTGCATTAAGAACAACCTGTTATATAGACTCACTACCCCTTCCCAACCTTACCAAGCTTTTTTCCTGCCTCCTTTCTGTCCTGTGACCCTAAATGGTACCATGATCCCTGACAGTCTTCACTCGGTCTTCTTCCAAACCCATTTTCTTCTTCAGGACTCCACTTCTTTTATCTGACCTTCCTAGAAGGCTACTCTACATCTGATAACTCCACCATGGCATCTAGTTAATCTAGTAAAATATGAGCTCAGCCCAAGGCTGTACTCCAAGAAAAAATAAAGCATTCCAGAGTAGCCTATCTATCTTCCTTTAGAAGGCACGTGTCATCAAAAGTCCATAGGTGCTGGGCCAGTTAAAAATGATGAGGAGTAATGGAGAAAAATGGTTGTGGCTGTAATGAAGACATGTACATTTACAATATGGAGGGATGGTTGGGTAGGTGCAAAAGAGTCTGGTCCAGTTGGGAATGCAGAGGAGGAAAGAAAAAAGGCAAAGACAATGGTGGCAAAAACCTCCAAATAGAAATAAAAGGTTCCCATAATTTAGTTATTTACAATTTTAAATAATTACTTGGATATAAAGGTTTTAGAATCATTTGCTGCTTGTGTGAAACAGCAATCTTCAAGGTCCCCTGCCACCTGGCTGCAGTTCAGTACAGATGAAGCCCCCTGCTGCTGAATACTGCCAAAACTCTCTGGGTCTGTGGGTCAGATCCAATGGCTCTGCAGACCATATCCAACCTGCAAGCCATATGTTGCCAAGCCCTGCACTAGACAGTGTTAGACTTATTGTTTTCCAGAGCTTTGTCTAATCGAATTGGCTGTAACTTGATTAAAAGGGGTTCTCACCATTGTGAAATTGCGCCGATATTAAACCTATCTTTCCTCCACTTTGACGTGCTATATTTACTCACATACTACACACTCCCAAATACACACCTTGTCCTGGGAAGTCAAAATGAAGAAGTAAGATTTTTCTGGAATCTAACTTACCTCAGGATCACTTACCACTCACTGCAATCTCTCGCAAGCACTGCTGAATTGGATTGACTGCAGCTTTTGACTACTCATTGCCAGAGAAGAAAGTCCCACAAGGATCCTGTAGTAGTGTCACTGTCATAGTACCATGTGTGTTCTTCCTTGTACACAGACAAATAAGGGTAAGTACACAGACACTCCCCTTCAGTTCTCCCTTTCCTTGACCCTCTTTGAAGAGGCAGGTGTCCTTGAGGAGTGCTCTCTGTGTTCCTAACCTACATTTCTGATGACTTTTCTGTATGAAGTAGAGTGTAACAACTTTCTGTCTCATAACTCTGATCTGGCCTTTAGTCACCATTTACCTGAATTATATATGTTGCCCAGGTACATCCAGGGGTGCTCCCTGTCCACCAGTGGAAGGGATGGGGTGGTCAGGCAAGAGTGCTGAGACAGGGGCCTGCCACCTGGGAGCAGTTCCCTCTCCTCTCTACAGAGCCAGGCCAAGACAAAGTGCTCTACTATACAGGAAACCCTTACTATTCATGAACTCCGGGTTCACGGATTCAAATATTTGCGGGGGAGGGCAGAGCTGGGAGGCAGGTGGCGAGCAAGCACTGGGGACATGGAGAGAGGTGGCAGCAGCATCTTCTCCCCTGGAGGCAGCTGTGGTAGTGCTTGGGGGGAAGGGGTTGGTCCCTAGGCACTGTGGGGGAGTCACGGGGACGAGGAGGGAGGCTGTGGCGGTGGCATCCATCGCCACCACCACCACTGAAGGCAGCTGCGACAGGACTCAAAAGGAATGGGTTGGTCCCCAGGCACTGTAGGGGAGCAGGAGGCAGCTGTGGGGTCTGGCAGGGAGCCCTGTCAGTCTGACAAGGAGCCCCATCAGTATTCACAGATTTCACCATTCACAGGGATCTCCAGAACGTATCCCCCGCAAATAGCAAGGGATTCATCTGTATACAAATTTATTGCTACAGTAAATAAATATGATTAAGAAACACTAAATATTTACAGTAAAATTAGTATGCAACACCTTATACAATAACCTGCAATCAACATATTGCACCACTTTGAGGGACTGCACGAACATGAACCAGGTGATTCACAGCATATGCAATAATTAATCCCCTTGCACAGAATAAGCGTTAACACTTTGGAACAGGTAAGTCAAGGCATCAACACAATAAACACATATGAACATCACCTTAGATAAACCCAGGTAGCTTGAGGTATCAATACCATAGATATTTTGGGGGGCACAGCAGTGGCAGGAGCACAGCAGAGGGAGTGGTGAGTGCCCAGCTGCCAGGGGCATGCACCATTCATGGCCCAGTCTCACACCAGGAGTCTTTCCCTTTCCTGGGTCCTGCTCTGGGCACCAGGGCTCTTTTAATTTAATGCAGAGACACACTGCGGGGCTCCAGTTACTCAGCCTAGAGCCAGTGCTAACTTGAGCAGCCTCGAGATGCTCCCAGAGCCAGCTCTCCATGTGCCAATCTGCTCATCATGTGCAGCCTGAGCAGCCTTAAGCTGCTCCGTGGGACAGCTGTCCATGCACTGATCCATGCATTACCTACCCAGCTGCTTGATGGGTTTGCAGGCTCAAGTCGCCTCAAGCGGCTCCTAGAGCCTGATCACCATGTGCCAATCCACACACCATCAGGGATCAGGCAGAGTCCTGAGGACAGTCTTCTCTGGAGCTCCTCGCTCCTCATCATCCCTCGCCGAGTATCTCTTTTCCCAGTGTGCTGAGCATGCTCTCCTTTTATGCACTTCAGGGGCTCCACCCCCAGAGTTCTCCGGACCTGGCAGGGTGCTGTCTCAAACAAGATTCAGACTGCTCCTTGCCCCCTCCCTTTGGGGAAAGGGCATGGCCTTGCTTACCCTAACTTGCTTCTGATTGGTGGATGGTCTCCACCAATTGGAATTGCAGAATCTCAAGCCCAGGACTCATCTGAAGCTCAAAAGGTAAGTCTGCTATGTATATACTGCATTTACTTGTGCCTAGGCAGTGAGAGGGAGCCTCCAAATAGTTGCAGACTGGGCTTCTTTTGTAGGAGCTTTTCAAAAATATCTGAAAATTGTACAGACCTAGTCCCACCAAATTGTACAGACTTAGTCCCACCTCTAATTCCCTACTCAATTTTTCTCTCTGATGGCCAGCCACCTGAGAAGAAGAATGTGGATGAGGAGAAGCATGAAAAATGTTCAATTGTCATTGTCATTATATACCCCAGTTGTTTCCATCTGGCCACCAGTTTGTAACATTTGGAGTGTACCTGAATTCACTCACTGTGTTGGACTCAAACACATTGAAAACATGCACAGATTTCATACTCCTGCAAATGCTCAGACAGGTCTTGTCCACATGAGCATAGATGTTTGTTTCCCCAGGGACAAGAAGCAACAGCACACCTTGTGCTGCTGCTAGTTGTCACTGGGGAATGCACCCTTTGGCATGTGGCAGATTATCTTGGGTAGGAGAGGCATGGAGCCTGCTCTGGGTTGGCCCCAGCAGTCTTATCTGGGGTCCTGGGGGCATTCTGGGGCTGCAGCAATGACAGTTCTGTCACTTGGAGCCTGCCTGGCAGCTGGAGCTTGACTCTACCCAGCCAGGCACTGATTTTGGGTGGCGCATGCTGTCCCTGTGTGTGCTGGGGTAAAAAGAAGCCCATGCTGCTATCTTGCAGTGTGGAGAACACCTGAATGTGAGGTACGTGATGCAACAGACATGTCTGCAGTGCCACATCCCACACAGCCACACTCGTCTGGACACAGCCACATAGTACAAAAAGAGGTAAGGCTTGAGTGCAATTACTTACTCTGAATTCCCTGGCGTCCACTGGGTGTAAGTCAGTCCCATAATGTTACTTGAATGTAGCTCTTGGTGTGTAACTATGATATATTCTAGCCATTAAGATTTAACATGCATAGCACGGTTTTTATGAGTGAGGGTTACTGAACAAGGTATGAAGCATTTTAAGACACCTGCTTTGGTATTTCAAGAAATATTCCCTAGAAAGCAGTGAAGTACATTCATGATAAGCTAGTCAAAAATCTGTTGCTCTTCAACCTGACCCTTCTTTGCTAAGTGAGAGATTTCACAGAAAACTGGGACTTACACTTGTATAAGAACTGGAGACTCCCATTTCTGAGATAGTCAAATATTATGGTGAATTCAAGAAAAGAAGAAAAGATTTGAGTATTTGTGGATGTATAGATAAGAAATATCACATCAGCCCGTAACTATTCAATTCCCTCTTTAATTCCCGCTCCAAATACACCAAGCAACTATGTTAAAAATTACAGCCCAAGCACTGCACTTAGCTGATCAGTGGTTTCAAGTCTGACATTTCAACCATTTAGAAACATCAAGTGGAATTTTAAAGAGAAAGTGGATGGTTAGTAATGGTAAGAGAAAGAAATAAACCACAGAGGCTCTTGCCTTCATTCCTGTTTACCTCATCCTAAAATTAATATCTCTGGGATCACCTGATCCTTGGTACTCCAGGTCAACTTAAAGAATATAAGCCTTGCTTCTGTGTACTGAAAAAAGTGGATGTTTATTCTGTGAACCCATGGTAACTGGTAGATTATTAATTCAAGGCAGTGAGACACTGAAGTGAGGCCCATAAACTATGAGCTTTATTGCTTGTGTCTACACTATGTCAGTATTCATATGGTGCAGGTTAAACTCCCCAAATCCTACTTCAACATGTACCAGGGTGAATATTTATACAAACTAGAATTAATGATTCATAGATTTTTTTAGACCAGAAGGGACCATTGTGATTGTTTAGTCTGACTTACTGAATAAAACAGCCCATTGGATTTCCCTGTATTATTTCCTGCATGGAATCCAATATTTTTACTTGAACTATGACTTATACAAAAACATCAATCTGATCATAGAATGCTTGGAAAGTCATTCAAATGGCTAATTACCCTATTGTTAAAATGTGTACTTTTTGTAGTGTAAATTTGCCTGCCTCCAATGTATAGAGGTTGGTTCTTGTTATGTTGATCTGCTAGGATCAAAAGCAATCTTGATCGTATTTTGTGTGTATAGATGGTTACTAAGTCTCCATTAGGGTGAACTGGGGCACAGGCAGTCAGCCCAAAGAGAGAGTGTAAGAACAGGGGCTACCACAGAGAGCACCAGCTATGGGTCATATTAGGAAGTCTAGGGCCAAGACCACCCAGAAACAAGGCAGACCAGGATAGGAGCAGGCAGGCACAGTATCAAGAGCAAATAAAAGGTACAGTTCTATCTGAGCAAGGATCTAGGAGGGAGTGAGGTATGAGTTCAGATTAGGCAGGGTACAGGTAGGAAGTAGGCAGGGGCACGGCACAGGTCAAGGCTAGGCATAGATGTAGATAAAAATGTAGGCAAGAATTAGGCAGTATCAGGTGGGATTTAGGTAGGAGTAAACAGACAGGTATATTAGCAGGGTGCCAGGCAGGTCAGGAAACAGAGCCAGGAGGTCTGTTGTTCAGAGGGAGCTTTGCCATCTAGCCTGAGCTTATAAAGGCCTGTGTGTATGGGCCCTCTTTCTTAGAGGGATGATTCAGCTAGTGCCCCAATTACCTCCAGCTGGGCCTGGAGCTGGATCAGTCCCAGCTGGGCGTAGACTCCCTACAGTCTCCCTTCCAACTTTTTTTTTTGTTAATCTAAGCAGATTGATGTGCTTAGCCTTCTGTTAAATGGACACTTTCTATTCCTTTTAGGTCTTTCTGAACATTCTCTAATTTTTCAGCATGCTTTACCTCTCCACTCTTATTGAATATGTCCCTGTTTAAGTATTTAAGGATCACAGTAGCCCTTCTGGTCACAGGGCTAGATTGCGTGTTCACTCTCAGATGATACTTTGAGCCAAAGACAGATGTTACATATAAACTAGTTTAAGTGCTCAGAAACTGGTTTAAACCTGTAATAGAACATAAACTCAGTGCACATAAACCAGTTTCAGCATGTCCAGAAATTGTTTAAGATACACCTGGTTGAATGTAGTATCAGACTTAACTGACTTGGGTCAAACCAGTTTATGGAACTTCTGTCCCAGCCCCCTTCCTGCTTTAAGTTAAACCAGCATCCCTCAGCATCCCAGCATATTTTTTAACCCCAGGCTAGGCTGTGCTGTCTGGTCCAGACAGCAGGGCTGGCCCTGCCCTTCTGCCCTCTCATTGGAGCACGGGTGTGGGTGTGGCCAGATGCCGGTCCAGCATACCCTTCTAAGGCTAAGTGGACAGGGAGATAAACCCCCCTCCCTCCAATCTTCCCCCAGGGACTGCAGCCTGGGTCTGCCTGGCTGGGTGGAGCAGCCCCTGTGAGGGTAACCCCCTCTCACCACTACAACAGCAGAGGCATTTGCAGAGCTAGCTGGCCGGCAGGGCCCCACCTGCCTTTCCTGCCTTGCCTGTGGCTGCAGCTGCAGGGCTGAGCTGGGCTGGCCCATGGGTGCTGCTGAAGGCAGGTGTGGAGGGGCCAGCCTGGGCTGGGCCACAGGGCAGGGTCCTTCCCAGCCAGCTGTAGCTTAGTTTGGGGACACAGGAGCTATGTGCTCAGATTGATCCAGGCTTCACATGCCCAGGCCAGCTTGGGTAGCCACAGGCACAGTTAACACATCCCGCGGGGCCAGTCACCCACCCACAGCTGTAGCAGTGTCACCTCTGTGCCATTGCCTTGCCAGCCACCACCTGTGCTGCTGGGCTGGGCTGGGCTGGGCTGGGCTGTCATGGAGCCACAGCTGGCTGGGAAGGGTTCTGCCCCTGCAGCCAGCCCAGGCTGGACACACTGGACCATTCTAAGTTGGCTCCAGCTCTATGCCAGCCCTGCCTGGCCTGGGCACAGGGAGCCGAGAGCAATCTAGGCACAGAGCTCCCATGGCCTCATCCCGAGTCACAGCAGGCTGGGAATTGCCTGGCCCCTGCAGTCCAAGCCAGGCCAGTTCCTCGACACCTACCATCACCAGCACCTGCAGGCCAGCCTGGCTCAGCCCCAAAGCCGCAGCCACAGCCTCAGCCCCACAGATCTGAAGCTTCAGCCACAGGTGCAGCCCCAGCCACAAATACAGCTGCAGCCTCAACCCCAGCCCCAGCCTCAGCCTCAGTCCCTCAGCCCCAGGCAGATGGCAGGGCCATGCCAGCCAGCTCTGACCAGGCCCCCCACCACGTGAGCAGAGGGGAAAGCCAGGCAGACCCCAGTTGGGGTCCCCATGCTCATGCCTGAGAGGGGAGACAGGGGAGTTTTATCCCCCTCCACATCCCCCTTCACCAGAAGCACTCAGTGACAAGCCTGGCAAGGGCTGCTTCTCCCCTTCCCTTCCAGGCACATCCTGGCTGGGGTCCCTGTAAGCCAGGGTGGGTGTTTAAACCCCTCTCCAATCATACTTAGCAGCCCTCCAGGAAGCCTGGCCATGCCCCCTCAGGGCAGCTTCCTACCAGCCTTGTGGCTGCTGTGGAAGGGAAGGGGGGCTTGCTCTAGTGTCACCTCCCCCCATTTTCTAGCCTAAGCCATTGCAGGCACACAACTGCATTTCCAGAATCAAAAGTGAATGTTTATTCACTTGCAAATTGGTTGAATCTACACAGGTTAGACTAATTTACAAAGATTGAATCAATTCAGGGTTAGGCTTTTCGAATGTTTTTCCCTAGCCTTAAAGTAAATTTGCTCTTGGATGGTTCCAAAGTCCTAGTCATAAATTGGAAGGAGACATCCTCAGGGCATTACAAGGCAGAGGCATAGAGAGCTCATTGAGTGCCTAGGGCAGGGATATGTGAGGGTATGCTAACTTCTGTAGATGGGGGAGGGAGGAGAAAGGATGTCGATGAGGGGCAGCAATACCACTGCTGCTACAGCAGCAGCAATGTGGCTGGGTGCCCCAGCCGCCAATCCTGATTCTCTGTTCACTACCTTGCCACTATCTACATACATGCATATTGGGTGTAGGGCTATTCCTGCTCTGGCAAAGGTTTTTGTAGTGGGGCATGGGGAAGCACCATTCTGCTCACTCCACTCATTCGCCATACGTCAGATATGCTGCTTGGTGTGGCACTGTACTGCCTGGCTCCTATGGGCAGTGAACAACTGCTCCTGTCATGGAAAGGACCTCCGGGGGGCAAATCTGGCATCTCCTTATAGCTGGTACCCAGGGCTAGTGTCCCACTCACCCTGCCTTAGTTACATTCCTATTATAAAGTACTGAACATTAAGCTTTCCAGTGTATAAAATGGCTGGAAATCTATCTTGCATTGCACCATACTTTACTAGTCCCAAAATGGTTACTATGTTGCTCCTCATGTATTCCTTGTTGAGTATAGGCTATAACCACATACCAGTTCTATCTGATTACTTGTTAACAAAATTTTCTCCCCTTCTGTTTTGAAGGCCCACTCCAGGTGGGATCACTTTTGCAAGATCTTCCACTCACTCCCTATGGTCATATTTGACCAGTGCCCCCCTCTTTTATGCCAGGTATGAACTTCGAGTTTCTGTTAGATAATAATGCATTTATTTCCCTGTATGTAGAAGTTTCTCATTGCCCCATGCATTACAGTACGCATGCAAATGCATTTAGTATTTATCCTGCAATTCTCATTCATAATAAATCATCTCTATTTTTCCGATGCCCCTCTTCTCCCTCCCTTCAGTTGGGACAATGAGATAAGATTAATCAAAGCTTATCACAGGAAACATAGGAATGACCATATTGGATGCAATATGCAGATGTGTTTCACACTGGTAGATTTACTTCCTTTGTTTCTTCATGGGAACTGTATACAGATTGGCATGTCTGCCCACATGCAGGTCAGCTTTGTCCCTTTAGGAACTCATCAGTCAGTCCAAACAATACTCCACAACACAAACAATAACCCTTGACTGAAATGAACAAACAAAGGAGGAAAGCAAAATTTTTAACTTTCCTCCAGGCAGCAGGGGATAACTTTTTAGTTCTGGCCCTTCCTGAAAGCAAGCTTTTCTAGATTCTAGTCTGCCTTCCAGGCACAAACTATTCCTTCCCCAGCTCAAGCTGCTTGTGCAATTGCAATCACTCTCTTTCTTTTTCTTTCTTTCTCTCTCTTTCTCTCCCCTTTGGGCTTTTAACTATGAGCTAATCACCCACAACTGGGTTCCTACCACAGGGCTGTCTGTTCTACTTAAAGGGCCAGACTGCCTGTTCTAGGAGCCATGAAGGATAATTTGAGCTGCTAACCATTCTGCTAACCATTTTATTGTTCATGCTGCCCCTCTGAACAATTGTGCTCTGCACAATTCACTAACAGTGACTAATCAGCAGGGATCCTGGTTTTATCTGATTTTTTTAAAAAATCCAATTTTTAGTTTTAAAAAAATAACCCAAAATGCACATTTTTCCATGAATAAACTGAAACACTACTAATATATATATGTATGTAAATATATAAATATAAATAATATATTATATGTATATATATCACATGTATATTTTATATATATCATATATATATAGATATAAATATCTGTCTGTCTCCATAGACTTCTGAGGGAACTGTGTAACCAAGATAGATAGATAGATAGATAGATAGATAGATAGATAGATATTAATGGTAGACCATTGGTATATGTATGCCCTTAATGGTATACCAATTGTATATACATGCCATTAAGATAGATAGATAGATAGATAGATAGATAGATAGATAGATAGATAGATAGAAGTGGTGTTTCATTTTAATCACACAAAAATGTGCATTTTGGGTTACTTTTTTAAAACTGAAAATTGGGGATTTTTTTTTTAATCAGAGAAAACCAGGATCCCTGCTAATCAGAGTGAAGGACAGAAGTGCAAGGACATTGCACTCAATGAAGCCAGTTACATAGAAGAGGTGTTCATTGAACATGGTGAAGCTCCACCCTTTTGTACGATCTGAAGAAATACAGTATTAATAACAATACTTGGGAGACTCAAGTACTGAATTGTCCCTAGTGGCACTATGATATACAATATGGCATCAATCATTTTTAGCAAACACACCTATTTATGGAGTCATATAGATGAGAGAAGACAAAGGGAAAGAACTAAACCAACATCATCAGGATTTTAATTTCTCCCAGAATTATTTGTCAAGTCTTCAGTCAAACATGCAGATCTCAGATTGGCCGTCTGAGTCATCTATGAACTGACTCACTGATAAATCCTATTTGATGGAGGATTGTCATCCTGCCAAAGATGATGAGTAGTATTTATTCCTGGTGGTTCTGGGTGAAAATGTAATAGTTGTATAGGACACCATGCATTCTAAAGAATCTACCTTGAAGCTTATTGCCCCAGCCCTCAGGTCTATGGTGAAATTGGCATCTCAAATAAAGAAGCATGGAATCCTGCCAAACAGAATTTCTATAGAGGATCTCTAGGGCTTTGTGTCTTCTGCAAGGATCTCATGGTTTTATATTTGTGTTCTTTTGCAGAACAGATATTCCTGGGGGACCATGTAGATATTATCATATAATCTGGCTAAAAAATACCCATCCTCTAGGCTTCCATCTCTAGGCCCTCTTTGTCCAACTTCATAGGATTTTCTATATGCAGCCTGCATGTGGCAAATTAGATTGCAGATCTGTTTGTGCATTAATTACTTTTCCATCTGTGTTCCTAATTTGGGAAGCAGGAACGGCAATGGAAGATAATGAAGACTAACAGAGGCCTGTGACCAGTTCCCTCATCATTTTTTCTTTCTCTCTCTATATTCATGCCAGACTTTAATGCTCCAGTGTAATATGTCACTGTAATGTTTAGAGACCTAATTTGTATAGCAGGTTCTATAACAGTTTATATAGCCCATTTGCACAGATTCTGCTGTGAAAATAGGCTTTATAACCAGACATCCAGCATTTTGAGGATAGCTTAACTCCATATCAGGCCAACAGATAGCAATCTGATCCATTTGCAGTCAAATTCTATCTATTTAACTTCAGCAGTCAGGAGTGGACCTAGCTGCTAAGTTTGTGCTGAGCCTAATAAAATGAGTATGCTAAAATGCTGGGACAATTTTGATTATAGTCCCAGTGGGTCAAGTTCCTGGTTCTACATTAGGCTATACTTATTTCCCTAGTGAGAATTTTTCTTGATGAAAGGTGGTAAAATTGAAGTAATGTTATAATCTTCTGTGAAAAACATTAATTTGTGGGCAGCTATTAAGCTGGAGATTTCAGTGAAGCTGTCATGAAATCTGTAGGAGTTAGGCACCTAGGCACTTTTGAAAATCTCACTGGGTACCTATCTGCATCCTAGGCACTGCAAGATAAGCGCTGCAACATGTAACTTTAAGCACCTGGAATGTAGGATGAAACCCAGAACACAGAAGAATTGCACAGGTTTCATTGTTTTTCTTTTAAAGTAAGATGCCAGAAGGACTGGTGCTCACATTTATATGCTGTCTTAGGGGGTGTCCAGGTGAGCATACACATGCGTTTTCCCAGAGACAAATGCCAGTGGCACATAGTTGTGCCGCTGTTATTTGTCCCCAGGGAATGCTCATGCATATGTGCTCTGGTGCACAGCAAGTTGCCCCGGGTGGGGTAAAGGAGGTTGGGGCCAGCACCTGGGCTGGCCCCAGAGCCTTACCCAGGGTCCTGGGGGCTTCCTGAGGCTCTAGCAGTGGTGATCTAGGCACATGGCGCCTGGCTGGCAACAGGAGCATGGCTCCAGCCAACCAGTTTCCAGTTTCAGGCGCCCCATGCTGCTGTCACATGTGCCACCCCACTTTTTTCAATGTACAGACATAAGTGCACATCCATAACGAGGAAAAAAGAACACACAAAAGGGAATGTAACCCTAAGCCTAGTAGTTAGAGTGCTTGCTTCCAGTTTGTGCACCCAGGTTTAGCTTTGTTTTTTAACGGTAACAGTTTACTGTGAAGTGCATAAACAGCAATGAGAACCCAAGGACTCCTCTCTCCCTGCTCAGTGCCATAACCCCTAGGCTGCCAAGGATAGGCAGCCACTGTTAAAGAGAATTTGGATCAGAGTTTTAAACTCAGCCCCAAAAGTTGTGTTTAAGAAGCAGGGTTCCTTTTTGTTTGTTTGTTAGCTGGTTTGTTCTCAACCTGCATGCCCAAGTATCTATAAAACCTGACCCATGGAGAGTTTGTCTCATTGAAAGTCAAAAGAAGCTTGCCACATAGATGCACTTACTTTTGCCACTTAATATCTTTGTAAAGCTGTTGTTTAGATACTTTTGGAAATATTACCCTAACTACTGAAGGTCCAGATACTTAAAGGTATTTAGGCACCTAACTCCAGTTGAAATCAGTCTAGGTCATTTGGAAAAATGGACCATAGGTTTTGGGGGGCTTTTGAACCTAAACTTCCTGTGGAATGTGCCAGTCATGTATATGTCCATGTCTATTCTTTTACAAATAGCCTTCATCTGATTCCTCAGTCTTAGGTGCCTCCCAGCTGAAACCTTCCCAAGCTACTTTTAAGATACTAGTTATCAACTGGGGAATGAAATTCCATCTTTATGCTTCTCCATTGGGTACTGGAGCCAGGTTTGTGCCTGTTTCCTTAGCCAACACTAATCTAATGCAAGGTGTGTGAAGTGACACAAGAGAATTTTTTCAGGGTTTCATTTTTCAGGCTTAGTTTTTTTTTCTTTTTTAACCAGAACTGTCCTCAGAGACACACTACTAGCAGCTTTTGAATTGAACAGTTAAGCAAATCTCAATATAAAATTTGAGTTGGACTTACTAAAGGGTGTAGATTTCTCCACTGCAACTTTGGCAGAGTTAACATCTGAAATATCACATCACCAGAAGGCAAAGAGCGAGAAAAGAAGTGTCCTGTCCCACAGATGCTGTGAATGACAGCTTCTGAGTAGCCTAATTTCTGTCAATTTTACCCAGTGCTTCAAAACACTTGAAGAAGAGAATACATTTGGGATGGTAAGCCTCTTCACAATCTTTTGTCATTTATATTCCAAGATAATATGTCACCTTTGCCCACTGGTTTAAAACACAGGAGATGTGTGCAAAATCTACTAAGGCTGTCAGTCTTAAAGGATGTGTAAGAATATACATATGGCCTGGGGGAGGATCTTTTTAAGTATTATTTTATTTTTACAGTGTAAGTGTGTAAGCAAAATGCAGAAAAAAAATTGTGGTTAAAATAAAAGCCAAGCCAAAAATGTGTGTATGTGCACGTGTGTGTGCAGGAATATGCATGTGTAATTTAGCAATTTTAAATCTTTTTCAGGAATTGAAGAGTCCACATCATAAACATTCTTATTCTTTCACTAAACGTACATTCATTATTCCCAGGAACTACAAATGTTGTAATAAAAAGAGTTACCTGCCTTCACCAGGTCTGGCTATAGCTTTATTGATAAACAGGGAGGTATGAGGTCTGGTATGCAAATTCCATTGTCAAGACTGCAGCACAGCAGGAGATGCATTCTTTTTGGTTTTGTAATGTGCTCCTCTTCTATCTTTTTCATCCACTATTAAACTATAACAGGGAGGAAGATCTAGGGTCTAATGCACTCATTCAGGATGCAAGAGACTATGGTTCAATTCCTATGTTTTACCAGAGATTTCCTGTGGGACCTTGGGCATCCTACCTTGTCTTTCTGGGCCTCCATATCTTATCTGAAGAATTAAGATAATATTACATTCCTTTCTTACAGAGTGCAGTGATGCTAAATCTGATATCTGTTAAAACATTGATGTCACATTATTGTTTGCAATGAGTGAAATGCTATATACATACCTTGAAACCTGTCTTGAATGATCACCTGAGGGATCAACAAAAATTATGCTCTTAGTAGAGATGGGTCTGATAAAAGCTAAATAAAATTTAAGTGGAAATATGATGACAGCACTTCAAAGTGTTTCCTTAAGATAGGGCTGTCTAGGATTGATGGTCCATATGGTACATTTAACTTTATATTTACAAAAACACCCTCCTAACAATTTTCTGTTTGGCCTACTATTCTTTTCATTCTCGGCTGGTCTCAAAGAGAGCAGGTCCTACATTTTAGCTTTGTTCAAAGTGAGGCAGAAACTTTTCCACTGCATTGTTCCCCCTCCATTTTATCCAAACTGTAGTAGTCTAGCTTCATGACTAGTGCTAGAGACGGGTTTCAATAATATCAAATTTGCACTGTGGTAGTTAGTGCACCATGTGGAACATTGGGCAGACTAATTTTAATCCCCCTCCTGGTATAAGATGTCTAGAGCCCCTGCTTCCTGGGTATGTGCCCTAACCACTCAGATATTCAGACTGACATGTGGGCAGGCAGCTAATACATTTTCATCCTGCTACATTTTCATGATTTACATGTTCTCAATGGGTGCACATCAGTAGCCACCTACTTGCCTGGCCAGTCCATAACCTACTGCATATGCTCAGTTTATGTACATAATTGCAGAGCTAACAGAGTTAAGTGCCAAAAAGATTACTTATGTGGTGGGAAAACTACCATTTAGATGCACAAAGGGAAATAGAATTCTGCCCATAAAGCCTGAGTAGAACAAGGGATAGGTTTTGTAAGCTACAAGTGAATTGGGCATAAATAAGGAGAACATTAAAAAATTGTGTTGAGCATGCTCCACCCAGCTAACTGCCTTATTTCCATTCCTTCAAGATTAGTCATGTCTAACTTCACAGGCTGCTGACTGATTATAGCTTTTCATTATAATCTATAAAATAATTTAGGTGGAACAATATGGTTGTCTGGGCCTTTTCTTAAGATTGCAAACAGTTAGCATGAGAAATATTGATTCATACAAAAGATTTCCTGATGGAAATAAGGTGCTTCCAAATCATTCCCTTCAGACTAAAAGCTCACCTGTTGAAATTTTGCCTCTGTGCTGCTGATGTTTCTCCGTCAAATGTAGTGCCCATCCCAAGTTCTTCTACTCCCTATCCCAGCCAAATCTCCTAACAAACTACAATTTGATGTATTAAAATGAACAGGGGGCTAGTAAATGTTGAGCCTTTATTATTAGGAAAATCAACAATGATTTTGTGATCCCAAACTTAGGTCTGGGACGTGTGAATTTAGTGAGGGAATTTCCAGCACAGATGTGTGCATTAGCTATTATTTTTTTACTGAGATGAATACATATGCCTTGAAATCAGAAAATGTACTGGCCTTTGATTGCTCCACCACCAATATTTGTTGTGTTTTGGCTCAAATGTTGTTTTTTTTTTTGTGTAGAAGTGAACAGTTGTACATTGCTTTCTTTGGATTTAAGAGAATTCATGCTAACTTCTATATTATTATACATTTTAACATCTGCCTCTACAATTTCACAGGAAGAATACCACCACATCATGCCAAAATA
Source organism: Gavialis gangeticus (assembly GCF_001723915.1). Taxonomy (NCBI): domain Eukaryota; kingdom Metazoa; phylum Chordata; order Crocodylia; family Gavialidae; genus Gavialis; species Gavialis gangeticus. The sequence continues at coordinate 45,927,004 of NW_017729025.1, read as the reverse complement.
TCACCAGGGCCCACAACTAACCTGACATCATAGTAAGGATAAGATGGCTGGAAAAACACAATGTTGTGGTGCTACTAGACGACATCATGCAGAACACCACCAGAGAAAAGCTATGAAGCCCAAGGGTGGCTGTGATGCCAAGCAATTCCTGCCCCATTCTGGCTCCTCAGGGTACCCTCCCTTTTTACCTCACCAGCTATGCACTGAGAGACCTCGTATGGTGTTTAGAGTGGTTTCCCCAGGGTGAGTCCCAGTTTACTTTAGCCAGTTGGTACTTTCTGTACCCAGCCAGTCCCCAGCCTTGCTCTTTGAGCACTTAGTTGTCACCCTCCTGACCCTATCAGTGCCTCAGGGCACCAGTTGCTTTATGGGCTATATTTTGGCCTCTTTTCTCTCCTATAGCCATGGTCATGCCTCATAGATATTACTTCATATTCCTTTGGAGGGTGCCCCCTGCCCCAAACACAGTTTTTGTCCCTCATGCCTTGAACCTTTGTGCGCCTGCCTGACTTCCAACGCCCGCTCACAAGCTGCCTTGGCCCGAGCTGTAAAGAGTGTGCATTCGATGGCTTTGTGGAGCCCCTGAGGCAGGCTTCTGTTGCCTCATGGGCCACCCCCAAACTCACCTGCCACAACTCTGAAAGTAACACCAGTGGTGGGGGGTAGCCTCTGAAGACCCCTCAGGAGTGACCACTCCACTCACCAGTTGTTTGTGGGGCTCCACCTCCCCTACACCCCAACCTTATGCCAGCCTCTGGTGGGATGCCAGGTCTTGAAATGGCCATCTCTCCAGTGTGTGTGTTTCTTGATTTTGTTGCCTTTTTGGGGCTTTATACTTTATCTCCTCACTCCCTTTGAGAGGGATGGCAGGCTAGCTCGGCTCCTATGCCTGGGGCCCCCTGAAACTGGTTGAGTTTGCTCCTGAGGCCTGTGTGGATGCCCCGTGTCAAGCAGAGGGAGAAGAGAAAAAAAAAGGAAAGAAAAAGAAAAAGGGGCCTTCCAATTCAGCATCCTATTGACTGATCCTCTCAGCTCTCCTGCCTGTACTTGACAATGCTCCCTTGATGCTGTTCCCCCGAGTCTCCTTTCCCTTTCCATCCCCAGCCCATTTCCATGACCCAGTACCTGGAAGTGACTGGGCAGGGGGACCTCTGTTTCTCTGAGGTCAGTCACGGCCTCTCTCTCTGAGTTGCTGTTTTCTTTGTACTGTTGCTTGGCACCCCGACACTGTGCTCCCTCAGTGATGTTTGGTATGTGTCACCCCAAATGCTCCTCCTCCTCTGGGGCTCAGATTTGGCACCCCTGATGAAGGGAGCCCTCGCAGCCTCTGTTGCTGCTCCCTGTCCGGGTGATCCTTGTTCACACTGGTGCAGCCCACTGCCTGTGTGGAGAGCCTCCACCACCTCTTTCGCTCTCCCCATCTCTTCACCGGCACCCGCTTTTATCCTCGCTGGCTCGTGCGTCCCCATGACGTCACCCGCCGGCTTTAATTGTATAAAGGCACAGCTTTTGAACTACGCGGGCTCTCATCCTCGCTCCTCTGGCATCACTTCTCCTGCAGGTAAGTGACCATTTTGTTTTTCTTTATTTCTTTTTGTGTTTTCCTTCCTTCTGTGTCCCGCGTATGTGGCTTTTGGGTCCCCTCTCTTGCTATCCCTGGGACACTTTGTTTAGGGCTCAACCTTCCTGGCCTTGGCACCTTTATTCTGGCAGTGCCTCTCAGCCCAAGTCCCCTGCCCCAGACCTTGAGTCGTGGGCCCCCAGCCCTATCTCGCACAAACATGGTCCAGGCCCTTGGCCCCCTGTCATGCTCTTATGCTCTGGATCAGCTCTCAGCCCTCTGGGCCCCTGACCCCAGGCTGGGCTGCCTGTCACAGACTGCTCCACCAGGCATCCCTCCATGGCTCTGTCCCCCTGTACAACCACAACCCAGTCCTCCGCTACTAAGCTTAATCACATCATAAGCACAAACAAACTGCCTCACAAGCTAAGTCTTCCTCACTCTGGGTCAATGTGCCTCCCTTGGAACTCTCTCATCCTAGCTCTCTTGGGTGCTTGGGTGCCTGACCATCTGCCTCCTGCAACCCTTCTTTTTCAGGAGCTCCTCACCCTGCAGCATGGTGGGGGTTACAGACTGCCCCTTCCTTCAGGCACTAGGTTTATATGCCAAAAAGCCCCATCCCTTCCAGGCATGTCACCTTTTAGTCACACAGGCATTTCCTCTTTTGTCTAATGGTCAGCCTGCCCTTCCGGACTGTAACCTAACCCAGCTGCTTGTAGCATTTTCTATGGGACTTCCTGGCCACCTGTCCCACACAGAAAGTTTATTGCAATTCAGCTAGCTTTTGCTCAGCTTACTGCACACATTGCAAGGTTGGCCTGCTGCACTTTCCCCATAATCTTTCCCTTCTGGCCTCCTGTTACAGTTCTCCCCGCTCCCCACTTTGGAGGCCGTCATAAGAATTGGAAAGGTAAGAAAGAGGGAGCTGAAGTCTTTTATTTTTTTTTGGTTCCTAAAAATAAAAGAAAAAGAAGTAGGTAGATGGCTTGTTTTAATAAGAAAGGATGTTCTTTCTGAATGATACTCCATTCCCAGAACTGCATATGCAAGTGCATGACATATATTCACTGTTCTGTTGAATCATTAATTCTTGTCTCCTCTGCCCAGATAACCAATGTAAATGAAGTGAAATGTCCTTGAAGTGGTTATAAGGGATTGTTTGATGTGACATGAAGCAGCACAAAGCTGGAACTTCTGTAACTACCACCCAAACATATCTGTAAAATAGAATGCAGCATTTTTGGCCTGTGATGGCATGAGAGTATTTAATGGCTTCTAGTGTGATATTAGTCATTTCACAATGCCATGAGAAAACTGATGAGACAGTTGTTTCTTGATGGCATTGTCTAACTCATCTACAAGTACCTACTATGAAAGGGTATAATAGCTTGGTAACTAATGATATATGAGGAAAAAAGCTATCAGTCTGTGCTGCACTCTGAAATCATATCCTTTTACAACCATTGTGTAATTAACAGTATAAGCATTAGGAAGTGCAATATTGCAATAGGAATTGTATTGACTTATTTTTAACTGAACATTAATGCTAATTATAAATGTGTATTTATTTTACAGCAGATCACTCACTTTTTATAGCTTGAAAGGTAGAAGAGACAATATTTACTTTTCAGTGTGTTTTTCTCTTATAATCAATTTAAATTCCATCTATTACAGGTAGCCAAGTATATCTAATCATTAGATTTATTCTATTTGCTTTTTGTAATCATGATAGCTGGTCAGGAATTTGTCAGTGATATTTTCCCACGAAAATGTCAACCCCCCCAGTAGAAAATTTAAACTTTTTAAAGATTATTTTTTCTAAAGTAGGAAATTTAATTTTCTTCAATTTATGCAAAACTTGTCATTTGAATCAGTTCAAATAAAATTTCAAGTCTGCAATGTGATCCATCACCTCATGGATCCTAAAACACAGGAGCCTGAAGTCCTCCTTCTCCTTTTATGGCCAGACCTCATGGCAAGACACATTCACAGTCATGGGACTATCATGGAGCACTACAGCACTGGTGAAAATAAAGCCCTATTGCATTATCACAGAAAAAGTCTTTCAAAAATAGGGTGATCATATGTCCCAGTTTGGCTGGGACAATTCCAGATTCCATAGCCATGTCCCAGCCAGTTGGTCAAAAGTCTCAGGTAGGAATTGAGGGAGGAGGTGGAGCGGCATGGAGCTCCAGGCAGGCAGGTGGGCAGGCACCGCTGGTACTGTGTGAGAGCAAGGATGGGGTGGCACCTGCTCCAGTCTGCCCACCTTGCTCATGCGCAGCACCAGCAGTGATTGCCTGGCCACCACGCCTGGTGCACCATGCAACACCAGCACAGCACCATCAGTGCCTGCCTGGTGCACCATGATGCTGCGCCAGATTTTAGACCAGTACTTTTTGGACATGTCCCTGCCAGATTTCGGACCGGGACTTTTGACTGACCAGCTGGAACCAGGCTGGGGAATCTGGGATATCCCAGCAAACTGGAACATATGGTCACCCTATCCACAAAGCCCATACTGTAGAGGAACAGGGTGAACTTCTATGATGACATACATTGATAGAAACATGCTATTTAACATGCATTGATGAAAAAGGAAGTTTCAGCATCTTGGTATCAAAACGTTGTTTTGTAATATCTATGTCACAAAATATATTTACATTTTTCAGCATGATTTGAAGTGAAAACAAATGTTAAACACTTTCCACAAGACGGAAATTCCAAATTGCATTCAGCTTTAGTAATGACCTCTTGGAATTTGTATGCTGAAATCTGCTTCCTTTCTAACATACTTTAACATACATTACTTTTATGACATCCAGCACTTGTGAGTGAACTCTGCTGATAAAGGGTTATTAATTAACTCTTAGAGTGCACACCCTTAATTTTATGTTTGGAGAATTGCTTAGGGATTCTGTAATGTACACTACAAAATATTACTGTACATATATGTCCATAAGAAGTTCACAGATTATATTGGTTTTTTATTTGGGTATTTCATCATTCATGTGTGCTAGTATGTGTGCACACTTTTCTGTACTTTAGAGTGCTTATGAATGCTTTGCAAACAGAAAAGTATTACTTAAATTTTGAGAAATCTAATGCTGAAGCCTTTTGAAGTGTATTCACAGAGATGTATTCCATGTTTAATATTGAGTCATTCTTATCTAATGTGTAAACTATTAGCTGTAAAATCATGTTACTATTTGAAAACATTTTCACCCCAAACATGCCTAATTTTATCACCACTGGGCATCTTAGTATTGTCAAAGTTATATTCCAACACCAAATGAGTTTAAGATACATGAGATCCCTAACAAAAGCCTTTCACATGAATATCTGACTACAGGGAAAGCACAGGATAAACCTGAGTGCTTGCTATCACTTAAAAAGTTTGCTGTGCATAGGCAATCAAAATGATAAGAAAGTTGGAAGCAAGAGCTTGAACTAGAATCTCATGCTCCACATTGATTTAGTGACTACACTTATCACTTATTACCAGCCAGCATTGTTCCTTAACCCTTCTGTTGTTGGTCATCCACCAAACTGTGTTCAAACATGCATTAACATTTTCCTGAAAGCAATGATATGTTAGGGCTGCTCAGTTACATGAAAGATGCATTCTGTTTTGATATACCAAGAGGCATAGTTGGCATCATGGTAAAGTATATTCTTCCTCATAAAGGGATCAGCATGGTTAATGTAGTCTATTTCCATGTACCGGACACTTCAGCATGGCCACAGAGCACTACATTCTACATGAATATATCCAGGATGTTCAGCCACACAGCAACTGTATTCCATATGGATGCACCTATTGATCATATGCAGGTTTGGAAAAAATATACACTTAATAACAATATAATTTAATTTTCTTTGTATAGAATGGCTGCTGTCAGCACTATAACAGCTGTTCTTTCTGAATGAACCTGGTGCCTCTAGCAACATGGCAAATACATTATATCTAGATGAATACAGGGCATTTTGGCAGTGGTCAAGCAGTTATGCTCCCCCTTCACTGAAAACCTAGGACTTAGCCAAGTCTCATTGACTTCAGTGGAAGTCTAACTGTGCTTTTAATGGCAAAATTCAGTCCTGCAATCAAGCTTACTATGGAAAAGGTAATATATTCATGCATGCTCAAGGCGTATCTTGGCTTGAGCTCATGGAAAGGTCAAATAGTTCAATGTAACTGCATTATATATAAAAAAGGTTGATTGTATCAGAAAATGTTTCACTTGATTGCTGATTATTAATTTCTTCCTTAAAGGGGTTTCTTTTGAGGGATCTTCAAGGAAGGGTGAGAGGGAGTTTGCAGCCATGTTTTTGTCAAGAAATCTAATACTGTACAGCTATTAAGCTTCAGAACATCAGACATTTAAAAGATGCCATTGTTTCCCCCTGCAAGTAAAATTTAGCTGCCAGTTACAAACCACTGTATATCTTGGACTGTGTGCAAATACTCCAGGAAATATTCTAAAAATGCTAATAGCTCAAGTTAACTTCTAGGCAGGAGGAGATGCTTCCTCTTAAATTACCAGAATTTATGACATGCAAAGTATATTTTATTAGCTGCTATCACTAAGATTTACCTCTTGGATGTTGAGCATTTAAAACCCTGCACAAATGTAATATGATTTTGCTTATTTTAAAATTAAACAACCTCTTATTTCAATGTGGCCATTAAAAATAGAAAAAACTAAAACACCCTACCTCTTCTCTTCTTTTGAGCACACTTCCCTTCTTTTGTCTCTTGCTCATGTTTGGAATAACAACTTGTAGAGTATGAATTTATATTTACAACAGCTTATTTTAGGAGGCATAAAACTGAGATCTTGAACACTGTGTGAAGCCCTTATGTTTTGTTTGGTTTTGGTGTTTTTCCTCAAAAGAAGGGGTACTAGTTATAAGATCCTGGCCATATTTGAATTCAGTCCAATTTCTTTAATTTCTCTGGGGGGGAGGTTGCGGGGGGGGGGTTGTT
>NW_017729025.1:45913646-45920369 GCF_001723915.1 Gavialis gangeticus | reverse complement strand
TTGTTGGGGGAGGGGGTGTTTTTACCAGGAGATAGTATTCTTACTTGCCTCCTGACCCTAGCCAGTGCCTCAGAGGTAGGTGAAATTATTCTGTTACATGATGTCTATGGCAGACGTGGGCTGGTGAATGTTTCACTGTGAAACGGTTCCCTTTTCCTTCAACATGACAGATACCACAATGCAAATGTGGTAACAAAGACTCAGAGATTCAGGGAACTTATCAATGTTTGTTGGGTGAACCTTGATAAGATCTTCAGTTCCTCTGGAGGGCTGATGAATTTTGGACAAACATGACGATAGCCTTGATGAGCAAGATTGTCAAAAGAGCACAAGGTATGACATTTCAAGTGCTCCAACTTTCAAGTTTTAAAGCTACATTTTCTAACAAAATCAACCCCTAACTAGCTTTATTTTTTTTCTTTGACGTCATAGTTTCTATGATATTTGTATTCATATCACTATTGAATATCTGACTGTATTTAAATAGAAAATCAATTTCTTGGAAAAACTGGCTCCAGTTATGCGTCTGAGATATTTTGGGGGAGGAGGAAGAAAGTTCAAACGTCTTGTTGCCAACCCCATTTTAACAGACCATTCTAAACAGATTTAACATCATATTAATTGACTTAAACACTGAAGAAACAGATACAGATTCCTAGGGAATATCCATGTTCCGATTCCATTATAAAAACAAGCTTAAATCTATGCCTGAATGTGCATAAAATACAGAAATGGTTATACACACACAGCTACATGGACTCAGGCACAAACATAGGCTCAAATATGCATATGGGAACACTGCAGCAGGACAATGGAACTGCTAGTATGAATCTCACGCCATGCTTCTGAGATGGAAAGAGGAAAAGATCATTCAAACTTTCCCAATTTTTTAGGCGCTAATCTGTCCCTACTAAATGACTGAAAAATGGCCAAGATGGAACTTGGTTCAATTCCACCTGAAAATGTTGAGGTAGGAGTTGGGACATGAGCACAGTAGAATTAACAGGCTTTAACGGGAGAAAAGGAATTCAGGCATAATGGAGGCAGGTGTTACTGCAGAAGGAATGTTAAATAGTAACAACAATAATAAGGTCAGAATGAGCCCCATGGAAATGGAAAGCAGCTGGGAGCAGGGAGAAGGGCTGGGATTATGATTGTGAGGTCAGTGGAAAAGCAATTATTTCTTGGTCAGAAGATTTCAGAGCTGAGCATTTGAGTCTCATGTCACCTCTCCAGAGGGTTCTTTCAGGACCAGCCCTTATCCCAACTGTCAGTGTTAGATTGGGCCAAGCTGAGTAACAGCCAATAACTGTTCTTCCAGCAATGTAACTATTAACACAGACCTAAGTGCAAGAGCAGGAAAATATTGACAGTCACTACCACTGCATTGCACATCTCCTACAAAGCAATTATTACGACAATCTTAAAGAGAGCTGTGGAAACAACTTTCCAGTCTTCATCTCACCTAGGTTCATTCCCTTGTGTGTATACATCTCACAAGAAGATGTTCAAAGATCTCCCCATCCCATATTGAGTAATGAGGCTTTACTGAAGATAGAGACAAGGTACAGAATTCAGATCTGGATCCAGATTTCTAATTTCCCAAAGGGGTGGGATTCTTACATCTGAGGTTTTGGTTGCTGTCTTCATGAGCAGGAGTCAGTGGTGACAGCTGTAAATAGATGCAATTCAGATTCAAAATCTCTACTAAATTCCATTCTTATGGACTAGGAGTTTTGGTAAGTGATAGGTCTCTTGTGAGAGAGGTGAGGAAAAAATGTTGCAAGAAGTGATTCTGAAACAACAAAGACAAAATACAGGATTGAAGAGAACTTGCATCATTGGCACTCATATTCAGAATACACCTTTTTCTTTTCAAGAAAAATAATATCTGTTGCCCCAAACTTTTTTGCAAGAATTAAGTCCTGCTGTTGGTGAGTATTTCTAGCCCCACTGCCCATAACATTATCTTACTGACTTCAATAGAGTTACTGCCTAGCTGTAATGGAAAGAGAAGGGCTCCGTTCTGATGGGAAGGAAGGCAAAATGAAATTCTGGCATATTGTTCGGTAGCGGTACTCTAGCTTTACAATGTGGGTGGCCTGTTTTTGTTGCTATTTCTTCTGTCACTATATTTAAGAGTCAGAAAGATTAGTGGGAGACACAGTCAATACTCAAGAATAGCTTGGTATTATTTGTAATATCATGTGATAAGTTTAGTCAAATCTAACAGTATTTAGATTTGTATCTCGTTGTATGTATCACAGTCCACATGCAAAGAGAAAAGAGTAACAGTGATAGGAAAGTGATAGCCTGTTGGCAAAGCTCATTAACCTCATTTTAACAATGAAATAAGTGTGTTTCAATTATATAAAACAGAGATGATCAAACGGGATTTCCTTGCTTACTTCTCATACCTTACATAGCCTGGGAATTCTTTAAGGCAGGGATGGTTTTAATTCCTGTTGTTCATAAAACCCTTTCAGGGCACTATCCTTATGAGTTACACTAACACCAGCCTTGGCTTTGCTACAAGAAAATGACTACAAACCCTGTCCCTGTCCTGTCACATCAACTTCATTCTACAATATAACTATAAGAAGAACATGAAATTGCCCTTCCCATCCTTATAATACATGCTAATCTCCGTTAAGTTAATGACTGTTGAAATTCTCGGCTTCACAGAAAGAATCAGGAAGGATCATTGTATACAACCTAACAGTTGTGTTCATTTTTCTTTCTTAGCTTTTTCTCTTCTCCTGATGTGTCTGGTATTGACCACAGCTGGAGAAAGGATATCAGGTGAGATGGATTAGGCAGCACAGTGAACTTTCTGTTCTTATATCCCCACATGTTTAAGGTAAAAAAAAAAAAGATCACCAGATCTAAGGTTAGGAGATCAATTTGGCAAGGATTTTTTTTTTCCTTTTTCAGTATGGAGCAGGGAACATCAGTTGAAACTATCTATGTGTATCACCAAATTAATTCTCTGCCATTAAAGGGTCATTGAAGAAACTTGTTCTCCTGTTCTTTAGCTGTGTTTCCCAATAGCTTAGTGTAATGAAACTCCAGGAAAAAGTAGGGACACCTTCAAGAGGATAAAGTAAACAGTGATACAGCCCTACTATGCAAAGCTGGGAGGGACACCTTGGGAACTTGGGAAACTCTGTGCTTAAACCAAATAGTGAAGGAATTCAGGGCACTTTATATGTCCCTGCCCCTCTCAAAAGAAAGCAATGTTCTGAGCTGGGTGACCAAATTTAATAATGAGCATGAATTAAAGACAGGTTGTTACAAAGATTGCTCACCCCTGTGTAAGTCTATGATAGATGTGTGCATCAGGTAGAGAAAGTAGACAGGGATGGTTTTGAGCTAAAGATTCTACACGCCCTCATGTTTCAGTGCTTTTAGGTTCCAGAAAAGGAACCTAGGAGGGTGTGGGGGGGCATGTGCCCCTGGATCTGCATGAAGCATGGTTTGGCTGCCACTGAGGGCTGGGCCAAGGCAGGGCCAAACTCTTCCCAGAGGAAGGCCTGGGCCAGGCAGCACACAGGGCAGGTGGCAGTGGCGGTGCTGGGAAGGGACTATAAGGGAGCTACAGTGAATTTTGGGGTGGCTGCAGCCCCGCCATAGCCTCCCTTCCAGTGCTGCCACTGCCCACCCCAAGCACAATCCACCCCAGCCCCCCACCAGGAAGAACTTAGCACAGCCCTAGCTTCACCCTGCAGCAGCAGCTTGTCTTCACCCTGAACATAGATCCAGGGGCATGAGCCCCCCATACACTCCCAGGGTGCATGCAGCTGCAGAAGCCACCTCCCCCACCCCCCCAACCTCAAGATGAGCCACTCGTGGCTGTGTCCCACACCCTGCCCTGGCTGAGCAGCTCCTGCCCCAGCCCCACTCCCTCCCTCACTGTGCGGGTTTAAATTAAAACCCATATTTAAGAACATAAGCCGACTAAATGCCTAGAGGAGAAAAGGTAAAAAAACGAACAGAGATAGAACTAAAAGAATAAAAAGAGAAGAAAATTGTCACAGGAGTTACGGTTCTCAGGACACACCAGTTTGCTGCTCCATGAGCTGTAGTCCTGTGGACTGCTGAAATTCAGCTGCCAAAACTAAGTATACTCTTTCTCCCAAATAGCATTAAATTTATTTCAACAAGCTGTCCAAGCAATTCAATTTTGTTAAGAACTGATGAAAATCCATCATTGGGCAATGGTAGATGCAGCACTTCTTTCAGTTCAATTTAAGAACCGAATACAGGCAGCTATGGTAATCCTATTAAAAGTGAGCTACAGCAGTAGTATGTCTCCCTTTATTAAGGTTAAAGCTAGACCACCAGCCTCAAAGCATGGCACCTACACAAAACGAGAAATCCTAGTGCATTAGCAACCTGTCAGTCAATGTTCCAACATGAACAAAAATGTTATTATCAATATTATATTTCACAATGTTTTATATTTATCTAGTGCCTTTCATCCCAAGGAATCCAAACATGTTCCACAAACTCTGACTCAAATTCATCTGTTCTAGAGGAGAAGCTGCCATAGTTGGGAAAAAGCTCCCCACCTTGTTTAGATAAAACCCTATCAAAAGGGGGATGTGTACACCTTAGCTGTACCATCCATGGGAACATGTTCATGAAGTGAACCTCACCCTTTTGCTTCCACTAGGTGTACTACAACAAATACGGGGTGAAAGGCAGCCATTGTTTTTCTCTATAAGAATGCATGACCCCAACAGCCTAACAGTGGTACTTAATGTACCCTGGGCATGCAACAAACAGTGACTACATCACATCCCTTTTGAGCTGTCGTGCATATGGATGGGTGTGGTATTCTTCACTGCTCCACTCTGTACTTTGGTTGAAGGTATACGTCCACTCCCAGAGCACTTAATCGACTTTTGGAAAAAGTGCATAGCTTATGTATAGAATGGACTGGTTTAATTAAAGTAAAAATTCTGGGAATTTGGAATTCCACCAATATCTGTAATATATTATGAGTGTGTCTAAAGGCAGAATAAAGGAAAGAGACATACATACATCAGTAGGAATGCAATTTTCAGAGGACAGCTACTCACTTTCTGCCCTCATTATCCTCATGTTCAAAGGAAAACTACCAAACACTTTTTAAAGCTGAGCTTGGGAACAGACATGTGTAAGTTGGCTGGACCCTAGGAACCAAGGTCTGAACAACAGTACTGATTTTATGATACACTATAATAAAGCTGATTCCTGACATCGGTCTTACATACTACAGGTGACCCTCCTCCCTTTTGATAGATCTTGATATCCCAGTAATGAGGCTTCTTTCTTATGATAATTGCTTGTCTGCTTCCCCCACCTAATTTCGCAGGTCTACTCATTGTTTTTAACAATCATTGTGCTTCCTTTCTTCCCAGACCTAAGCTTGTCTAACTTTATCCCAACCACACAGTTGGTCCCATGAAAGATATTCCCCAGAAAATCCTTGCCTCTCACTTATAGGCAGAATTCTTTTTCATTTTATACCCCCAAAAGACAGTTGTCCAACCACTTTGCTGCTATTTTTTACATTTATGTGCAGTTAGCAATCTTTTTTCATATACAATGTGGACACTGAACATGACCAGTAGTCTGTGCTCTGGCAGGGTACACACATTGCTGTGCATGTATACCTGGGTGAGCTCAAGTCCTGAAATGTCAGCTGGACAAAACCTGTGATCAGGGACTCTTTGAGTTGGAAATAGGTGCTGCAACCTCCCACGTTAGCTCATTACCCTAAAGGCACTCATTCAGAATGCAGAAAACCCATAGTCTAGACCCCTCTTACTTCCTTTCTGATTTCCCAGCAGAGTGCTCTGACCACCAGTCCACAAGTTAGGAATACCCAGTTTCTTTTCCAGTCCCCTTCAACAGCTGAGAGAGGGAGATTTGTGGGGCCAGGAGGAAAAGAAGGCGGCAGAGTGTGGCTCATTGAGATGGCTTTATTAAACTAGGGGGTGGGGGCTTGGAGCTGTAGCCTGGGCCTTTGCTCCAATTGAGGCAGAAACTTTCCTACTAGTTCCCATATTTATCTCATGAATTTTAAATATTTAGTGACTTAGCTTCACTTTGTGATACAGGAGCAGGCAAAATATGGCCCATGGGCTAGATCCAAACTGCCAAGCATCATCCGGCCTGTGGCACCCACCAATCAATTGTGCCCCACCAAGCCCTTCCACCCATGAGGGTGAGGGTGAGGCACCCATGCATACAACATCTTCCCAACATACCCTATTGTGCCTTGCTCCCATCCTTGTGGGCAGAAGGGCCTGGCCCTGCCAGCATGCAGCTTCTGGGCTGGGCTGCTGCTGCTGCCACCCCCATGAGAACCTGCTTAGCTTCCCCTCTGTGCCTGCCCCTCTGTGCCTGAAGGGAGGTGGTGTATGGTGGGACCTGGCTCAGCCTGGCGTGACTCGCTACTCCAGCTTTGCACCAGAGTGGATCACACAGCTCTGGGAGGCACAGCTCCTTTGAGCACCTCCCAGAGCCGTGCAACCTGCTCCAGGACAAAGCCGGACTAGTGAGCCGCACCGGGCTAGGCCAGGTCCCACCGCAGCTGCTCCAGCCCATCCCCTGTAGCCCCACATGGGCTACTATGCCCCTGACCCTGCACACCTGGGGACATCCCCTTCCACTCCTCATACCCCCAACAGCCCCTGACACCCCCCAACATCCCCCACCACTCCCAACATCTCC